>NW_024871271.1:1160000-1462500 GCF_019054845.1 Dipodomys spectabilis | reverse complement strand
CAGCCGCCCAGGAGGGGCGGCACGCGTGACTCTCGCGCTGACGCCGGCGCCGGGCACCCCGGTGGAGCCTGTGGCGCGCTGCACACGCTGGACGGCGCACTGGATGGACGGGCCTGGCTGGGCCGGGGCAGGGCGGTGGAGCCTACGGCCTGTACCCAGCTCCCTGGAATAACCCTGTAACCACCCGGCTGCTGCCAGGCCTGAAGGATGAGCACAGGGCTCTATAATTCTCCAGGCGCTGCCCGGCGGGACAGTTTGTAATAAAATCGCTTCTAAAAACATATTTGCAAGTCGCCACCCCATTTTTTAAGCAGAACAATCTCCGCCACGGTCCTCCGTCTCCGTGATGAAGTGGCCGGCTTCTCCCATGTATCCTGTTGGGGCGTCAGCGGTGCACGGGTGGCACTGTCTTCAGGGCTCCCTAAAAAGGCACCATGCTGCGTGATTTATGGCCCACAGGTGGCATCGGGACGGGTGCAGCTGGGGTGGTGGGCCTCTGTCATCCTGCAGGGCACAGGCCCACGGAGCATGCGCCAAGCCTGGCTTCCCTGCAGCCCAGCCGGCCTCTCCCTCCTGCCCGCATGCCTCCATCCCTGCCGGCCAGGCCTGCCTGCCGGGAGCCTGGGGTCAGCTAGTGATGGAGGTGGGAGGCAAGGTGGTCTGAGCCCCAGCCATGCACTGGGGGCCGTGAGTGGAGGCTGGCGGTGGGACCCACCTCCACCCGGCAGCCATGCTGCCACCCCACCCCGGGGAAAAGCGGTGGAAGAAACTCGGCTTCTTCAGTGTCCAGCAGCTCAGCCCCCGGGCCTCTCCTGGCCTGGGGACAGCACCCCACACCTCAGTGGCTGTGCGGGGCTCGGCCACAGTGGATGATGGGGGCCTTGCTCCCCCACCAGAGAGACTGGGTGTTGAAGTCAGGCCTGCGGATCGTGGGGCCCAGGTGACACAGCCAGCAGCCAAGGGGGCTCAGGGGACACCGACAGTGGCCACACAGAGCTGTGATGTTGAGCTGCCAACTTCACTCCCACCACCGTCCATCAAGAAGCCTGGCCTGGCCACTGCTGTGCATCCACACCACCTGACTGCCTTGCGGTGTGCACAGAGGCGGTATGCACAGGGGCGGTGTACACAGGGGCAGTGTGCACAGAGGCAGTGTGCAGTGTGCACAGGGGCAGTGTGCACAGGGGCAGTGTGCACAGGGGCAGTGTGCAGTGTGCACAGGCGCAGTGTGCATTGCGGTGTGCACAGAGGCGGTGTGCACAGGGGTGGTGTGCACAGGGGCGGTGTGCACAGAGGCAGTGTGCAGTGTGCACAGGGGCAGTGTGCACAGGGGCAGTGTGCACAGGGGCAGTGTGCAGTGTGCACAGGGGCAGTGTGCACAGAGGCAGTGTGCACAGGGGCAGTGTGCAGTGTGCACAGGGGCAGTGTGCACAGGGGCAGTGTGCAGTGTGCACAGGGGCAGTGTGCACAGGGGCAGTGTGCACAGGGGCAGTGTGCAGTGTGCACAGAGGCAGTGTGCAGTGTGCACAGGGGCAGTGTGCACAGGGGCAGTGTGCACAGAGGCGGTGTGCACAGGGGCGGTGTGCACAGGGGCAGTGTGCAGTGTGCACAGGGGCAGTGTGCACAGGGGCAGTGTGCACAGGGGCGGTGTGCACAGGGGCAGTGTGCAGTGTGCACAGGGGCAGTGTGCACAGGGGCAATGTGCAGTGTGCACAGGGGCAGTGTGCACAGGGGCAGTGTGCACAGGGGCAGTGTGCAGTGTGCACAGGGACAGTGTGCAGTGTGCACAGGGGCAGTGTGCACAGGGGCAGTGTGCAGTGTGCACAGGGGCAGTGTGCACAGGGGCAGTGTGCACAGGGGCAGTGTGCACAGGGGCAGTGTGCAGTGTGCACAGGGACAGTGTGCACAGGGGCAGTGTGCACAGGGGCAGTGTGCAGTGTGCACAGAGGCAGTGTGCAGTGTGCACAGGGGCAGTGTGCACAGGGGCAGTGTGCAGTGTGCACAGAGGCAGTGTGCAGTGTGCACAGGGGCAGTGTGCACAGGGGCAGTGTGCAGTGTGCACAGAGGCAGTGTGCAGTGTGCACAGGGGCAGTGTGCACAGAGGCAGTGTGCAGTGTGCACAGGGGCAGTGTGCACAGGGGCAGTGTGCACAGGGGCAGTGTGCAGTGTGCACAGGGGCAGTGTGCACAGGGGCAGTGTGCACAGGGGCAGTGTGCACAGGGGCAGTGTGCAGTGTGCACAGGGGCAGTGTGCACAGGGGCAGTGTGCACAGAGGCGGTGTGCACAGGGGCAGTGTGCACAGGGGCAGTGTGCAGTGTGCACAGGGGCAGTGTGCACAGGGGCAGTGTGCAGTGTGCACAGGGGCAGTGTGCACAGAGGCGGTGTGCACAGGGGCAGTGTGCACAGGGGCAGTGTGCAGTGTGCACAGGGGCAGTGTGCACAGGGGCAGTGTGCAGTGTGCACAGGGGCAGTGTGCAGTGTGCTCCGGGCAGTGTGCACAGGGGCAGTGTGCACAGGGGCAGTGTGCAGTGTGCACAGAGGCAGTGTGCACAGGGGCAGTGTGCAGTGTGCACAGGGGCAGTGTGCACAGGGGCAGTGTGCACAGGGGCAGTGTGCAGTGTGCACAGGGGCAGTGTGCAGTGTGCACAGGGGCAGTGTGCACAGGGGCAGTGTGCAGTGTGCACAGGGGCAGTGTGCACAGGGGCAGTGTGCACAGGGGCAGTGTGCAGTGTGCACAGGGGCAGTGTGCACAGGGGCAGTGTGCACAGGGGCAGTGTGCAGTGTGCACAGGGGCAGTGTGCAGTGTGCACAGGGGCAGTGTGCACAGGGGCAGTGTGCACAGGGGCAGTGTGCACAGGGGCAGTGTGCAGTGTGCACAGGGGCAGTGTGCAGTGTGCACAGGGGCAGTGTGCACAGGGGCAGTGTGCACAGGGGCAGTGCGCACAGGGGCAGTGTGCAGTGTGCACAGGGACAGTGTGCAGTGTGCACAGGGGCAGTGTGCACAGGGGCAGTGTGCAGTGTGCACAGGGGCAGTGTGCACAGGGGCAGTGTGCACAGGGGCAGTGTGCACAGGGGCAGTGTGCAGTGTGCACAGGCGCAGTGTGCATTGCGGTGTGCACAGAGGCGGTGTGCACAGGGGCAGTGTGCACAGGGGCAGTGTGGGTCCCACCCAGTGGCCGATGGTCAGTGGGCAGATGGTGAGGAGGTTGGTGCTCCAGCAGCCCTGGGTCAGTGGTCAGCCCGCACCATCTCTTCGTCCTCCACACCTGGCCTTGCTTGTGTGTCTGAGGGTGCATGGGTGCCAGCAAGGCCCCTTGGGTGCCAGGGGAGACTGGGATCTGCCCTGGTAACACAGGGTGAAGCCACTTCAGAGTCCACTGATGGTGAACCAGCGGAGGCAGCTCAGTGTCCAAGCCGTGGGAGAGTGCGCAGCCTCAGAGAGGAAGCGGCCTGGCAGACCCCAGGGGCATCACGCGGTTGTGAAGGCCAGCCTTCGGTGAGCTCCCTGCGCCCAGCGTCCGCACAGGTCCGCACAGGGGCTGCAGGGAGCAGACGGTGGGCTGAGGGAGAAGGCTGTGTAACTGACCATGCAGAGCCGAGTGTCCACTTCAGTGGCATGCCAGTCAGTTCAACGAGTGCTGGGCAAAGGGAAAGAAGCCGGGGACCTGGTGGCAGCCACACCGGGTCCACCCAGCCTGGCCCGCACTGCGTGCGCCAGCAGGGAGGCGGGGCTGCCTCCTGCCGGCAGCGGCGTCTGGAGCAGCTGAGGGTGATTGGTTGCTCGCGTGGGGTTCCTCGACACCCCCTGCCCCACGGAGCCCCTGTCTAGTCGGGGCAGAGGGTGGACAGGCAGCCTCAGAGGGTTCATGCTCTGTGAGCAGGCCACGAAGGCCCAACACACTGGGTCCAACGAGCTGTGTGGGATGTGTCCTCTTGCAGGGCTGTCCCCGGCCCCCGGGAGTGTAGACATGGCTCAGCGCCCTCTCCCTCCCTGCCCTCTGCCTGGCCACCAGCCGCCAGCCCAGCACAAGCCTGGGAAGTGGCCATGGCTCCTGAATGGCGGTCTGCCTCCTCAGTGGGAGGTGGATCTGGGCACCTCCAGCCCTGGGACACCCCAGAAGAGGCTGCCACCACTGAGCGAGGGGCAGGCACCGCCCCCGGCCAGGGAGCCCCGCCCGCCAGAGGGGCAGCCAGAGACAGAGCTGGCGTGGGCCCCGGGGAGCCGAGGGGAGCCGAGGGGAGCCCTGCCCCGCAGGCCCCCCTACCTCCCCCACCTCGCTCCCGAGCAGAAGTGGGTAGAGATATATTCATTATATTTCTCCCCCTAATGGGCTGCTTACTTTATGATGTGGGGACACAAAAGTAAGTTTTAAAATCAATTATACAATTACATATGTAGTAATAACAGAGTACACAGCTAATCTCGGCTGGGTCAGGACAGCAACCTTCCAATAATGCAGGTTTCATTAGGGGAAGGGTTGTTATTGCCAAGAATTACAGAAATAATGGGAGTGGGTGTATTCAGCGGGAAGTAACAAATGAGGCTGCTCTGGAGATAAGGCGCGGAGCCCGCTGCTCCTGGAGCTGCCGTGGCTGCGTACATGGAGGTCACTCACGCTGGGGGAACGAGAATTAATTTCAGACGCTGCCAGGGGCTCTGTGGCAGGCAGACAGACGGGCTCCTGACGGGCTGCGGGCCGTGCCTGGCAGGGTCGGGGGGGCAGCGGGGGTGGACAGCCCCCGTGGTGCCTGCACCATGGCCACCGTGCTGTGCTGGACACTCGCGGCCTGACCTGACCCAGACCAGAGACGCAGACCGCCAGCCCCGGGTGAGACCACGCAGCCCAGAGCCCAGCCCAGGGCTGGCGCCCGCCTTGGACCCAGCCCAGCCGCCACTGGCCACAGGGGTGGTGTCCCGCGGAAGACCACACTGCATTCATGGTCTGCCGAGCGGCTTGGGGGGGCGGGCAGCCGGGGAGGGGAGGAGGGCTGACGGCGGACACCACAAGGAAGCGCTCCCCACACGTTCACCAGGATGGCCGGGGCCAGCAGGAGCAGCCTGCTCTGGCCGGCTCAGGGCCTTGGCTGTAGAGAGGCCTCCCAGGCCTGGGACAGGGTCTGCTGGCCACACTGGCCTCCCCGGAGCCAGACAGTGCCCAGAAGGTTTCAAGGCCAGAGAGAGGCATGGGGGAGCACAGAGAGGCAGAGCGGAGCATGGAGGAGCACGGGGAGCACGGAGGAGCACAGGGGAGCACAGGGGAGCACAGGGGAGCACAGAGGAGCACAGAGGAGCACAGAGGAGCACGGAGGAGCACGAGGAGCACAGAGGAGCACGGAGGAGAACGGGAGAGCACAGAGGAGCACAGGGGAGCACAGGGGAGCACAGGGGAGCACAGAGGAGCACAGGGGAGCACGGAGGAGCACAGGGAGCACGGAGGAGCACAGAGGAGCACGGAGGAGCACAGAGGAGCACAGAGGAACACAGAGGAGCACAGAGGAGCACAGGGGAGCACGGGAGAGCACAGGGGAGCACGGGGGAGCACAGAGGAGCACAGGGGAGCACAGAGGAGCACAGGGAGCACGGAGGAGCACAGAGGAGCACGGAGGAGCACAGAGGAGCACGGAGGAGCACAGAGGAGCACAGAGGAGCACGGAGGAGCACAGAGGAACACAGAGGAGCACAGAGGAACACAGAGGAGCACAGAGGAACACAGAGGAGCACAGGGGAGCACAGAGGAGCACAGAGGAACACAGAGGAGCACAGAGGAACACAGAGGAGCACAGGGGAGCACAGAGGAGCACAGGGGAGCACAGGGGAGCACAGAGGAGCACAGGGGAGCACAGAGGAGCACAGAGGAGCACGGGGGAGCACAGAGGAGCACAGGGGAGCACAGAGGAGCACAGGGGAGCACAGGGGAGCACAGAGGAGCACAGGGGAGCACAGAGGAGCACAGGGGAGCACAGGGGAGCACAGAGGAGCACAGAGGAGCACAGGAGAGCACAGTGGAGCACAGAGGAGCACAGGGGAGCACAGAGGAGCACAGGGGAGCATAGGGGAGCACAGGGGAGCACAGAGGAGCACAGGGGAGCACAGTGGAGCACAGAGGAGCATGGGGGAGCATTGAGGAGCACAGGGGAGCACGGGGGAGCACAGGGGAGCACAGGGGAGCACAGAGGAGCACAGAGGAGCACAGAGGAGCACAGGGGAGCACAGTGGAGCACAGAGGAGCATGGGGGAGCATTGAGGAGCACAGGGGAGCACAGGGGAGTACAGAGGAGCACAGAGGAGCACAGAGGAGCACAGGAGAGCACAGGGGAGCACAGAGGAGCACAGGGGAGCACAGGGGAGCACAGAGGAGCACAGGGGAGCACAGAGGAGCACGGAGGAGCACGGAGGAGCACAGAGGAGCACAGGGGAGCATAGGGGAGCACAGAGGAGCACAGGGGAGCACAGAGGAGCACAGGGGAGCACAGTGGAGCACAGAGGAGCACAGGGGAGCACAGGGGAGCACAGAGGAGCACGGAGGAGCACGGAGGAGCACAGAGGAGCATGGAGGAGCACAGGGGAGCATAGGGGAGCACAGGGGAGCACAGGGGAGCACAGAGGAGCACGGAGGAGCACGGAGGAGCACAGAGGAGCATGGAGGAGCACGGAGGAGCACAGGGGAGCACAGGGGAGCACAGAGGAGCACAGGGAGCATGGAGGAGCACGGAGGAGCACAGGGGAGCACAGGGGAGCACAGAGGAGCACAGGGGAGCACAGGGGAGCACAGAGGAGCACAGGGGAGCATGGGAGAGCATTGAGGAGCACAGGGGATCACGGGAGAGCACAGGGGAGCACAGGGGAGCACAGAGGAGTACAGAGGAGCACAGGGGAGCACAGGGGAGCACAGGGGAGCACAGAGGAGCACAGAGGAGCACAGAGGAGCACAGGGGAGCACAGTGGAGCACAGAGGAGCACAGAGGAGCACAGGGGAGCACAGTGGAGCACAGAGGAGCATGGGGGAGCATTGAGGAGCACAGGGGAGCACAGGGGAGCACGGGGGAGCACAGAGGAGCACAGGGGAAGCATTGAGGAGCACAGGGGAGCACAGAGGAGCACAGGGAGCACGGGGGAGCACAGGGGAGCACAGGAGAGCATTGAGGAGCACAGGGGAGCACGGGGCACTGCCACCACCCAGGCCCAGCCTCCCCTCCCTGGGTCTGCCCTGGACCTCAGGGCTCAGCTTCTGCCAAAGACAGGAGGTAGTCTTGTTGGGCCTCCCCTCACCCCTGCTCCTTGTGGCCCACGTGGCCGAGCCAGGCTGGAGCTGGCTCAGGTGCAGGAGTCCCAGGGCCCCACGCTGTCTGCGCAGGCCGAGGAGGCCTGGGGGCTGCGGTTCCCCTCCCCCAGCAGCTCCGATGATAAGGGGATCTTTGTAATTACACAGCGGCACCGGTCAATGCTGACTTTTAAATACCAGGGGCCGAGAAAGGAGAAGAAAGCGCAGAACACATGTTCTCCGGCGCGGCAGAGCGTCCTTTGAGTTCCTCCGGCGCGGCGCGGCACGGCCGCCGCCTCCTTTGTGAGCGCTATCGCTCCATCACGGCACGAGATCATTTCCAAATTAAATTTTATGGTCCATTACTTACTGCTCCGACACCGGTCTAATGGAATCTTAAGTGGAACTGACTGGGCCTGCGTGGGGCCGGCCTCTCAGTTAAGACGTTATTTAGTTCTAATTATCAGATAATGAACTCGGGAAATTTAATTTTTAATATTTGTATGTCAAAAGTCCATTGTGTTTTGGTTGGAGACTTTAAATTAGAAGTTAACGCGGCCGCACCAGCGGGAGCCGCCCTCCGGGGCCGCAGCCGCCTGGCCCCGGGCCACGTATTTGTCCTTAGGGAACCCGAAGGGCAGCCCCCGGGCTCCAGGCAGCGCCTCCTTCACCGGCCACAGCCGCCCAGCCAGGGCCACACAGCGTCCGCGTCTGGGCTGTGTGCTGGCCGGGGCAGCAGCAGGCAGACGGCGGACATCATCCTTCATGCGGCGGCGGCTGCGGGCCTGCGCTGTGCTCGACTTGTCCGAGGGTGACCTCTGGCCCTGGACGTCCTCCGGCCTCGCTGCACCCGCCCCACACCCGGCAGAGTGTCTGGATTGTGCCACGGAGCGGGGTCACGCACATGCATAGGACCAGCCGGCCTGCACAGCTCAG
The DNA here is from genome assembly GCF_019054845.1 of Dipodomys spectabilis. Taxonomy (NCBI): domain Eukaryota; kingdom Metazoa; phylum Chordata; class Mammalia; order Rodentia; family Heteromyidae; genus Dipodomys; species Dipodomys spectabilis. The sequence goes on along the minus strand of NW_024871271.1, from coordinate 1,454,302 downwards.
GCTCTGCCCCCAGAGCCGCCCAGGTTCGGCTCGGGGCTCCACAGGCCGGGGCAGCTCACAGGCTTCACAGGAGCCCGTGCCAGGCTCCAGCTCCACACAGCCGGGCCTGATCTGACTGTGGGTCCCGGGACATCCTGGAGGGGAGTCTGTCTTTGCTCGGGGAGTCTGTCCTTGCTCGGGGAGTCTGTCTGTGCTCGGGGAGTCTGTCCGTGCTCGGGGAGTCTGTCCGTGCTCGGGGAGTCTGTCCTTGCTCGGGGAGTCTGTCCTTGCTCGGGGAGTCTGTCCTTGCTCGGGGAGTCTGTCCGTGCTCGGGGAGTCTGTCCTTGCTCGGGGAGTCTGTCCTTGCTCGGGGAGTCTGTCCGTGCTCGGGAGTCTGTCCGTGCTCGGGGAGTCTGTCCTTGCTCAGGGAGTCTGTCCGTGCTCGGGGAGTCTGTCCGTGCTCGGGGAGTCTGTCTTTGCTTGGGGAGTCTGTCCGTGCTCGGGGAGTCTGTCCTTGCTTGGGAGCCGGCCTTGCTCCAGGAGTCTGTCTGCATAGAACTCCACAGGCAACTGGTAGACACGAGGTGTCCCCTGGCAGCAGGCCCTGGGCCAGCGGAAAGCCCCGCTCCTCCAGCCCCAGGCCACCTGCAGGTCCCAGGGGCAGAGTCATGGGGACGCAGCTCTGTGGGGCTGGAGGCCCGCCGTGGAGGCTGGCCTCTGGCCTCTGCCTGGTCAGCAGTGAAATGCCCCCTTGGACACCCTGCTGACTGAGCCCCACAGAGCTAGGTTCTGCAGGCGCTTGAGGGGCTGGGGATTCTGAGGGGAGTATTGGGGGGTCCTGAGGAGGGGCTGGGGCTCCTGAGGGCTCAGCCCGTCTGAGTCACAGGGCCAGCTGGCCCAGGGGAGGTGTGGACACACACTTGGGAGTTCTGACCCCAGAGCCACCAGGAGGAAAACAGCCCTGGAGCCGTTGTCCAGCCCAGACCCTGGCCAAGTGGGGACAGCTGCCCTGGCCGGAGGAGGCCCTCACAGTGCCCCTGCCCTCCAGCCGGTCGCCACGTGCTGACGGCGCCGCCCACCGCACCGGCGGCTGGCCCTGCAAGCACAGGCCCGCCTGGCCTGGCCAAACCAGCCCCTCTGCTCTGGGTGGCTGAGCATCCCCTCGATGGGGACCCTGCCGTCCACCTCCGAACATCCCTCGCCGGAGGACCAGCCCCTCGGGCTCCCGGCCCCCTGCTCCCACCCTCCTGACCCTGAGCGGTTTCTGTCTGGACCCAGACTGGTATCATGGCTTAGGGATGTATTTTGTGTTTTTTATTGTGGTGAAGACATTTCGCGTCACATCCACCCCTTGAACGCTGAGAGGCGGCGGCGTGAGGGGCCGCGCCTGGTCCAGCCGCAGAGCCTTCTGCCCGTGGGACTGAGCTCAGCTCCCCAGCGCCGCCCTCCCCTCCCGCTGTCTCTCTGCACGTCTGGTCGCTGCACAAACCTCGTTACGTTACGTAGAACCGCGCGCGGGGTCTGCCCTCCCGACGGCCCGCCCCATGCAGACCACGTCCCTGAGCGACGCGGTGCGCGGCAGAGCTGCCTTCCCCGGGGACGGTGCCCGCGTGTGGCCTGCACCCCGCCCCACCACATGGCTGCATGCTCGGTTTGCTCCTGCACCCCGGCTCCTGTGAGCCTCGGGGTGCACAGCCCTCTGGGAGCCCTCGCTTCCGGGGCTTTTGGATGTGTCCCGGGAGGGGCAGCTTTAATTTGCTCCCAAAGCCCACATGGCTTGCACAGCGGCTGTGCTCAGGGTCAGCCGGCCTGCGCCCTCCGGCGGCCTGGGCCCGTGCTCAGGGTCAGCCGGCCTGCGCCCTCCGGCGGCCTGGGCCCGTGCTGTTGTCATCTGGCCACACACGCGGCAGACTCGCGCTCGGCCTGCGTTCCTCACCGCTCACTTCACGGTGAGGATGCCCGCGCTCCCCGCGTTGCTCGAGGTAGTTTGGGAGGAAAGGTGAATCTTCCAGCTTCGCTCTTCATTCTTCGCGAATATTTTAACTACTCAGGGTCCCTTGAGGCCCGACGTGGGCGTCAGGAGGGATCCTGTCCCCATCCATGTGGTGCTGAGCTCGGGCAGGGCTGCAGCAGACCTGCGGATCAGCCCTTGTGTCTTGTTCTGTCTTCTCCATGAGTAAGGACGTCTTTCCAGGCACCTGTTTTTAAATCTCTTTTAGTGGCCTTTGACTTCTGCATACAGACTTTCACTTCCTTGCTTAACTTTACCCCCAGGAATTCTGATCTTCCTGAGATTATTAAAAAAGAAACCCAGGGGCTGGGAAGGTGGCTCAGTGGTAGAGCGCTTGCCTTGCATGCCTGAGGCCCTGGGTTCGATTCCTCAGCACCACATAAGCAAAAAGAAAAAAGCCGGAGGTGGCACTGTGGCTCAAGTGGTAGAGTGCTAGCCTTGAGCTGAAGAGCTGAGGGACAGCGCCCAGGCCCAGAGTTCAGGCCCCACGACCGGACCCCCCCCCCCAAAAAAAAAAAAGAAACCCAGAAGTGGTGCTGTGGCTCAAGTGGTAGAGCAGTAGCCTTGAGCTGAATTGCTGAGGGAAGGCGCCTAGGCCCAGAGTTCAAGCCCCACAATCGACAAATAATAAATAAATAAATAAATAACCTATAGAGGTTTAAATTTACAAAGGTGTATAAGAGTCACAACAATTCCGTACTGAAAACTCTAAGGGAGATTTAAAAATGGTTTCTTTTTTTAATTTTATTTATTTATTTATCTATTATTTGTGTGTAAGATGCGAGTGTACCAGTTAATTTTCACAAAGTGAAATCTCCACAGACACCCTCAGGTCGAGCTCGGGGATTTGCTGCGGCCTCTGTGCTCCCCAAGCAGAGTAGCACGGCTCCAAACCCAATGCTTAGCTTTTTCTGCTGAGGTGGAGTCTCGTGAACTTATTTTCCCTGGCCTGGCCCTGAACCACACTACGACTCTGTCTCCTAGTGCCAGGGTTACAGGAGTGAGCCGCCAGCATCTGGCCAAGTCTTAGCTACTTTAACCCAAACTGTGACATTTAAATTTCAGAGGATTTGGTGTTGGCAGTGAGGGGTGAAAAGCCGCGTCTCTCCCGGGCCTCCTCCGGCCCGCACACCTGAGCCAGGCCTGTCCGGCTCCTGACGCAGTGTGGCCAGGAGCTGCCACGGTCCTCTGGCCCGGGAGGCCCCTGGGCCCACCTCTGTGTCCCCCCCTCCCCCCGCGCTTGCTGGCTTGTGTCTGTTTGGCTTGTGTCTGTCTGGCCAGTCCTGGAGCCCTGCGCTCTTCACCTCCGCCTGGCACTTCAAGTGCAGGAACCCCAGGGGCGCCCACTGCCCCCGAGCCCTGGGAAGGGGCTCTGCGCCGAGGCTGCGCTCAGAGCCCCCCACGGCCCTTGCTCTGGTGGGGAGAGCGGGCATGCGAACTCCTCCACATCACGACCACAGGAGCGCCCCAGGAGCATCTCCTGGGGGACGGGTGGTGGCAGGAGCGTGGGCTGAGGTCAAGGCTGGCTGCCCTCCGCCCTGGCCCCCGCCTGGAGACGCCCACCCCCACCGTGCCCAGTTCTTGCCACATGACGTGACGTCCCTTGCTGAGGGGTGTGAGGCGGGGCTGTGCCGGGCGGTGAAGAGGCACCGACGGCCGCCTCCCAGCAGCCCCTGGGGCCCTGGTGGCGTAAATCATTTTCTCATTGCCGCCGCCGCGCGCAGCGGCTCTTCGCCTGCCCGGAGCAGGGAGCAGCGCGACTGTCCCCTAAATTCAGAGCCGGTGATTGATGCCGCCGCCGCGCGTTTGCGAAGCCACCATCTGCTTACAGGGAAACATAAACTTTGAGTACAGCGGCCTGCTGATTTTTAACTGGGCTAATTTATTGCTCACAAGTGGAGGAGCTGAGTTAGCGGCAAATTTCTCCAGCCCCCCCCCCCCCCAGGAATGGCCACCGGCCCTCGCGGTGGCACCTGAAGCTTGGTAAGGTCCCCGTGGACGAGGGGGACAGGACCGGAACCCTGCGGGGAGCCCCGGGAAGCACCCCACCCGGAACCCTGCAAGGAGCCCCGGGAAGCCCCCCCCGGGAAGCACCCCACCTGGAACCCTGCGGGGAGCCCTGGGGAGCCCCCCCCTGGGGAGCGCCCCACCCGGAGCCCTGCGGGGAGCCGCGCCCCACCTGGAACCCTGCGGGGAGCCCCGGGAAGCCCCCCTCCCCCGAACCCTGCGGGGAGCCCCGGGAAGCCCCCCCCTGGGGAGCGCCCCACCCGGAGCCCTGCGGGGAGCCCCGGGAAGCCCCCCTCCCCCGAACCCTGCGGGGAGCCCCGGGAAGCCCCCCCCCGAACCCTGCGGGAAGCCCTGGGAAGCGCCCCCCCCCCCGGGAAGCACCCCACCTGGAACCCTGCGGGGAGCCCCGGGAAGCCCCCCCCCGGGAAGCACCCCACCCGGAGCCCTGCGGGGAGCCCCGGGAAGCCCCCCCCCCAGGGAGCGCCCCACCCAGAGCCCTGCGGGGAGCCCCGGGAAGCGCCCCACGGGAGGGAGGGACTCTTTCTGAAGTAAGCGCCCCCACCCCGCGGAGGCCTGTTCATTTCCACAGTCAGCTTTCTTCTCAGGTGTAAACAGCTCTTTCCAAACTTGTGCAGGATTTTAATTACAGATAAGGCTCTCTTTAAAGGCCAGGGCACTCCTGCCTGGGCTGCTAAGCTGACGCCCATACATCCCTGTCGAGTCCGGCCTCTCGCACCAGCTGGCACCCGAGCAGCATCACGGCTCTGGGGTGTGCGGGCTGGCCAGCACGGAGGCCCCGCTGCGTCCCCGGGCGGGGGTCCGCCCTCCCCCCGGCCCCCTGAGACCACAGCCCAGGAGTAAAACAGCACCGTGCACCCAGACCCGCCAGACAGTGCCCTGGCGCCTGGCTGGCCTCCTGTCCGGGGCGGGGCCGCTCTCTCCTGAGGAGAGGAGCAGGCCTTGCACAACTAGACAGCCTCATCCCTGGGCTGCCCTGTGGCCAGCTTCGGCTACCTCCTCCTAGAAGCCTCCCCTGACCTGCTTTTCAGCCAGTGCCAGCATCACCAGGCCCTGTGGCAGCATCACCAGGCCCTGTGGCAGCATCGCCAGGCCCTGTGGCAAGCGGCCTCCATGCTACGCCAGCCACAGTGGCCTCTTGCCAAGCACAGATCTTGCCACCCAGGACCAAGACCTAGGAGACCCTCAACTGCTTCACTGTGACCCCCAAGTGGGTGTAAGGGTCATCGCCCAAGTCCCGGTGCTGACCAGGCAGGCAGCTGGGCGCCAGAGGCAGGCTTCTGACCCAGGGATGGCTCTTCCGAGCGCTACCTGCTCCTGTGGCGGAGCTGAAGCCAGGCCTCAGGCTCCTGGGCTGAATCCAGGCCTCGGGCTCCTGGGCTGAATCCAGGCCTCGGGCTCCTGGGCTGAATCCAGGCCTTGGGCTCCTGGGGCTGAATCCAGGCCTTGGGCTCCTGGGCCGGATTCTGGGGCCCAGTCAGCTACCTCTGCTAGAAAGAGAGGAGAAAATGGGGTCTACAGCTTCCCAGATGAGAACATACTCGGCGCTTCTGGAAGGGCAAGGTCCTTCCAGCCAGGACACCAGGAGTGGTCAGGAGTCGGGTCAGCCTACAGCTCCTGACAGGAGACCAGAGCCCAGGAGGCCCCAACCCAGCAAGGTGGGCAGTAAGTGCGTGTGTGTGTGCTGCGTGTGCATCGCACACATGTGTGTGTACATGTGCCTGTGTGTACACATGCGTGTGTGCGTGTGTGTGGACAGTGCACTGGTGGACACGGACAGTGGGTGCCCAGGGGCTCACCTAGCTGCAGGAGCCAGAGCCCCAGGCTGCCCGGCCCAGGGCTTTGCTGTGGATTTTGAGCGCCTCGGGGCTTTGAAGAAATGACCTTTTATTCAGGGAAAAAGAATGACAACGAAAGTTGAGTAACAAATACTTCCTGTTCGCTCTCAGACAAATGGAAGCCCTGGCCTGGCCCGGCCCATGCTTCCAGAGCTTTCTGTAGGGTGCACCACGGCTGTGTGATTTTTCAGTGGTAAATGAAACTGCCAAGACCTGCCTTGTGTGGCGGCAGCTGCAGCCGCCACAGCTTTCCTTCCCATTATGGTCACCTCATTTTACAGCACGCTCTGCCCTGGGGTCGATATATCAAGACAGCCTGGAGCCCGTGCCAAACCGCGGGCCGGCTCATCCCCCCTGCCCCAACACAGTCCAACCAGGAAGGCGGGGGGGGGGGGGGATGCCGGGGTGGGAGCCAGGAGCCCCAGCAGCAGAGGACCCGGGAACCGCCACGCACCAGGGCTGACTGTTGACTTCTGGAGGAGGAGACGCCGGCCCAGCCCAGCCCAGCCTCCCCCACCCCTCTGCACAGCCCAGCCCAGCCCAGCCTCCCCCACCCCTCTGCACAGGGCCATTTTGGCTGCGGGTGCTGGGGGTTGTGGCCACATGGCATCATGGCCTCTACCAGAGCCCATCCCAGGCTCAGGCCCTCCTGGTGGCCCCTAGCAAGAAGTGAAAGGAGGCAGAGATAAATGAATGTCTTTGTTTTTATTGAAAAATGTTGAGATAAGGCAGGCCTCAGCAGTGAACAGATTCCAAGAGACTCTCAGATGTCCGGTCCTGCACCCCACAGGTGAGAGGGTCCCCCCCAGCTGCAGACTGGACCCCCCAGATGGACACTGAACCCCCCAGCTGCAGACTGGACCCCCAGCTGGACACTGGACTCCTAGCTGCAGACTGAACCTCCAGATGGACACTACACCCCCAGCTGCAGACTGGACCCCCAGCTAGACACTGGACCCCTAGCTGCAGACTGGATCCCCAGCTAGACACTGGACCTCCCAGCTGCAGACTGGACCCCCCAGCTGCAGACTGGACCCCCTGTTGGAGACTGGACCCCCCCAGCTGGAGACTGGACCCCCAGCTAGAGACTGGACCTCCAAGCTATAGATTAGACCCCCCCAGCTGGAGACTGGACCCCTGGCTGGAGGCTGGATCCCCAGCTGGACACTGGATCCCCAGCTGCACACTGGATCCCCAGCTGTACACTGGACCCCCGGCTGGACGGGGCACAGGGAGGGCGCACGGGGCACAGGGAGGGCGCACGGGACACAGGGAGGGTGCACGGGGCACAGGGAGGGTGCACGGGACGCAGGGAGGGCGCACGGGGCGCAGGGAGGGCGCACGGGGCACAGGGAGGGCGCACGGGACACAGGGAGGGCGCACGGGGCACAGGGAGGGCGCACGGGACACAGGGAGCACGGGGCACAGGGAGGGCGCACGGGGCACAGGGAGGGTGCACAGGGCACAGGGCGCACGGGGCACAGGGAGGGCGCACGGGGCACAGGGAGGGCGCACGGGGCACAGGGAGGGCGCACGGGGCACAGGGAGGGCGCACGGGGCACAGGGAGGGCGCACGGGGCACAGGGAGGGCGCACGGGGCACAGGGCGCACGGGACACAGGGCACACGGGGCACAGGGAGGGCGCACCCGGCACAGGGCGCACGGGACACAGGGAGGGCGCACGGGACACAGGGAGGGCGCACCCGGCACAGGGCGCACGGGACACAGGGAGGGCGCACGGGGCACAGGGCGCACGGGGCACAGGGAGGGCGCACGGGGCACAGGGCGCACGGGGCACAGGGCGCATTGGGCACAGGGCGCATGGGGCACAGGGAGGGCACACGGGGCACAGGGAGGGCGCACGGGGCACAGGGAGGGCGCACGGGGCACAGGGAGGGCGCACGGGGCACAGGGAGGGCGCACGGGGCACAGGGCACACGGGGCACAGGGAGGGCGCACGGGGCACAGGGAGGGTGCACGGGACACAGGGAGGGGGCACGGGGCACAGGGAGGGTGCACGGGGCACAGGGCACACGGGGCACAGGGAGGGTGCACGGGGCACAGGGAGGGCGCACGGGGCACAGGGAGGGCACACGGGGCACAGGGAGGGCGCACGGGACACAGGGAGGGCGCACGGGGCACAGGGCACACGGGGCACAGGGAGGGTGCACGGGGCACAGGGAGGGCGCACGGGGCACAGGGAGGGCGCACGGGGCACAGGGAGGGCGCACGGGGCACAGGGAGGGCGCACGGGGCACAGGGCACACGGGGCACAGGGAGGGCGCACGGGGCACAGGGAGGGTGCACGGGACACAGGGAGGGCGCACGGGGCACAGGGAGGGTGCACGGGGCACAGGGAGGGCACACGGGGCACAGGGCACACGGGGCACAGGGAGGGCGCACGGGGCACAGGGCGCACGGGAAACAGGGCACACGGGGCACAGGGAGGGCGCACCCGGCACAGGGCGCACGGGACACAGGGAGGGCGCACGGGACACAGGGAGGGCGCACCCGGCACAGGGCGCACGGGACACAGGGAGGGCGCACGGGGCACAGGGCGCACGGGGCACAGGGAGGGCGCACGGGGCACAGGGCGCACGGGGCACAGGGCGCACGGGGCACAGGGCGCATTGGGCACAGGGCGCATGGGGCACAGGGAGGGCACACGGGGCACAGGGAGGGCGCACGGGGCACAGGGAGGGCGCACGGGGCACAGGGAGGGCGCACGGGGCACAGGGAGGGCGCACGGGGCACAGGGCACACGGGGCACAGGGAGGGCGCACGGGGCACAGGGAGGGTGCACGGGACACAGGGAGGGGGCACGGGGCACAGGGAGGGTGCACGGGGCACAGGGCACACGGGGCACAGGGAGGGTGCACGGGGCACAGGGAGGGCGCACGGGGCACAGGGAGGGCACACGGGGCACAGGGAGGGCGCACGGGACACAGGGAGGGCGCACGGGGCACAGGGCACACGGGGCACAGGGAGGGTGCACGGGGCACAGGGAGGGCGCACGGGGCACAGGGAGGGCGCACGGGGCACAGGGAGGGCGCACGGGGCACAGGGAGGGCGCACGGGGCACAGGGCACACGGGGCACAGGGAGGGCGCACGGGGCACAGGGAGGGTGCACGGGACACAGGGAGGGCGCACGGGGCACAGGGAGGGTGCACGGGGCACAGGGAGGGCACACGGGGCACAGGGCACACGGGGCACAGGGAGGGCGCACGGGGCACAGGGAGGGCGCACGGGGCACAGGGAGGGCGCACGGGGCACAGGGAGGGTGCACGGGGCACAGGGAGGGCGCACGGGACACAGGGAGGGCGCACGGGGCACAGGGAGCACGGGGCACAGGGAGGGCGCACGGGGCACAGGGAGGGCGCACGGGGCACAGGGCACACGGGGCACAGGGAGGGTGCACGGGGCACAGGGAGGGCGCACGGGGCACAGGGAGGGCGCACGGGGCACAGGGAGGGCGCACGGGGCACAGGGAGGGTGCACGGGACACAGGGAGGGCGCACGGGACACAGGGAGGGTGCACGGGACACAGGGAGGGCGCACGGGACACAGGGAGGGCGCACGGGGCACAGGGAGGGTGCACGGGGCACAGGGCACACGGGGCACAGGGAGGGCGCACGGGACACAGGGAGGGCGCACGGGGCACAGGGCACACGGGGCACAGGGAGGGTGCACGGGGCACAGGGAGGGCGCACGGGGCACAGGGAGGGCGCACGGGACACAGGGAGGGCGCACGGGGCACAGGGAGGGCGCACGGGGCACAGGGAGGGTGCACGGGACACAGGGAGGGTGCACGGGGCACAGGGAGCACGGGGCACAGGGAGGGCGCACGGGGCACAGGGCGCACGGGGCACAGGGAGGGCGCACGGGGCACAGGGAGGGCGCACGGGACACAGGGAGGGCGCACGGGGCACAGGGAGGGCGCACGGGGCACAGGGAGGGCGCACGGGGCACAGGGAGGGCGCACGGGGCACAGGGAGCACGGGGCACAGGGAGGGTGCACGGGGCACAGGGAGCACGGGACACAGGGAGGGTGCACGGGGCACAGGGCGCACGGGGCACAGGGAGGGCGCACGGGGCACAGGGAGGGCGCACGGGACACAGGGAGGGCGCACGGGGCACAGGGAGGGCGCACGGGGCACAGGGAGGGCGCACGGGGCACAGGGAGCACGGGGCACAGGGAGGGCGCACGGGGCACAGGGAGGGCGCACGGGGCACAGGGAGCACGGGGCACAGGGAGGGTGCACGGGGCACAGGGAGGGCGCACGGGGCACAGGGAGGGCGCACGGGACACAGGGAGGGCGCACGGGGCACAGGGAGGGCGCACGGGGCACAGGGCACACGGGGCACAGGGAGGGCGCACGGGGCACAGGGAGGGCGCACGGGGCACAGGGCACACGGGGCACAGGGAGGGTGCACGGGACACAGGGAGCACGGGGCACAGGGAGGGTGCACGGGGCACAGGGCACACGGGGCACAGGGAGGGCGCACGGGGCACAGGGCACACGGGGCACAGGGAGGGCGCACGGGGCACAGGGAGGGCGCACGGGGCACAGGGCACACGGGGCACAGGGAGGGTGCACGGGACACAGGGAGCACGGGGCACAGGGAGGGTGCACGGGGCACAGGGCACACGGGGCACAGGGAGGGCGCACGGGGCACAGGGAGGGCGCACGGGGCACAGGGAGGGTGCACGGGGCACAGGGAGGGCGCACGGGGCACAGGGAGGGCGCACGGGGCACAGGGAGGGCGCACGGGGCACAGGGAGGGCGCACGGGGCACAGGGAGGGCGCACGGGGCACAGGGAGGGCGCACGGGGCACAGGGAGCACGGGGCACAGGGAGGGCGCACGGGGCACAGGGAGGGCGCACAGGAAACAGGGAGGGCGCACGGGGCACAGGGAGGGCACACGGGGCACAGGGAGGGCGCACGGGGCACAGGGAGGGCGCACGGGGCACAGGGAGGGTGCACGGGACACAGGGAGGGTGCACGGGGCACAGGGAGGGTGCACGGGGCACAGGGAGGGCGCACGGGGCACAGGGAGGGCGCACGGGGCACAGGGAGGGCGCACGGGGCACAGGGCACACGGGGCACAGGGCGCACGGGGCACAGGGAGGGCGCACGGGGCACAGGGAGGGCGCACGGGGCACAGGGAGGGTGCACGGGGCACAGGGAGCACGGGGCACAGGGAGGGCGCACGGGGCACAGGGAGCACGGGGCACAGGGCACACGGGACACAGGGCACACGGGGCACAGGGAGGGCGCACGGGGCACAGGGAGGGTGCACGGGGCACAGGGCGCACGGGGCACAGGGAGGGCGCACGGGACACAGGGAGGGCACACGGGGCACAGGGAGGGCGCACGGGGCACAGGGAGGGCGCACGGGACACAGGGAGGGCGCACGGGACACAGGGAGGGCACACGGGACACAGGGAGGGTGCACGGGGCACAGGGAGGGCGCACGGGACACAGGGAGGGCGCACGGGGCACAGGGCGCACGGGGCACAGGGAGGGTGCACGGGGCACAGGGAGGACGCACGGGGCACAGGGAGGGTGCACGGGGCACAGGGAGCACGGGGCACAGGGAGGGCGCACGGGGCACAGGGAGGGTGCACAGGGCACAGGGCGCACGGGGCACAGGGAGGGCGCACGGGGCACAGGGAGGGCGCACGGGGCACAGGGAGGGCGCACGGGGCACAGGGAGGGCGCACGGGGCACAGGGAGGGCGCACGGGACACAGGGCACACGGGGCACAGGGAGGGCGCACCCGGCACAGGGCGCACGGGACACAGGGAGGGCGCACGGGACACAGGGAGGGCGCACCCGGCACAGGGCGCACGGGACACAGGGAGGGCGCACGGGGCACAGGGCGCACGGGGCACAGGGAGGGCGCACGGGGCACAGGGCGCACGGGGCACAGGGCGCACGGGGCACAGGGCGCATTGGGCACAGGGCGCACGGGGCACAGGGAGGGCACACGGGGCACAGGGAGGGCGCACGGGGCACAGGGAGGGCACACGGGACACAGGGAGGGCGCACGGGGCACAGGGAGGGCGCACGGGGCACAGGGAGGGCGCACGGGGCACAGGGAGGGTGCACGGGACACAGGGAGGGCGCACGGGGCACAGGGAGGGCGCACGGGGCACAGGGCACACGGGGCACAGGGAGGGAGCACGGGGCACAGGGCACACGGGGCACAGGGAGGGCGCACGGGGCACAGGGAGGGCGCACGGGGCACAGGGAGGGCACACGGGGCACAGGGAGGGCGCACGGGACACAGGGAGGGCGCACGGGGCACAGGGCACACGGGGCACAGGGAGGGTGCACGGGGCACAGGGAGGGCGCACGGGGCACAGGGAGGGCGCACGGGGCACAGGGAGGGCGCACGGGGCACAGGGAGGGCGCACGGGACACAGGGAGGGCGCACGGGGCACAGGGCACACGGGGCACAGGGAGGGCGCACGGGGCACAGGGAGGGCGCACGGGGCACAGGGCACACGGGGCACAGGGAGGGCGCACGGGGCACAGGGAGGGCGCACGGGGCACAGGGAGGGTGCACGGGACACAGGGAGGGCGCACGGGACACAGGGAGGGCGCACGGGACACAGGGAGGGCGCACGGGGCACAGGGAGGGCGCACGGGGCACAGGGAGGGTGCACGGGACACAGGGAGGGCGCACGGGACACAGGGAGGGCGCACGGGACACAGGGAGGGCGCACGGGGCACAGGGAGGGCGCACGGGGCACAGGGAGGGTGCACGGGACACAGGGAGGGCGCACGGGACACAGGGAGGGCGCACGGGACACAGGGAGGGCACACGGGGCACAGGGAGGGCGCACGGGGCACAGGGAGGGTGCACGGGGCACAGGGCACACGGGGCACAGGGAGGGCGCACGGGGCACAGGGAGGGCGCACGGGGCACAGGGAGGGCGCACGGGGCACAGGGAGGGTGCACGGGGCACAGGGCACACGGGGCACAGGGAGGGTGCACGGGGCACAGGGAGGGCGCACGGGGCACAGGGAGGGCGCACGGGGCACAGGGAGGGTGCACGGGACACAGGGAGGGCGCACGGGACACAGGGAGGGTGCACGGGGCACAGGGAGCACGGGGCACAGGGAGGGCGCACGGGGCACAGGGAGGGCGCACGGGGCACAGGGCACACGGGGCACAGGGAGGGCGCACGGGGCACAGGGAGGGCGCACGGGGCACAGGGAGGGCGCACGGGGCACAGGGAGGGCGCACGGGGCACAGGGAGGGTGCACGGGACACAGGGAGGGCGCACGGGACACAGGGAGGGTGCACGGGACACAGGGAGGGCGCACGGGACACAGGGAGGGCGCACGGGGCACAGGGAGGGTGCACGGGGCACAGGGCACACGGGGCACAGGGAGGGCGCACGGGACACAGGGAGGGCGCACGGGGCACAGGGCACACGGGGCACAGGGAGGGTGCACGGGGCACAGGGAGGGCGCACGGGGCACAGGGAGGGCGCACGGGACACAGGGACGGCGCACGGGGCACAGGGAGGGCACACGGGGCACAGGGAGGGCGCACGGGGCACGGAGGGCGCACGGGGCACAGGGAGGGCACACGGGGCACAGGGAGGGCACACGGGGCACAGGGAGGGCACACGGGACACAGGGAGGGTGCACGGGGCACAGGGCGCACGGGGCACAGGGAGGGCGCACGGGACACAGGGAGGGCGCACGGGACACAGGGAGGGTGCACGGGGCACAGGGCACACGGGGCACAGGGAGGGCGCACGGGGCACAGGGAGGGCGCACGGGGCACAGGGAGGGCGCACGGGGCACAGGGAGGGCGCACGGGGCACAGGGAGGGTGCACGGGGCACAGGGAGGGTGCACGGGACACAGGGAGGGCGCACGGGGCACAGGGAGGGCGCACGGGGCACAGGGAGGGCGCACGGGGCACAGGGAGGGTGCACGGGGCACAGGGAGGGTGCACGGGGCACAGGGAGGGCGCACGGGACACAGGGAGGGCGCACGGGGCACAGGGAGGGTGCACGGGGCACAGGGCACACGGGGCACAGGGAGGGCGCACGGGGCACAGGGAGGGCGCACGGGGCACAGGGAGCACGGGGCACAGGGAGGGCGCACGGGGCACAGGGAGGGCGCACGGGGCACAGGGAGCACGGGGCACAGGGAGGGCGCACGGGGCACAGGGCACACGGGGCACAGGGAGGGCGCACGGGACACAGGGAGCACGGGGCACAGGGAGGGCGCACGGGGCACAGGGAGGGCGCACGGGACACAGGGAGGGCGCACGGGGCACAGGGAGGGCGCACGGGACACAGGGAGGGCGCACGGGACACAGGGAGGGTGCACGGGGCACAGGGAGGGCACACGGGGCACAGGGAGGGCGCACGGGGCACAGGGAGGGCGCACGGGACACAGGGAGGGCCCACGGGGCACAGGGCACACGGGGCACAGGGAGGGCGCACGGGGCACAGGGAGGGCGCACGGGGCACAGGGAGGGCGCACGGGGCACAGGGAGGGCGCACGGGGCACAGGGCACACGGGGCACAGGGAGGGCGCACGGGGCACAGGGAGCACGGGGCACAGGGAGGGTGCACGGGGCACAGGGAGGGCGCACGGGGCACAGGGAGGGCGCACGGGGCACAGGGCACACGGGGCACAGGGAGGGCGCACGGGGCACAGGGCACACGGGGCACAGGGAGGGCGCACGGGACACAGGGAGCACGGGGCACAGGGAGGGCGCACGGGACACAGGGAGGGCGCACCCGGCACAGGGCGCACGGGGCACAGGGAGGGAGCACGGGGCACAGGGAGGGCACACGGGGCACAGGGAGGGCGCACGGGGCACAGGGCACACGGGGCACAGGGAGGGCGCACGGGGCACAGGGCGCACGGGACACAGGGAGCACGGGGCACAGGGAGGGCGCACGGGGCACAGGGAGGGCACACGGGGCACAGGGAGGGCGCACGGGGCACAGGGAGGGCGCACGGGACACAGGGAGGGCGCACGGGGCACAGGGCACACGGGGCACAGGGAGGGCGCACGGGGCACAGGGTGCACGGGGCACAGGGAGGGCACACGGGGCACAGGGAGGGAGCACGGGGCACAGGGAGGGCGCACGGGACACAGGGAGGGCGCACGGGGCACAGGGCACACGGGGCACAGGGAGGGCGCACGGGGCACAGGGTGCACGGGGCACAGGGAGGGCACACGGGGCACAGGGTGCACGGGGCACAGGGAGGGCGCACGGGGCACAGGGAGGGCACACGGGGCACAGGGAGGGCGCACGGGACACAGGGAGGGCACACGGGGCACAGGGAGGGCACACGGGGCACAGGGAGGGCGCACGGGACACAGGGAGGGCGCACGGGGCACAAGGAGGGCGCACGGGGCACAGGGAGGGCGCACGGGACACAGGGAGGGCGCACGGGGCACAGGGAGGGCGCACGGGACACAGGGAGGGCGCACGGGGCACAGGGAGGGCGCACGGGGCACAGGGCACACGGGACACAGGGCGCACAGCTGAAGTTTTTTTCACCTGTGTGCACGTGTGTCCACACATCCACATGCCCCCCACAAGCACACACCTGTATGTGTGTGTACAGCGTCCACACACACACATATCTGCACACAGCGAGTGTGCGTGTTTCCATGCATGTGGCAACACATAGATGCCTGTACATATCTGTACCTATGTGCACACTCCGTGTTGGTGTGCACACACACTTCCTGTATGTATGCATTTCCCCTTGCAGTGTGCACACACACACCACGATTCTCATGTGCAGAAATTTAGACCCCCCACCTACCCTAAAGACACACGCACCCCCAGATGACAGTCTGGGTGGAGACCCCGGCTGGTGGGCCGGGAAAGAGCCACTCGGCTCCACCTGCTGGCTGCTCCATCAACTCCAGCCTGCCCTCTAGACCTGCCTCTGGTTTCTCTGGACGTGGTCAGAGGGCCTAGGTCATAAGAAGAAGGCTCAGAGCAGGGGTGAACCTCCCACAACCTGGGCCCCTAAGGTCTGAGCTAACCCTGGAGTTCCAGAAACAGCTCTTTCCTCCCGCGGCCTCCCGTGTTAGGCCAGGAGGGTCCTGAAGAAGACAGGCTTGTGGGGGCCCCGCCCCTGGGCCAAAGGGCAGGGCTCAGGTCGGGCCAGAGGCTGGACACAGGTGGGCCCAGCCCAGGCAGGAAGGTCCTGGAGGCCCCCGAGGTGTGTGGAGCCGGGGTCAGTGTCTGGGCGCTCCGGAAGAGGGTCCTGCAGGGCCTCGCCTGGTAGAACCAGCCGGAGGAGCCCTGTGCCACGTGGGCAGGCCCGTGCGGCGCGGGCACGGGCTCTGCTGCCCGGCCCAGGCTCCCTGGCCAAGCAGCCCCTGTGGCCGTCTTCAGTGATTTGGAAGTGTAGAAAATGGGATTACTCAGGAACAGATGTGCACAAAGGGGGTGAAATGGAATGCGTTACTGCGCCGGCCTTTGATTACCTCTGACTGCCGTGCGTCCACCGCCCCCCAGCCGGATGGGCTAAACTCAGCCGCCCGCTAGCGAGCCTCATTGAAACTGAATTGATACTTTGTGAACTTCATTTGTGAATAATGCGATCTGACAGGGACAAATGTGACGGGGAATTGTTTTCAAACCTCCTCCAAATGGAACTTATTACTGGGTAAATACAGATTCCTTTGTCTGGGGCCTTCCCTTCCTGGCCAGCCCAGGCTGGGCCTGAATATGCATGGGCCCTACAGGTAATTGAATTGCTGGTGGGCCGTGGGGCGGGGCTGCTCTCTCCAGGCCGGCGGCCGGTGGCGTGGCCTCCCCGCCGGCCGTCCCGCCTGGGTGTTTGCTGCCCAGGCTGCACCAGGCCTCAGATGTCTACACATTAATTTCCCTTTGCAGAACGTTGGCCGCGCCGGAGCTCAAACCCAGTTAGCGGGATTGATGAAGCCGGCGGGAGGGTAGGACGCACGCTGATCCCACCTTTTCAGCTTCGATTAGCTCAGCCCGACTTATCCCGTCAGAGCTCCATTACGCGGCTGCATCGCAGCCTCTGCCCCGGGGACGGCCCGGCCCAAAGGGGCCCAGGAAGGCTGCAGTGCCAGGCCATTATCCTCACCTCACCTCGGCGGGGCCGACGCTGGTGGAGAGCAGGCAGGGCCCAGGGCGCCGTGGAAGGGTGGACGGCACCTGCACCAACTGGCCGCCCGCCAAGCCGTGGGCCCTGCGGCCCCCTGCCGCGGTGGCCGTGGAGGGCCAGACCTGCCCAGTGCCCACTCACTGATTCTCTCGTTCACTCATCCCGCGGGGAAGCTTGCTGCCAGCCAGCCCTGGGAAGTCCCACCCACTCCCAGGCCAGGGTCCTTTCGTCTGGCTCTGCTGTGCAACCACACCGTGCACACCGGTGTTCACTGACTCTGCATCCATAGCCCCGAGTTGCGGGCCATGACCAAGGATGGGGAGATGGTGCTCTCCCTCACACTGGCTCTGGAGTCCACAGGTTTCAGGCTTGCCACCCTGCATGGTGGGGCCCGGACTGTGGAAGTCTCAGGGCACCCACAGCCCCAGGACAGACCCTGTACTGCAGTTCCCAGCTGCCCTCCACAGGGCCTCCTCTCCCTCCTCCTCCCCTCCCCCTTCCCTCCTCCCCTCCTTTTCCTGCCCCCTCCTCTCCATCCCCATCCCCCCCCCCACCTCCCCACAGCCTGTGCTGCAGAGCAAGGGGAGGGAAAGCCAAGGCTCGCCTGTACTCAGGGATCACAGCCTCAGAGCCCGGGGCTGCGGCGGCTGTGCTGGGGTCTTGGCTTGGCCTCTGGGGGGAGGCGCAGAGGCCTGCAGGGGGTCGTGAGCACAGGGACCCACGTCAGAGGGGCAGGGACACCTGCACCCACCACCCTCCACCCGCCTTGAGAACAGAAGAAACGTGCACCAGTGCTGATCCCAGAGGGCTGGAGGGACAGCGGAGCTGTGGGCAGGCTCGCGTGCCGACCCCAGCCCAGGCCTCGCCGAGCACAGATCGCGGGGGCCACCTCCGACCTCCAAACGGCCTCTGTCCCCAGCCTCCGCTCACCCAGTGGGCTTTGTTTATCTCCACTCACTTTTCTAATTGAAGTGAATTCCACAAGCTCCGGTGAGCACTGTAACCTTCAGCGGCATTTAGACGTTTAGTGTGTGCCCTCACCCAGCTGAGGCGCACTTCCTGCTCTCTCCAACCGGCATCCGCCAGCACCCCTGCACAGGCCCGCACCCCTGCACAGGCCCGCACCCCTGCACAGGCCTGCACCCCTGCACAGGCTTGCACCCCTGCACAGACCTGCACCCCTGCACAGACCTGCACCCCTGCACCAGACCTGCACAGACCTGCACCCCTGCACAGACCTGCACAGACCTGCACCCCTGCACCCCTGCACAGACCTGCACCCCTGCACAGACCTGCACCCCTGAACAGACCTGCACTCCTGCACAGACCTGCACCCCTGCACAGACCTGCACTCCTGCACAGACCTGCAACCCTGCACAGACCTGCACCCCTGCACCAGCCTGCACCCCTGCACAGACCTGCACCCCTGCACCAGACCTGCACAGACCTGCACCCCTGCACAGACCTGCACCCCTGCACAGACCTGCACCCCTGCACAGACCTGCACAGACCTGCACCCCTGCACAGACCTGCACCCCTGCATAGACCTGCACCCCTGCAAGACCTGCACCCCTGCACAGACCTGCACCCCTGCATAGACCTGCACCCCTGCATAGACCTGCACCCCTGCACAGACCTGCACAGACCTGCACCCCTGCACAGACCTGCACAGACCTGCACCCCTGCACAGACCTGCACCCCTGCACAGGCCTGCACCCCTGCACAGACCTGCACCCCTGAACAGACCTGTACCCCTGCACCAGACCTGCACCCCTGCACAGACCTGCACCCCTGCACAGACCTGCACCCCTGCACCCCTGCACCAGCCTGCACCCCTGCACAGACCTGCACAGACCTGCACCCATGCACAGACCTGCACCCCTGCACCAGCCTGCACCCCTGCACAGACCTGCACCCCTGCACAGACCTGCACCCCTGCACAGGCCTGCACAGACCTGCACAGACCTGCACCCCTGTGCCAGGCCTGCACCAGCCTGCACCAGCCTGCACCCCTGCACAGACCTGCACCCCTGTGCCAGGCCTGCACCAGCCTGTACCCCTGCACAGGCCTGCACCCCTACACCAGGCCTGCACCCCTGCGCCAGACCTGCACCCCTGCACAGACCTGCACAGACCTTTACCCCTGCACAGACCTGCACAGACCTGCACCCCTGCACAGACCTGCACAGACCTGCACAGACCTGCACCCCTGCACAGACCTGCACCCCTGCACAGACCTGCACCCCTGTGCCAGGCCTGCACCAGCCTGCACCCCTACACCAGGCCTGCACCCCTGTGCCAGGCCTGCACCAGCCTGCACCCCTGCACAGACCTGCACAGGCCTGCACCTCTGCACCAGCCTGCACCCCTGCACAGGCCTGCACCCCTGCACAGACCTGCACCCCTGCACAGACCTGCACAGGCCTGCACCTCTGCACCAGCCTGCACCCCTGCACAGGCCTGCACCCCTGCACAGACCTGCACCCCTGCACAGACCTGCACAGGCCTGCACCTCCGCACCAGCCTGCACCCCTGCACAGGCCTGCACCCCTGCACAGACCTGCACTCCTGCACAGACCTGCAGCCCTGCACCCCTGCACTGCCCTCCTCTCTGGACCATCCATTCTGAATGTCCTGAGCCAGTGCAGCCAGAAGCCTCTGTGCCCGGCTCTCCCAAGTGAGCCTGTTGGGTGACTGTGAACACTGCAAGGGCCCCCCAGGACCCGGGGGCCTCTGAGCCCCGCCCTCCTCTCAGGCCTTGGAGACCACCCAGCCTGTTTCCCTGAGGGTGAGGGGGGCTGCCAGGTGGGCAGGGAGGTGGGCAGCCTGATCCCCCCACCCTTTGGTCTACAGGGGTAGAGTGTCCACCAGCCATGACCCCCCACCCTCGGGCCTGGAGCGGCTGACGGCCAGAGCCCATTCTCTGCCTGATCCTAAACCCTTGCCTCTTCCTTGTGGCCCAGGGAAAGCCCAGAGCCTCCCGCCTGCCATCCAAGTGTCCTGTGCCGTGGCTTTATCTTGTAAGTGGCGTAGGAAATCGCCAAGTAATGAAACAACTCCTTACGTCGTGGCCTTTCCGGTCAAGCTAGACCCTCTGGAAGTGTGGAGATGGCTCTCAGAGGGTCTGCTGGCCACCTATCTGGCCAGCAAGCCAGCAAGAGGACACAGGTGACTTGTGTGCCACACTCAGGCTTGCTGGAGTGTAAACCTGCCCAGGCCTGGGAAGGACTGGCCTAGAAGTGCCCCTGCACCAGCCCCAGAAAGGGCTCTGCCAGGGCCTGCGATGAGACCGCTGGAAGCGCTAGGCGTCCAGCTCAGGTGAGGCGTCCAGCTCAGGTGAGGCGTCCAGCGCAGGTGAGGCGTCCAGCCCTGGGTGAGGCGTCCAGCTCAGGTGAGGCGTCCAGCCCTGGGTGAGGCGTCCAGCCCTGGGTGAGGCGTCCAGTACAGGTGAGGCGTCCAGCTCAGGTGAGGCGTCCAGCTCAGGTGAGGCGTCCAGCGCAGGTGAGGCGTCCAGCCCTGGGTGAGGCGTCCAGCGCGGGTGAGGCGTCCAGCGCGGGTGAGGCGTCCAGCTCAGGTGAGGCGTCCAGCTCGGGTGAGGCGTCCAGCTCAGGTGAGGCGTCCAGCGCAGGTGAGGCGTCCAGCGCAGGTGAGGCGTCCAGCTCAGGTGAGGCGTCCAGCCCTGGGTGAGGCGTCCAGCTCAGGTGAGGCGTCCAGCCCTGGGTGAGGCGTCCAGCGCAGGTGAGGCGTCCAGCTCAGGTGAGGCGTCCAGCCCTGGGTGAGGTGTCCAGCTCAGGTGAGGCGTCCAGCTCGGGTGAGGCGTCCAGCCCTGGGTGAGGCGTCCAGCTCGGGTGAGGCGTCCAGTACAGGTGAGGCGTCCAGCTCAGGTGAGGCGTCCAGCGCGGGTGAGGCGTCCAGCGCGGGTGAGGCGTCCAGCGCAGGTGAGGCGTCCAGCTCAGGTGAGGCGTCCAGCGCGGGTGAGGCGTCCAGCACAGGTGAGGTGTCCAGCGCGGGTGAGGTGTCCAGCGCGGGTGAGGCGTCCAGCACAGGTGAGGTGTCCAGCGCGGGTGAGGCGTCCAGCACAGGTGAGGTGTCCAGCGCGAGTGAGGTGTCCAGCCCTGGGTGAGGCGTCCAGCGCAGGTGAGATGGCCTGGAGAGAGCAGGTCACTCCGGATCCTGTGCCCTGGAGGTCTGCAGGCGCCCCTCTGAGAGTGAGCAGGGTTTTGGTGGGACCAGGCCCGACCCTCTAGTCAGGTGTGAACTGCACTCTGTCCCACTGGGTCAGCTAAAGGTCCTGGGAAGGGGCTTCTTCCCAAAGCCTTTCTGGCCAACAAGAGAAATGCAGAGAGGCTTCAGAGTGACCTGGGATGGCCTCACCTTGTGTCCTGGGAGAGTGCCGGCCTCCGGACAGGGAGGGAGGACCAGGCCCGGCCCGAGGGGCACAGGGGCCAAGAGGCTGGTCCAGAACCCACCCACAGCCTCCTCTTCTGCTCCCTCTGCCTGAGCCCCGTGATGGCCTCCTCACCCGTCACCTCCTGCCTGTCTGCTCACTTGACAACGGCCCCTGTCCACATCATGACCTGCCCACTTCCTGGCTGATATGTCCTTCCCTTCCCTGACTTGTCCACCTCCTCTCTGGTCTCCTTCCTCACCTGTTCCATAGATAGGTAGATGGTAGATGGATGGATGGATAGATAGATAGATAGATAGATAGATAGATAGATAGATAGATAGATAGATAGATAGATAGATAGATGATGGATGGGTGGATGGATAGATAGATGGATAGATAATAGATAGATGATAGATGGATGGATGGGTGGATGGATAGATAGATGGATAGATAATAGATAGATAGACAGACAGAGAAATAGATAGAACATACATTCATACATAGACAGAGTTCAGGCTCTGGAGCCTTTACCCTGCGTGTGTCTCGGCCTCCCCTGGGCTGCCTGGTCCCATCATGATCTCTCTTGGTGATACCGGGCCCAGCAGCAGAGGGAGGTCTTAGCAGCTGCTCAGGGAGCAGGACTCAGGTGTGCTCCGTGAGACCTGTCTGCCCCTGGCCTTGATGCCAGGTGCTTGATGCCCAGGTGTTGGATGCATGATTGCCATTTGATCCAATAATGCAGGGAGGAGAAATCCCTTTACCTGCCCAACAGTGGCCAGAAGAAAAGTCCAGTGACCACCTGGGCTGGGGCGGGTCTGCACGCACATACCAGGCTGTCCATGCTCCTGCCCAGCACAGCTCCCTTCCTGCTGCTGAGGCCAGATCACAGCCTTCGACTCTGGCTAGCTCAGGACACCCCTGAGCTGCTGGAGGCCTGGACAGCTGGGGTGGGTAGGGGATGGATGTGGACAGAGTACCAGGTCACAGAGTGACAGTCATGCCCATGACGTGCCCCTCGGGGCAGCTCTCCCTCCGGAGGGGACCCTGCCCCAAACTCAAGAGAACCCTCTGCACGCTCGTGATGCCCCAGGCCGGGCTGGCCGAGCCCAGCAGGGCCGGGCCGGGAGGACTCCCGTCAGGGCTGCTCAGCTAATGGCGTCTCGCAGGAGGAAGTCACTGAGCCGTGACGCAGGACCGTTTGCAGGGGGACGAGGGAGAACTCGCCACTCTGTGTCGGGAAATGCTCTATAAAATTAGATCTGAATAAAAAGGTTAAGAAAAATTCGAAAATGGCATCTGAAAGTCAATTTGTGCAACCCAAGGAGAGATGGAAGTCTTAACTGTTGGTCCTGTGGTGGGACATCCTTTGGAAATAGTCTTTGCAGGTGATAGTTAGAACAAGGCCACTGTATGGGTCCCCAGGGGACAGGACACAGCCTCACACTGGAAGAATGCCATGTGAAAATAAAGGCCTAGAAAAGGTGGTGTGCCCACAAGCCAAGGAACCGCAAGGCTTGCCTGCTGCCTGGAGCTGGAGGGGGTCTGGGCAGGCTCCCAGCCCCACCCGCTCTCGGCCCCGCTCCTGACTTCCAGGCTCTTGGGAGATGGTGACTGGCCAGGAGAGGGGCCTGCAGACGGATCCCGCCCCTGTGGGCCCAGCATCCTGAGCGATTCCTCCTGGATGGCATGGAAAGATGGGTGCAGCACAGTTTGCCCGCCCTGTCCACCCATGCCCAGGAGAAAGTTCTCCAGGTCTCAGGTCAGGGCCACTGGCTTCCCCCTGCCCTGTTGTCTTTCGTGGCTGGTAAAAGTGCCCCTGTCCTCGGCTGACCTCCACCCACGCCCAGGGTCTACGGGAGCTCCTTTGGCCCTGCCTGCCCAGGGCCGGAGGCCAGACACAAACCTCCAACACAGGGGGATATTTTGTTTCAGTGGAAGACTATGATTTCCCTTCTGTTCCATAAATATATCCAGCACGGGCTTTGGAGGCCCTGTGTGGTGCTGGGTTTGGAGGCCCTGTGTAGGTGCTGGGTTTGGGACAGGAGAGTGGGTCAAGCCACTGGTCCCCGCTGACAGGGCAGGTCTGGGACCCTGTCCCAGGTCAGCCTGCTTTGGGAAAAGCTGTCTCCAGGTCAGGCTTCCCGGTCCCACGGGCCCGTGGTCTCCGCGGGCTGTGTGCATGTTTACTTGGTTGCTTCTGGGAACGGCTGCGGCAGAGGCAGCCCTGGCCCCAGCCTGAGAGGCAGCCCCCAGCCTCATCATGCCCAGCTGTGCTTTTCTTCAGAGCCTGCTTTCTGTGAACGGCTCTACTCAGAGAAAACCCGAGGAAAGCGCTCCCTCCCTCCTTCCCTCCTTTAATCCCAAACCAGTTTGTCCAGCCAGCCTCCATGTCCTCAAGAGCAGCCGGAGGGCCAGATGGCTCTGGTGGCATGTCCGCACCACACCGTCCCGATGGCATGGCTTCTGTGCAGCCCAGTTTCTCTCCTGGACGCATCTGGGTCACGCCGAGCCGACCTGGAAGCCTCCGGAGAATTGTCTGGCTCGTGTGAGGCTGCACTGCCCCCCAGACTTTGTGGGGAGGCCCAGGGCCCCAAGGTGGGCTTCGGTGTGAGTCCGTGGCCAGTCCACAGATGGAGATCTGCAGTACCGGTGGCCTTTGATGCAGTGGGGAGGAGAGGCAGAGGCAGCGGTCCCCTCGACGCGAGCTGCAGAGCCGCATGCCCGCCTCCTTTCCAGACAAGCAGAAAGACGTTTGTGGACGCGGCCCCCACAGAAGGCGGCCAGCTCACCCGGCCTGTCTGCCGTCGCTGGTCCCAGATGCCTGGGCCCAAGAGGGGTGGGTGTGTCCGGGGAGGGGTGTGTCCTCTTGCTGGAACCCGTCAGCCCAGACCCGCGCAGGGCTTTGTCCTCAGGACACGCGCCCGCTGTCCCAGCCGCCGCGGCGTTTGTGGTCGTGAGTGGACCTCCCGGGCTGTGGAGAGCCGCTCTTGGAGGCACTTCTGGTTTTTCCATTTATACAGCAGAGCGAGGTGATAAAGCAGAAGAGCATCTACAGGAGGCGCGCAGCAATAGCAGGTTCGAGTGGCCAGTGCGCCTCAGTGACTGTTTCATCTTCCACGCTAACTTAAACACAAGAAAAAAGGCTCTCCAGCCCAGGGCCCGCGCCCCGCCGGCAGACTGAGTGCATGTGGAATAATGCATAGACTTCTCACTTTCATTTTTCTGCTGCCCAGGAATTACATTCTGCGATTAAAATGTGCTGACTGCTGGCTAGCTCTTGCTTGTTCAGACACATGAAAGGAGAGGACCCGAGTGGTGGGGGGGCAGAGGGCCCGGGGGGGCAGAGGGGCCAGGGGGGGCAGAGGGGTCGGGGGGGGCAGAGGGGCCGGGGGGGCAGAGGGCCCGGGGGGGCAGAGGGGCCGGGGGGGGGCAGAGGGGCCGGGGGGGCAGAGGGGCCGGGGGGGCAGAGGGGCCGGGGGGGCAGAGGGGCCGGGGGGGCAGAGGGGCGGGGGGGGGGCAGAGGGGCCGGGGGGGCAGAGGGGCCGGGGGGGCAGAGGGGTCGGGGGGGCAGAGGGGTCGGGGGGGGCAGAGGGGCCGGGGGGGGCAGAGGGGCGGGGGGGGCAGAGGGGCCGGGGGGGCAGAGGGCCCGGGGGGGCAGAGGGCCCGGGGGGGCAGAGGGGCCGGGGGGGCAGAGGGCCCGGGGGGGCAGAGGGGCCGGGGGGGCAGAGGGGCCGGGGGGGCAGAGGGGTCGGGGGGGGGCAGAGGGGTCGGGGGAGGCAGAGGGGCCGGGGGGGCAGAGGGGCCGGGGGGGCAGAGGGGCCGGGGGGGCAGAGGGGCCGGCGGGGCTGAGCGGCTCGGGGGACAGAGGGGCTCGGGGGCAGAGGGGCCGGGGGTGGCAGGGCAGGCCCCTCAGGAGCTGCGTTGGCCAGGGGCTTGCCCACTGCTGGACATGCTGGGCACTGCAGGCCTGTGGCCCGCCTGGACCCCGGGGCTGCAGGAAGTCCACCCCAGTTCCTGTCGTCCACTGATGACCAGGTAAGAAATCACCTGAGGGAAGGCCAGGCCCAGGCCCCCCTTGCTGCTCTGGGCATTGGGGATGCGGCAGCCTCTAACACCTGATCTACAGGAGCCCCCGGTTGGTGCAGAAGGTGAGGCCTGGGGCTTGTACGAAGCCGGGGGAAGAGCCGGTGCGGGCTGGGGCTACCGGCCGCACGGGCTGGGACTTTGATTACTGCAGGAGCCAACGGCCTCCGAGTCACTGCTGCTGACTTCTGTCATCAAATGGTCATGCAGCCCACTTGGGGGAGAGCTCGGCACCCAGTGCTCCCGAGACACTGCTCGGCATGAGGGGAGGGCTGAGCTAGGGTCGAGGGCCTGGGTGGCTCTGTGGGGGGCCCTGGGGTCCTCAGAGCCCCGCCCACAGCACCCCCACCTGGGCCCCTTCCTTCTGGCGTGAAGTGCTGAGGCTGGCAGTCAAGGTGCGCTTTGATCACAGAATGGAATTCTGACCCTGTCTGGCCTGAGCCTGGGAGAGGCTGGTGTCCCTCACACAGAGTGGGGGGTCTCCTGAAAGGTCAGGAGGCCTGGGTGCCACCCAGAGTCCACAGCAGGCCATCCCTCAGCCGGGCTCCCCTTCTGTCCAGCTGAGCATCTGGACCCCAGCCTCTAACAGGGAAACAGGCTGCAGTGAATCTCATCCAGAGATGAGGCCGGCCGGGAGGAAGGGCCGCCCGCCCAAGCTGTGTGTGGAGGCAGCGGGGAGACGGCCAGGGGTGGGACTGCGGGCGAGGAGCTGCCCCCACCCCCCCAGCCTCTGCTCCCCTCCCCCCCCCCCCCCCCCCGCTAGCCTCTGCTCCCCCCCAGCCTCTGCTCCCCTCCCCCCTCCTGCTAGCCTCTGCTCCCCCCCAGCCTCTGCTCCCCTCCCCCCCCAGCCTCTGCTCACCCCCCCCAGCCTCTGCTCCCCTCCCCCCCCCAGCCTCTGCTCACCCCCAGCCTCTGCTCCCCTCCCCCCTCCCGCTAGCCTCTGCTCCCCCCCAGCCTCTGCTCCCCTCCCCCCCCCGCTAGCCTCTGCTCCCCCCCAGCCTCTGCTCCCCTCCCCCCCCGCTAGCCTCTGCTCCCCCCCAGCCTCTGCTCCCCTCCCCCCCCTCCCGCTAGCCTCTGCTCCCCCCCCCCCCGTGGCTAGCCTCTGCTCCCCCCCAGCCTCTGCTCCCCTCCCCCCCCCAGCCTCTGCTCACCCCCCCAGCCTCTGCTCCCCTCCCCCCCCCAGCCTCTGCTCACCCCCAGCCTCTGCTCCCCTCCCCCCCTCCCGCTAGCCTCTGCTCACCCCCAGCCTCTGCTCCCCTCCCCTGCTAGCCTCTGCTCCCCCCCAGCCTCTGCTCCCCTCCCCCCCCGCTAGCCTCTGCTCCCCCCCAGCCTCTGCTCCCCTCCCCCCCAGCCTCTGCTCCCCCCCAGCCTCTGCTCCCCTCCCCCCCAGCCTCTGCTCCCCCCCAGCCTCTGCTCCCCTCCCCCCCCCCCCCCCGCTAGCCTCTGCTCCCCTCCCCAGCCTCTGCTCCCCCCCAGCCTCTGCTCCCCCCCAGCCTCTGCTCCCCTCCCCCCCAGCCTCTGCTCCCCTCCCCCCCAGCCTCTGCTCCCCCCCCAGCCTCTGCTTCCCCCCCCCCCCCCCCCCCGTGGCCTCTGAGGCTTGAGTCGCACAGGGACAGCAAAGTCTTACCCAGACTTGGGCCTTGCTGCGCACTCACTAGGTACTGAGTGGCGCGTGCAGAGGCGCCTTCCACAGGACTTGGCAGGGCAGCGGTGCTGGGCGGTGGCCGCGGGCCTTGTCCTTCCTTTCCTCCCTAAGGGCAGCGGGAGGCCGTAGGCCAGGGGTGGGAGTGAAAAGCGGGACCACAGCGCCGCTCTCCCCTCCCACAGCCAGGGCTTAGCCAGCAGCGCGAGAACCGACGTGGGGCCCCAGCCCCCTCCCCCCAGCCTGGGCGCCCTGAGGAGGCCAGGGGTCCCGCACAGCTCTGGAAGTGAGCACTGGCCAGGGAGCACTCACCGGCTGCATGAGGGGAACACAGAAATGTGGGGTGGCCCTGCAACAAGGGAGAAGTGCTCCTCCCGGCCGGTTCCTCCCCTGGCCGGCGGGCACAGTGGCCGGCAGCAGCGGGGCGGCCGGCGGGCACGGCGGCGGCGGGCACAGCGGCCGGTGGTAGCGGGGCGGCCGGCGGCGGCAGCAGCGGGGCGAGCACACAGCAGCATGCCCCCCACCCCCCGCCGCTCAGAAACACAATATTCACAGGGCCTTTTTCATAAAGGTCTTTATGGGTTTGGAAATTTAAACACCGCAGGGCCTGAGTTGAATTGGAAAGCAAAAGTCTCTAAGCTTGTACATCTTAGAGGAAAAAAATTCAATTAAGTGGGATTTTAGCTGTTTCAATAAAATTGGACTCTCCTTTTTCAAGATAAGAGCTCTCCGCACAGAGGAACCTTTATGTGCCCCAAGTATCGGCTTCTCCTAACCGAGTAATCCTAGCTCAGGACACAATGCCCACAACAGGAAATCAATGAATAGTCGAATCAATTTGAAAATATAAAATAAACTAATATATGAGTGGAAAATTGACTTCCTATGGATTAAAAGCTGCACAAATAGTAGGGGGGAAATCTAGCTGTGCAATAAGAGGAGGTGACGTCCCCCGGGCAGGGCCCCGGCTCAGGCCCCACCCACCAGCGCCACCTGGGAGGACAGGAAGCCAGGCCCTGGCACCCCGGCCGGTGACAGCAAGAGTTAGGGCCCTATGGAAACGCTGCTGTTGACACCATGGATTTGAGGCGTTTATGGCCAGACTGTTGGAAAGGGTCTCAATGGCTCCCGGTGTGGCTGACTGCTCCTGCTACAGCCAGCCTGTCACTCTGTCAGCAGACTCAGGGAAGGGAGCTGCACCCGTAAATATTTTAAAGGGAGCTGTTCTTCTCTGCACCCAGCCCGGAGGGCAGGAGGTGTGGAGAGTCAGGCCCGGCCCAGGCGATGTCCAACAAGAGATCCCCCCCAATCCCTCATCTGCCAGCCGGCCTTGCTACACAGCATGCCTATTCACCAGCCGGTGAATCTAACACTCCCCCGCTAACCACCCGGTATCGCTCCTTTCTCCTGCTCATTCTTCCATCCACTTATCAATCCATCTAACCATTCATCCATCTGTGCACACATCGACCTATGCATCCATGCATTGGTGCAGCCATGTACCCATCCACCCATTTGCCATCTCACCGTTCATTCCTAAACTATTTATTGCCTTTCCGCCATTCATGACCTTACCCACTTACTCTATGTCCATCCATCCATGAAACCCAGCTGCCTGTCTTTATACCATACATCCGTCCATCCATCCGTCCGTCCCTCCATCCACCCATCCATCCATCCATCATCCATCCATCATCCATCCCCCAGACTATCTGGATTAATCAACTTTTTATCACGATACCTGGGTTAATGGACTTACAGAGACAAGTGTTTCTTGTGTCTCGCGGTCTGTGGTCAGTTGCTTGTTGTGTCTCACGGTCTGTGGTCAGTTGTTTGTTGTGTCTCACGGTCTCACGGTCTGTGGTCAGTTGTTTGTTGTGTCTCACGGTCTGTGGTCAGTTGTTTATTGTGTCTCATGGTCTGTGGTCAGTTGTTTGTTGTGTCTCATGGTCTGTGGTCAGTTGTTTGTTGTGTCTCACGGTCTGTGGTCAGTTGCTTGTTGTGTCTCACGGTCTCACGGTCTGTGGTCAGTTGTTTGTTGTGTCTCACGGTCTCACGGTCTGTGGTCAGTTGTTTGTTGTGTCTCACGGTCTGTGGTCAGTTGTTTGTTGTGTCTCACGGTCTGTGGTCAGTTGTTTGTTGTGTCTCGCGGTCTGTGGTCAGTTGCTTGTTGTGTCTCACTGTCTCACGGTCTGTGGTCAGTTGTTTATTGTCTCACGGTCTGTGGTCAGTTGTTTGTTGTGTCTCACGGTCTGTGGTCAGTTGCTTGTTGTGTCTCACGGTCTCACGGTCTGTGGTCAGTTGTTTGTTGTGTCTCACGGTCTGTGGTCAGTGGTTTGTTGTGTCTCACTGTCTCACGGTCTGTGGTCAGTTGTTTATTGTGTCTCACGGTCTGTGGTCAGTTGCTTGTTGTGTCTCACGGTCTGTGGTCAGTTGCTTGTTGTGTCTCATGGTCTGTGGTCAGTTGTTTATTGTGTCTCATGGTCTGTGGTCAGTTGTTTCTTGTGTCTCACGGTCTGTGGTCAGTTGCTTGTTGTGTCTCACGGTCTCACGGTCTGTGGTCAGTTGTTTGTTGTGTCTCACGGTCTGTGGTCAGTTGTTTGTTGTGTCTCACGGTCTGTGGTCAGTTGTTTGTTGTGTCTCACGGTCTGTGGTCAGTTGCTTGTTGTGTCTCACGGTCTCACGGTCTGTGGTCAGTTGTTTGTTGTGTCTCACGGTCTGTGGTCAGTTGCTTGTTGTGTCTCACGGTCTGTGGTCAGTTGTTTGTTGTGTCTCACGGTCTGTGGTCAGTTGTTTGTTGTGTCTCACGGTCTGTGGTCAGTTGTTTGTTGTGTCTCACGGTCTGTGGTCAGTTGCTTGTTGTGTCTCACGGTCTCACGGTCTGTGGTCAGTTGTTTGTTGTGTCTCACGGTCTGTGGTCAGTTGCTTGTTGTGTCTCACGGTCTGTGGTCAGTTGTTTGTTGTGTCTCACGGTCTCACGGTCTGTGGTCAGTTGTTTGTTGTGTCTCACGGTCTCACGGTCTGTGGTCAGTTGTTTGTTGTGTCTCACGGTCTCACGGTCTGTGGTCAGTTGTTTGTTGTGTCTCACGGTCTGTGGTCAGTTGTTTGTTGTGTCTCACTGTCTCACGGTCTGTGGTCAGTTGTTTATTGTGTCTCACGGTCTGTGGTCAGTTGTTTGTTGTGTCTCACGGTCTCACGGTCTGTGGTCAGTTGTTTGTTGTGTCTCACGGTCTGTGGTCAGTTGTTTGTTGTGTCTCACGGTCTGTGGTCAGTTGCTTGTTGTGTCTCACGGTCTGTGGTCAGTTGCTTGTTGTGTCTCACGGTCTGTGGTCAGTTGCTTGTTGTGTCTCACGGTCTGTGGTCAGTTGTTTGTTGTGTCTCACGGTCTCACGGTCTGTGGTCAGTGGTCTTGTTTTGAGCTGCTGGCGGCACACCATAGGGCGATAGGACAGGGAGGTAAGGTGGAGCCCCTCACCTCATGGTTGGGGGTGCCTGAGGGCCTCCCACACCTCCACTCCTTAGAGACCCCACATCCTCACAGTTGGGTCCCAAACTCGGTAGTGCTCTGTGTCCATCGGTCTGCCTGCCAACACCCCACCCCAGCAACCTAGCCAGCCAGCATCCTTTCCCTACCCACCCAGCCGCCCATTCTTGTGTTCCCTGACGATGTTTCCTGACTAAATAGAAGCCTGCACACGCTCAGTCCCAGGCAGGGAGCCTAGGTTCCGCCTGGTGAAGAGTGCCGCACCCCCTCTCCATCCCCTCTGCGTGCTCACCCCGGCTCTCGGCATGCTCAGGCCAGGCCAAGGTGGCCGAGGTGCCCGCGGCCGGGCCCACGCCCGCTGGACACATGTAGACAGCTTGTTAGCAGGCACTGTCAGACATATCGAGGGGAAAGCTCAATTTGTAAACGCTCAGTCAATATGAATTAACGCCATCGGGATGGATTTTGGACTAAATTGGACAATCACACTGACTGCACCCAAAGCCCAGCAACAATAGGTAAATTAGGTCGTCATTAAAGTACCATGAAGGAAAAATGCATAATCGGCAGCCACGCTGGTAAAAAGATGATGGTTATTTACAAAAACCCTGCTGTTTGCAAATTTGCACAAAATTATTTGTTCCTAGTGGAGTTTTATGGAGCTATCTGCACATTATCTCCGCCCGAGGTTCCCGGCCCTGCATATTAACTAATGTCGGTGCTTTAATTGGAAATAGAACAGGCCAAATTGTAAATCGCTTTTCTGCCATCTGTCTCTGTCTCCGCTGGAGACAGAGTGGGGGGTACAGGGCAGGTAGACGGACAGCGGGACTGCCCTGCCGGCCCCCTCTCCGGAGCCTCCTCCCTGGCCCATGACCTCCGCACCTCTCTGCTCACCATAAGCTCCCAGCAAACGGGCTATGGATGGATTTTAAGGGGCAATGAGCAGTAGCTGTTTGCAGGCCCCAAAATGGAAGATGATCAGGGGGCTGCTTAATAACTGAGTTCATTTAATGGTCTTTTTTCAACTGGGCTGACCACGAAAGCAGAGAGGGCAGACGGAGGACCAGAGCATGACCACAGAGCCAGTGCTGGTCATTCTGGTACCCACAGAGTCCAGACTCAGCCCTGATAGGTCCAGCCCAGCTGGCTCTGTGCTTAGCCCTTCATCGGCTAAGTCTGAGGGTGGCAGAGGGGCATCAAGGGCCACAGATGCCCAAGGCGCTGGGCAGGACTGAGCTGTGGCTCTGGTCAGACTTCCAGGGCAAGCTCAGCCACGCTGCCCATCCTCAGCACCAAGCTCACGCTGGGCTGCTTTGCCTGGCCTGTGAACTGGAGACCATTGGGCAGCAGTGGCTGGGCCTGGATGGCATTCGGAGTCGTGGGGCCTGGGGCCTGGACAGCATCAGGTGTGGTGCAGGGCTCCCTTTTATGTGGCAAACTTTATCTATATGCATTACTAGAGCAAAGTGGAAAACTGAGTGTGGAGGTGCGTAACGCCGACAGCCCGAGGTGGAGCAGACACCTGGACCCCCAGGCCTCACAGCCCTTTCTTTCCGCTGCATCTGGACAGACGTGGCTGGAGGCCGGACTCAAATGGCGGCGTCACGCTTCGATCCAGTGCCTGCCCTGGTCAGCACTGTGGTGGCGGAGCGTGGGCGAAGGAGGCCTGAGGTGTAGAGACATTTGGGGAAGGAGAACCACGCCGGAAGGAGCCGTCGGCATCCCTTCCCACTTACTTCTCTTGTTTTGTTTTCTGGTGGCACTGGGGTTTGCGTTCAGAGCCTTGCCGTCCACTCGACTCCGAAGGAGCACCCAGAAACCCGGCGAGGCGGCGGGCTGCGGGAGGGCCGGGCCGGCCAGCGCCTGGATTCTGAGTCTCAAGCACGCGTGTGTCCTGCTTTCTCCTGCCGCCTGGCTTCGCCTGAGCTTGGGGTCTTGGCTGGAGGCTGAGGCGTCCGAGCGGGGCTGCTCTGGGGGCTTGGGGGACACAGGGATGAGGTGGCTGGCAGGCGCGGGGGGCGGGGGGCGCAGCTGCTCAGGTGCCCGCTGCAGGGGGCGGGTGGGCGGGGAGCTGCCTCCCACACGCACCGCACAACGCGCGCCTGACCCCTGCGCTCTTGCTACCCTGGAGTGGCCTCTGCGCCGCCACAGTCCTGGGAGCCCAGCTTGCCACCCCCTCCCCAGCTCCTGACTTGACTGCCGCCATTCCGTTTCTACAACAGGTGGTGTTTCCTGAGGACATGCAGACTCAGTGACCGTCACGCAGGCCCTCTGCCCCAGCGGCTCCTGCGGGCGGGCGGGTGCAGCCTTGAGACAGACGAGCCCCCGCTGCCTGTGGCAAAGGCGGTGCAAGGAGGCGGGGGAGGGGGCGGGGGAGGGGGAGGGGCGGGGGGGAGGGGCCGGAGGGGGGAGGCTGCTTTGACGTCTTCCCTCAGGAGGACGGCTGGTCAGGCTATGCTATGGGGTGGGGGAGCAAGGAAGGCCAGGCACTGGTGACTGGGAGCAGGTGGACACCCTGGCATCTGGAGGAAGGCACAGAGCGCGTGCTGGCCGGGGTGAGGGGCGGCTCGTGGAGGGGAGACGCCAGGGCGGCGGGGGTGAGAAGCCGGGCGTGTCTGTGTGTGTCAGCGTGTCTGCGGGGGGCCCCTGAGTGTGTCCACGTCGGTACGCTGTGTGTGGGCGCTCTGGGGTCTGTGCTGTATCCAGCGTCTGAGCGTGTCCAGGCGCGAGGCTGCACCAGGGCCCGGGCTCGCAGCAGTGAGAGGGGCTGCCCGGCTGGTCCCGAGGTCGGACAGGGCTGTGCCCCTGCCAGCTGGAGGCCCGGGGTCACGGACTGTCCCCACCCGTGCTCCTCAGGGACCGGGCCCCCGCGACCCCTGAGGCAGCCCTGGCCCCCGCGTGGCTGTGTGGGGTTCTGGAGCTCCCGGCTCCTTGAGGGGCAGGGCTGAGGACCGGATGGCCGGGGCCCCACCTTCCGATCCTGGACTTCTCCATACCGCCCCAGCCTTTGCCCCCAGCCCAGCTCCTGGTGTGCAGATTCTGCGTGACTAACTCATTGATTGCCTGGTCGGGTTAATTAATTAATTAGGCAGCCCTGGAGGACAGTGGACGGGGCCTGGGAACGGATCCCCCCACCGGGAGTTTTATTAGTACATAAAATGAGTGTTTAAAACCCACGCGGCCACGGGCGCTGGAGCGGCTTTTCATTAAACAAACCTATAAAATTACTTGCCTCATTATGTATTTTCGCGACTTCCCCGGCCCCCGGCGCTCCCTCCCCACCTGCCTCCGGCTCTAAGCGCCTATTTGAAATCAATTTCTCTAATAATGGGCTTAATGAGCTCATCAATTAGGGCTGCCATAACCGAGTGTAGCCGGGCTCCCGCTTATCAGTTAAACTCTGGAACTAATTTCCATGCTCCATCTATCATGGGGCGCACGCAGCATTCGGCTGCTGCCCCGGGACGATAGGCAGACCCGAGCCCCTCACGCCACACGTGTCCCCAGGAGAGGACAGTGAGGACCCAGCGGCCCACCCAGCTGAGCTGGGCGCGTAATTAGCAGTAATGGATGACACAGCCGGCCCAGGCACGATAAGGCCACGTTCCCTCCTGGCCGCCTGGCGTCGGCCACTGAGCCTCACCCTGCCTGGCTACAGAGACCCCTGCCCCCCAGGCGCTGGCCCCGACAGCGCAGAGCTGGGGCCGGCGCCCGCGCCCAAGGCAGGTGAGGACCCCAGGAGAAGGTCGTGGTCAGGGGTGGAAGTGGGAGCCGAAGGTTCTAGAAGCTGACCTGGAGGGGTCAGGGATGTCCTGGGCACTCTGCCTAGGGTGGGGTGGGTCCAGGGTGCGGGCAGGGCTGGCCGGAGCAGGGTGAGACCCAGCGCCCTGCGCCCACCCCACCGCGGGCCTGGAGCCGGTCAGGCATACAGTGGCGCCGCACGGGTGGACGATGGTCAGCGGCCCTGACTGGCCAGCGGGTTCCCTCTCCCTCTCCCCCGAGGACGGGACCTGGCGGGGAGGTGCTCAGGGCCCTGCGGTGCCCTGGGGTGCCAGTGGCTGTTCATCCAGCCCAGCTTCCAGCCCAGTTCCTCTTCACCCCAGGCCTGCAGGGAGCCCAGGCCCAGGCCTCACCCTGGGCCCAGCTGTGCTGTCCAGCAGCCTAGACAAGCCCAGGACCTGCCCCACCAGAACAGCACGCCTGCCCGGCACCCCCCCCCAGGCACCCCAGGGAGGGCTGGAGGCCCAGGGGAGAGGCTGCGGGCCCGGAGGGGTCCCAGGGGAGAGGCTGCGGGCCCGGAGGGGTCCCGGGGAAGGGCTCCCCGCCCCACCTCCCCGCCCCACCCTTGCCCATGCCCCAGCTGGAGGCGTGGAGGATGATGGGGTGTCGGCCCCTCCTGGCGGTGAGGGGCTGCCTGTCGCCGCTTAGCCCAGTGTCCCCTGCGATTTGTCATAATCAGCCCTCTTTTCTCATTAGCCAAAGCCATTAGCTGGTGGCTTTATCAGCAGCTGGGGGTGTATCTCCCCACCAAACACCTTCCTCCCCAGAGCACCCTCAGCCCTGTCCTCCTCCTCCTCCCCCTCCTCCCCCTCCTCCCCCTCCTCCCCCCCTCCTCCCCCTCCTCCTCCCCCTCCTCCCCCTCCTCCCCCTCCCCCTCCCCCTCCTCCCTCTCCTCCCCCTGCTCTCCCTCCCCCCCTCCTCCCCCTCCCCCCTCCTCCCCCTCCCCCTCCTCCCCCTCCTCCCTCCTCCCCCTCCTCCCCCTCCTCCCCCTCCTCCTCCTCCTCCTCCTCCTCCCTCTCCTCCTCCTCCTCCTCCTCAGAGCACTGTCTCCACACCACCCTCAGCCCTGTCCCCAGCCAAGTGGCTCCATAGAAGCCTTGGGACAAAACAGATGCCCTGTGCCCTGCCTCCTGCACTGGGTATGCCCGGCCCCTATCTTGGGGGGCTCTGGGTATGCCCGGCCCCTATCTTGGGGGGCTCTGGGTATGCCCGGCCCCTATCTTGGGGGGCTCTGGGTATACCAGGCCCCTATCTTGGGGGGCTCTGGGTATGCCCGGCCCCTATCTTGGGGGGCTCTGGGTATACCAGGCCCCTATCTTGGGGGGCTCTGGGTATGCCAGGCCCCTATCTTGGGGGGCTCTGGGTATGCCAGGCCCCTATCTTGGGGGGCTCTGGGTATACCAGGCCCCTATCTTGGGGGGCAGAGCCTCACAAAGGAAGGTTCTTCCACAGGGACCCCGAGTCTGTCGCAATCCCATGTAGACACCAGCCTTGATGCCAGTGGTAGCCACAGACCAGATGGGAGTCCAGCGCAGGACCTCGTGGTGTAGACCAGTGCTGCAGTGGACACAGCCAGCAGCCTCGCTGGACAGCGGCTGGGGGGGCCAAGAAGGTGGACCAGAGGCCAACCGGACAAGGCCCAGGTAGCCTGGCTGGAGCCACAGGAGGGCCAGCCTGAGGGAGGGCCAGCCTGAGGGAGGGCCAGCCTGAGGGAGGGTCAGCCTGAGGGAGGGCCAGCCTGAGGGAGGGCCAGCCTGAGGGAGGGCCAGCCTGAGGGAGGGTCAGCCTGAGGGAGGGCCAGCCTGAGGGAGGGCCAGCCTGAGGGAGGGCCAGCCTGTGTGTGGGGTCATCCTGTGTGTGTGGGGTCACCCTGTGTGTGTGGGGTCATCCTGTGTGTGGGGGGTCACCCTGTGTGTGTGGGGTCACCCTGTGTGTGTGGGGTCATCCTGTGTGTGTGGGGGTCATCCTGTGTGTGTGGGGTCACCCTGTGTGTTTGGGGTCACCCTGTGCGTGTGGGGTCACCCTGTGCGTGTGGGGGTCACCCTGTGTGTGTGGGGTCACCCTGTGTGTGTGGGGTCACCCTGTGTGTGTGGGGTCATCCTGTGTGTGTGGGGTCACCCTGTGTGTGTGGGGTCATCCTGTGTGTGTGGGGTCACCCTGTGTGTGTGGGGGTCACCCTGTGTGTGTGGGGTCACCCTGTGTGTGTGGGGTCATCCTGTGTGTGTGGGGGTCATCCTGTGTGTGTGGGGTCATCCTGTGTGTGTGGGGTCACCCTGTGTGTGTGAGGTCACCCTGTGTGTGTGGGGTCACCCTGTGTGTGTGGGGTCACCCTGTGTGTGTGGGGTCAGCCTGTGGGGGGGGGTCTCATCCTGTGTGTGTGGGGTCATCCTGTATGTGTGGGGTCACCCTGTGTGTGTGGGGTCAGCCTGTGTGTGGGGGGGGTCATCCTGTGTGTGTGAGGTCACCCTGTGTGTGTGGGGTCATCCTGTGTGTGTGGGGTCATCCTGTGTGTGTGGGGTCACCCTGTGTGTGTGGGGTCACCCTGTGTGTGTGGGGTCACCCTGTGTGTGTGGGGTCATCCTGTGTGTGGGGGGTCATCCTGTGTGGGGGGGTCATCCTGTGTATGTGAGGTCACCCTGTGTGTGTGGGGTCATCCTGTGTGTGTGGGGTCACCCTGTGTGTGTGGGGTCATCCTGTGTGTGGGGGTCATCCTGTGTGTGTGGGGTCATCCTGTGTGTGTGGGGTCACCCTGTGTGTGTGGGGTCATCCTGTGTGTGGGGTCACCCTGTGTGTGTGGGGTCACCCTGTGTGTGTGGGGTCACCCTGTGTGTGTGGGGTCACCCTGTGTGTGTGGGGTCATCCTGTGTGTGTGGGGTCACCCTGTGTGTGTGGGGTCAGCCTGTGTGTGGGGGGGGTCATCCTGTGTGTGTGAGGTCACCCTGTGTGTGTGGGGTCATCCTGTGTGTGTGGGGTCATCCTGTGTGTGTGGGGTCATCCTGTGTGTGTGGGGTCACCCTGTGTGTGTGGGGTCATCCTGTGTGTGGGGGGTCACCCTGTGTGTGTGGGGTCATCCTGTGTGTGTGGGGTCATCCTGTGTGTGTGGGGTCACCCTGTGTGTGTGGGGTCATCCTGTGTGTGTGGGGTCATCCTGTGTGTGTGGGGTCATCCTGTGTGTGGGGGGTCATCCTGTGTGTGGGGGTCATCCTGTGTGTGTGGGGTCATCCTGTGTGTGTGGGGTCACCCTGTGTGTGTGGGGTCATCCTGTGTGTGGGGGTCATCCTGTGTATGTGGGGTCATCCTGTGTGTGTGGGGTCACCCTGTGTGTGTGGGGTCAGCCTGTGTGTGTGGGGTCATCCTGTGTGTGGGGTCACCCTGTGTGTGTGGGGTCACCCTGTGTGTGTGGGGTCACCCTGTGTGTGTGGGGTCATCCTGTGTGTGTGGGGTCATCCTGTGTGTGGGGGGGGTCATCCTGTGTGTGTGGTGTCATCCTGTGTGTGTGGGGTCACCCTGTGTGTGGGGGGGGTCATCCTGTGTGTGTGGGGTCACCATGTGTGTGTGGGGTCACCCTGTGTGTGTGGGGTCATCCTGTGTGTGTGGGGTCATCCTGTGTGTGGGGTCATCCTGTGTGTGGGGTCATCCTGTGTGTGTGGGGTCATCCTGTGTGTGGGGTCACCCTGTGTGTATGGGGTCATCCTGTGTGTGTGGGGTCATCCTGTGTGTGTGGGGTCATCCTGTGTGTGGGGTCACCCTGTGTGTGTGGGGTCAGCCTGTGTGTGTGGGGTCAGCCTGTGTGTGGGGGGTCATCCTGTGTGTGTGGGGTCATCCTGTGTGTGTGGGGTCACCCTGTGTGTGTGGGGTCATCCTGTGTGTGTGGGGTCATCCTGTGTGTGTGGGGTCATCCTGTGTGTGGGGTCACCCTGTGTTGTGGGGTCATCCTGTGTGTGTGGGGTCATCCTGTGTGTGTGGGGTCATCCTGTGTGTGGGGTCACCCTGTGTGTGTGGGGTCATCCTGTGTGTGTGGGGTCACCCTGTGTGTGTGGGGTCATCCTGTGTGTGTGGGGTCATCCTGTGTGTGTGGGGTCTCATCCTGTGTGTGTGGGGTCACCCTGTGGAGGGTCCTCACCCTGTGGGGGGGTCTCACCCTGTGGTGGGTGTCACCCTGGCACAGAACTTTCTGTCTTCTCCCAAACAATGATCAGTGCTGGGACCCTCCCATGTTCTTCTCTCAGGAGGGTGTCTACCTGTCTGGGAGTGGCCGTGGCCAAACTGCCGCATGGAGCCGATCCAGGCCCCCATTTCCCTTTCTGTAAAGTGAGGGTGGTGGACACCGTCGGAGGAGGCTGTCCCAAGCCTCTGAGCGGGGAGCTCTGGCAGCACCAGATGAGCGCCCTCTGCCCGTGTCTGCTCCCTGTGCCCTTCTGCCACCTTGTCCTCGCCGTCCTCACCGCCCACTGCTCTGCCCCCAGCTCAGGCCTCAAGCGCCCAGGATGCTGAGGTGCATGGCCACCACAGCAGGGGCCCTAGCCGCAATGCTGTGCTGGGGACCGACAGTGGACAGGGCTCTCCCGGCAGCAGAGGGGGGCTCTTAGCTGACTGAGGGACACGAGGCTGGGCTTGAAGCATTTTCCCAGCTCCCTGCTGGACGGAGGGGCTGCCGAGTGGCAGGGCCCAGCCATGGAACAGAGGTGCACTGGCTGGAGCGGAGCCACGGCGGCTCACCCTTCTCCGCGGGGTGCAGCAGCCCCCCTTCCCGAGGACCCGTCCCACTGCAGCTCAGGTGGACGGGACCCAGCCAGGGCTGGGAGCCTCTGCCCACTCCAGGCAGAGCCCGCACCCCTCTGACAGCTGCCGCCGCCCCAGAGAGACCATGGGCTGGACCGTGTTGGAAGCTAGAGAAACCCTCGCAGAGGCTGCAGGGCCAGGACGTGGGGCAGGAGGGCAGCGCTTGGCTGGAGACCAGTGGAGGAGCTGGGGCGCCGCCCTCCCCCACTCTCCTCTCCGCACCCTCGCGGCACCCCTCTACCAGGTCACCGCCACAGGACCAGGAACTGGAGTTGGGAAAGTCCGACAGGCTGGGAAGGGCCGGCAGCACATGGCTGAGGCCAGCCAGGCCCTGAAGGCCCCCCATGGCCCCTGGGCCTCCCTGGGGCCGGGACCGTCCCTGCGCCGCCCACAGATGGAGTGGCATCGCCGGCAGGGCCGGGGTTAAGAGCACAGCGCCTCCCCCACCGCTTCGAAACGGCTCCCTGGCTCCGGAATGACTCCAGCTTCCCTCTTAATCTGTATTTTACGAGTGAGAAGCTTTGCATTATGCAAATCGTTAGATAGGAACAGGTGACATTTCAGCTAAGAACACGAGCGGGTGGCCGGGTGCTGCTGGTGGGCACATTAGTATTTGTCAGCGGGCGGTGGGGGGGGACGTTTTGCACCTTAAGGTGGAAGTCTTGGCCAGGCCAGGCCAACGACAGCCCTGCGGACACAGTGTAGGGACCCAGTCCCTGCCGCAGGGCCCAGTGCCCCATGTGCCAGCGGGGACACCAATGCTGACCAGGGACAGGGACGGGCCAAAGCCAGGCAGGGAGCTGCCTGTCCCCAGACGCCCCCACCCCACAGACCCCACCCCACAGACCCCACCCCAGAGACACCCCACCCCACAGACCCCACCCCACAGACACCCCACCCCACAGACCCCACCCCACAGACCCCACCCCACAGACCCCACCCCACAGACACCCCACCCCACAGACCCCACCCCACAGACCCCACCCCACAGACCCCACCCCACAGACCCCCCACCCCACAGACACCACCCCACAGACGCCCCCACCCCACAGACCCCACCCCACAGACCCCACCCCACAGACACCCCACCCCACAGACCCCACCCCACAGACCCCACCCCACAGACCCCACCCCACAGACACCCCACCCCACAGACCCCACCCCACAGACCCCACCCCACAGACACCCCACCCCACAGACCCCACCCCACAGACGCCACCCCACAGACGCCCCACCCACAGACGCCCCCACCCCACAGACCCCACCCCACAGACACCCCACCCACAGACGCCCCCACCCCACAGACCCCACCCCACAGACCCCACCCCACAGACCCCACCCCACAGACCCCACCCCACAGACACCCACCCCACAGACCCCACCCCACAGACCCCACCCCACAGACCCCACCCCACAGACACCCCACCCACAGACGCCCCCACCCCACAGACCCCACCCCACAGACCCCACCCCACAGACCCCACCCACAGACGCCCCCACCCCACAGACACCACCCCACAGACGCCACCCCACAGACGCCCCACCCACAGACGCCCCCACCCCACAGACCCCACCCCACAGACGCCACCCCACAGACGCCCCACCCACAGACGCCCCCACCCCACAGACACCCCACCCACAGACACCCCACCCCACAGACCCCACCCCACAGACCCCACCCCACAGACACCACCACCCCACAGATGCCCCCACCCCACAGATACCCCCACCCCATAGACCCCACCCCACAGACACCCCCACCCCACAGACGCCCCCACCCCACAGACGCCCCACCACACAGACGCCCCACCCCACAGACACCCCACCCCACAGACCCCACCCCACAGACACCCCCACCACACAGACGCCATCACCCACAGACGCCCGCACCCCACAGACACCCCACCACACAGACACCCCCACCCCACAGACCCCACCCCACAGACGCCCCCACCCCACAGACGCCTCCACCCCACAGACGCCCCCACCCCACAGACACCCCCATCCCACAGACCCCCGCACCCCACAGACGCCCCCACCCCACAGACCCCACCCCACAGACCCCACCCCACAGACCCCACCCCACAGACACCACCACCCCACAGATGCCCCCACCCCACAGACACCCCACCACACAGACCCCACCCCACAGACCCCACCCCACAGACACCATCACCCACAGACGCCCCACCCCATAGACACCCACCCCACAGACGCCCCACCCCATAGACCCCACCCCACAGACACCACCACCCCACAGATGCCCCCACCCCACAGACACCCCACCACACAGACCCCACCCCACAGACGCCCCCACCCCACAGACACCATCACCCACAGACGCCCCACCCCATAGACACCCACCCCACAGACCCCACCCCACAGACCCCACCCCACAGACACCACCACCCCACAGATGCCCCCACCCCACAGACACCCCACCACACAGACCCCACCCCACAGACCCCACCCCACAGACACCATCACCCACAGACGCCCCACCCCATAGACACCCACCCCACAGACACCCCCAGCCCACAGGGGCCTCTGTCCAGGCCCCTCCAGCCCTAGCTCGGCCCAGGGCCCAGCACCCCTCCAGCACAACCCCGCGGCTGCCCGCAGCCGAGCTAGTGGCTCATCTGGGCAGGCGTGTGTTGCGGCCCTCCACCACCGCACTGTTGGATGCAGCCAGCGTCCATTCCCCGAAGCAGCTTGAGAGGAAACGCACGCCGAGAGGCACGGGGGCCACCACTCTTCACAGAAGAGCTGCAGGGAGCCCTTCAATTCCCAGTGGCCCACCACGCCCCACCGTGCTCTGCACTGAGCTCCTATGGGAATTAGAAACGGCTGCGCCCCAAGCCGCACCCAGGACCTGCCCGGGCCTTGGGCTGAAATGTTCCGGCCCAGCCAGCAAGCCTGGACTGGAAAGACTCAGCGGAAGGGCGAGAGGTCCTGCCAGCCTGACTCTTGCAGGAGAGGAACTCCCGGTGGGACGGACGGAGGGGTGGACGGCGATGCGGACAGGGTTGGCCCAGGACGCCAGCATCCTGCAGACCTTGTCTACCCCAGGCTGTGCCCCAGAGACCTGTGACCCCTGTACCGGGAATGCACGGAGGGGCAGGAAGTGGCCCTGGGGAGGCAGCGGGGCTCATCCCCAGTCTAGGGGTGATGGAGGGAGGACAGGGGCTCAGGACACTGAGCAGAGGGGCTTGCTGACCCCTCCTGCCTCTGGGAGGAAGCCTCAACCTGAAGGCAGAGGGAGATTCTCGGCCTTGGGGGAAGTTCACTGAAGAAGGGTGCCCGGAGTCCAGGGCTGGTGGACTGGGGGCGCAGCCTGGCGGGCCTCAGCGGCAAACAGAGAGCGTGGGGGTGCCCACGGGTGGCTGGTGGACGAGCGGGCTCTGGGCAGTCTGCGCCAGCTGTGGCTCTGTGAAATTCCTGGCAGCGTTTTCTGTCAGGAACTGGAGCCTGTGCTGGAGCCCTGCCGGCACCCTCCCTGAGAGAGGTGGCAGCGCAGGCCCACCCCGCTTCCCAGGCCTGGCCCAGAAGCCCCTCGGGCTGTGTGGCCTCTGCCCCC
Organism: Dipodomys spectabilis; assembly: GCF_019054845.1. Taxonomy (NCBI): domain Eukaryota; kingdom Metazoa; phylum Chordata; class Mammalia; order Rodentia; family Heteromyidae; genus Dipodomys; species Dipodomys spectabilis. Next base: position 1,411,563 of record NW_024871271.1, on the reverse strand, counting down.
CAACCATTCGTAGCTGGGACCCCTACCGGCGCCACCCTGCAGGTCAGCACACCTCTCTAACCCTGCCCCTCAGAATCCCCCCCCGGGCCTCTCAGCCCTTCGCCATCTGGCCACGGAACAAGACAAACCCACAGATGGGTGAGAAGTGAAGCCCCAGCTGCATGGGCTGGGTGCCCACTCTGTGCAGGGCACGGGGAAGGGCGAGGCAGAGGGCAGAGTTCAAGTGTCAGGAGGAGGGCAGAGGGCTGTGGGCACCTTTGGAGAGACCTGAGGCCCGAGGCCGTGTGAGTCAGATGCCCAGCGGCTCCTCAGCCCACCCCGCACACACAGGGAAGCGGTTTGGGAGGGCCAGCCCTGGGCTCTGCTTGGAGGGCTCAGGCCCTCTGCCCCCCCCCCCTCCCTCCCCAGTGGTTGGCCCAGGGTCCCAGTCACACCTGCCCCACGCTGGAACAACACACCTGCGCACGCAATTCACGTGCATTGAACAGAGGATGGGATCTGCACTGAATTCTGCTTTCCTTTGGAAGTGGGCAGGGTACGGCGGATGGGCATCCACACTGCCCATCTGCCCCGTAGCTGAGACCCGCCCCACCGGCCCCATTCTGCCGGGAGTGGGGTGTCATCTCTGGATGCACAGGACTCAGTGATGCCTAGGACAGCAGAGGGCGGGCGGGCGAGAGTGCAGGTGTGAATTAGCATGAGAAAGGGCCCCTTATCTCCGAGTTGGGGACGTGGCTTCCTCTGTCCCTTTGTCTACAGTCACTAATCGCTTACTTTCAGGCGGTAAATGTCATTCCTGAAGTGCGCATAAGCTGCTGGTCTCTCAGCAAGCAGGTAAGTGGGCAGGTAGGGCTGTCTGTGAGTGTCTATGGGGGGTTGTGAGCAGGGTGGTGGACAAGGTTGGGAGTGAGGGGGCCCAAGGTCATGGCAGCTGCAGGGCAGCTGGGTGAGGGTCCCTCCAGGGTCTCACGCAGGCCAGAGGACGCCCAGCACACCTCTCCCCCTGGAGCCCAGTCCTGGTGGCTCATCCTGCTGGGGTCGCCTCCCTGGAGCCCCACTGTGGAGGACAGCAAGGGGGATGATCTGCTTTGTGACAAAGCAGAGGGTGGTCCCCAGCTCCCCCTCCTCCCAGCTTCCTTTCCTCCCCCTCCTCCCAGCTCCCCCTCCTCCCAGCTTCCTTTCCTCCCCCTCCTCCCAGCTCCCCCTCCTCCCAGCTCCCCCTCCTCCCCAGCTCCCCCTCCTCCCAGCTTCCCCTCCTCCCAGCTCCCCCTCCTCCCAGCTCCCCCTCCTCCCAGCTCCCCCTCCTCCCAGCTCCCCCTCCTCCCCAGCTCCCCCTCCTCCCAGCTTCCCCTCCTCCCAGCTCCCCCTCCTCCCCAGCTCCCCCTCCTCCCAGCTCCCCCTCCTCCCAGCTTCCCTTTCCTCCCAGCTTCCCTTTCCTCCCAGCTCCCCCTCCTCCCCAGCTCCCCCTCCTCCCAGCTCCCCCTCCTCCCAGCTCCCCCTCCTCCCCAGCTCCCCCTCCTCCCAGCTTCCCTTTCCTCCCAGCTCCCCCTCCTCCCAGCTCCCCCTCCTCCCAGCTCCCCCTCCTCCCAGCTTCCCTTTCCTCCCAGCTCCGCCTCCTCCCAGCTTCCCTTTCCTCCCAGCTCCCCCTCCTCCCAGCTCCGCCTCCTCCCAGCTCCCCCTCCTCCCCAGCTCCCCCTCCTCCCAGCTTCCCTTTCCTCCCAGCTCCCCCTCCTCCCCAGCTCCCCCTCCTCCCAGCTCCCCCTCCTCCCAGCTCCCCCTCCTCCCCAGCTCCCCCTCCTCCCAGCTTCCCTTTCCTCCCAGCTCCCCCTCCTCCCAGCTCCCCCTCCTCCCAGCTCCCCCTCCTCCCAGCTTCCCTTTCCTCCCAGCTCCCCCTCCTCCCAGCTTCCCTTTCCTCCCAGCTCCGCCTCCTCCCAGCTTCCCTTTCTTCCCAGCTCCCCCTCCTCCCAGCTCCCCCTCCTCCCAGCTCCCCCTCCTCCCAGCTTGCCCCTCTTCCCAGCTCCCCCTCCTCCCAGCTCCCCCTCCTCCCCAGCTCCCCCTCCTCCCAGCTCCCCCTCCTCCCAGCTTGCCCCTCTTCCCAGCTCCCCCTCCTCCCAGCTCGCCCTCCTCCCCAGCTCCCCCTCTCCCAGCTCCCCCTCCTCCCAGCTCCCCCTCCTCCCAGCTCCCCCTCCTCCCAGCTCGCCCTCCTCCCAGCTCCCCCTCCTCCCAGCTTCCCTTTCCTCCCAGCTCCCCCTCCTCCCAGCTCCCCCTCCTCCCCAGCTCCCCCTCCTCCCCAGCTCCCCTTTCCTCCCAGCTCCCCCTCCTCCCCAGCTTCCCTTTCCTCCCCCTCCTCCCAGCTCCCCCTCCTCCCCAGCTCCCCCTCCTCCCCAGCTCCCCCTCCTCCCAGCTCCCCCTCCTCCCAGCTCGCCCTCCTCCCCAGCTCCCCCTCTCCCAGCTCCCCCTCCTCCCCAGCTCCCCCCTCCTCCCCAGCTCCCCCTCCTCCCCAGCTCCCCCCTCCTCCCCAGCTCCCCCTCCTCCCAGCTCGCCCTCCTCCCAGCTCCCCCTCTCCCAGCTCCCCCTCCTCCCAGCTCCCCCTCTCCCAGCTCCCCCTCCTCCCAGCTCCCCCTCTTCCCAGCTCCCCCTCTTCCCAGCTCCCCCTCTTCCCAGCTCCCCCTCCTCCCAGCTCCCCCCTCCTCCCCAGCTCCCCCTCTCCCAGCTCCCCCTCCTCCCAGCTCCCCCTCCTCCCAGCTTGCCCCTCTTCCCAGCTCCCCCTCCTCCCAGCTCACCCTCCTCCCCAGCTCCCCCTCTCCCAGCTCCCCCTCCTCCCAGCTCCCCCTCCTCCCAGCTCCCCCTCCTCCCAGCTCGCCCTCCTCCCAGCTCCCCCTCCTCCCCAGCTCCCCCTCCTCCCAGCTCCCCCTCCTCCCCAGCTCCCCCTCTTCCCAGCTCCCCCTCCTCCCCAGCTCCCCCTCCTCCCAGCTCCCCCTCCTCCCAGCTCCCCCTCCTCCCCAGCTCCCCCTCCTCCCCAGCTCCCCTTTCCTCCCAGCTCCCCCTCCTCCCCAGCTTCCCTTTCCTCCCCCTCCTCCCAGCTCCCCCTCCTCCCCAGCTCCCCCTCCTCCCCAGCTCCCCCTCCTCCCAGCTCCCCCTCCTCCCCAGCTCCCCCTCTCCCAGCTCCCCCTCCTCCCCAGCTCCCCCCTCCTCCCCAGCTCCCCCTCCTCCCCAGCTCCCCCCTCCTCCCCAGCTCCCCCTCCTCCCAGCTCGCCCTCCTCCCAGCTCCCCCTCTCCCAGCTCCCCCTCCTCCCAGCTCCCCCTCTCCCAGCTCCCCCTCCTCCCAGCTCCCCCTCTTCCCAGCTCCCCCTCTTCCCAGCTCCCCCTCTTCCCAGCTCCCCCTCCTCCCAGCTCCCCCCTCCTCCCCAGCTCCCCCTCTCCCAGCTCCCCCTCCTCCCAGCTCCCCCTCCTCCCAGCTTGCCCCTCTTCCCAGCTCCCCCTCCTCCCAGCTCGCCCTCCTCCCCAGCTCCCCCTCTCCCAGCTCCCCCTCCTCCCAGCTCCCCCTCCTCCCAGCTCCCCCTCCTCCCAGCTCGCCCTCCTCCCAGCTCCCCCTCCTCCCCAGCTCCCCCTCCTCCCAGCTCCCCCTCCTCCCCAGCTCCCCCTCTTCCCAGCTCCCCCTCCTCCCCAGCTCCCCCTCCTCCCAGCTCCCCCTCCTCCCAGCTCCCCCTCCTCCCCAGCTCCCCCTCCTCCCAGCTCCCCCTCCTCCCAGCTCCCCTCCTCCCATCACACATCAAGGACGCTGTTCTTCCAGGCAGCTTGCTGGTACTGGACTGCTGGACCCACCTGGCCATCAGCTCAGGTGGAGGCGGCCTGAGCTTTTGGCCACAATGAGACTGCACGCCCTCTCCCTTGCTCAGCCTGTACACTCTGGTTTAAGGAGACATTAAAAATGTGAACCGGGGAGGGAGTGCACCTGTGGGGACCCCCTGGGGCTGTGAGGCATGTGAGCACCCCATCCCCACCCAGGCTGGCAGCCCTCAGAGCCCAAGCTGGCCAGTCCATTAGTGGCAGGGGGCAGCAAAGGACAGGGTGGCTGTGGCCCCTGGGTGGCCAGGAGGGAGATCAGGCTCTGAGCAAGGTTAGATCTAAAGCCATGTGGGGGGCAGCAACACGCCCTGCAGCTGGGGCAGCAAGGCCGGCCTGGGCACATCACTGGGGCGGCCTGGGGCAGGGCACTGGGGTCAGGCAGCTGAGCCCCGAGGGCACACACCTTGCAGGCTGGGGCAGCAAGGCCGGCCTCGGCACATCACTAGGGCGGCCTGGGGCAGGGCACTGGGGTCAGGCAGCTGAGGGGCAGCTGAGCCCCGAGGGCACACACCTTGCAGGCTGGGGCAGCAAGGCCGGCCTCGGCACATCACTGGGGCGGCCTGGGGCAGGGCACTGGGGTCAGGGAGCTGAGGGGCAGCTGAGCCCCGAGGGCACACACCTTGCAGGCTGGGGCAGCAAGGCCGGCCTCGGCACATCACTGGGGCGGCCTGGGGCAGGGCACTGGGGTCAGGCAGCTGAGGGGCAGCTGAGCCCCGAGGGCACACACCTTGCAGGCTGGGGCAGCAAGGCCGGCCTCGGCACATCACTGGGGCAGCCTGGGGCAGGGCACTCAGGTCGGACGGCTGAGCCCCGAGGGTACACACCTCCTCCAAGCCCCCAGGGTGACATCCCACCACCCTGCTCCGGCAGCCCACTGCAAGATTCCACCTTAAACGGGTTTGATCAGCCCTGCACCGGTGAGCGCATGCTAATATTGGCTCCAATAAAGAGCAAATCAGGACCAAGTCGGCTCGTCTTATCGCACAGTCAGAACTGATGGTTGCAGAAGTCATAAAGATCCCATTTAATCTCGCGCCTATCTATCACCGGCCGTCGCCGTCCTCTTTGTGCCGGGTAATATGTGCTCATTACGAAAGCAAAACAGATCTGGCATGAATAAGCGCGGGATGAAGTGCTCACTCGGAACCTGACAGCATGATCGGTGGCGGCAGTAATCGCAGAGAATCGAGGGCTAAATTATTCCATAACCGTGATTTGAGGGGACAGCCGGGAGCACCCCACGGCTGCCGGAGGCCCGGCGGCGTGTCCGGATAAAACATCCCTCCCAATTTACCAGGCCGCGCTTGACTAATCTACGACGCGAACACACTGTCTAATCATGCCATCAGCAGCCGAGGAGGCTCAATTGGGACTCCAGTGAAAGGAGACTGGAGAACCACCCTCAATTGAAATTACATTTGTAAACGAGGCAGAGTTCTTGGTTCCAAGGGTGGACGTACGGTAAATCTGCACAAGGAGCTGGCGTCCAGGGCAGGGGGCGGCCGGGGCGGCCACAGGCTGCCCAGACGCTGCGCATGCCGGAGCGAGACACAGGGAGGGGACCTGCCCCCTGGGTGGGCACAGGAGAGAAAAGGGACAGATGGGAGCCGGGGGCGTGGGGCCTGGCCCGCCGGAGGCCGGACTGGACTTCCTGGTCTGCAGGCTAGGATGACAGCTCTGCCTCGGCCTGCCTGGCCTCCCTGCACCCCCAGGACGGCCCTGCCAGCCCCCTCCACGCCTCTGCCTGCGTGCCCACCCCGTGATGGAGCCTGTGGGGTGAGCGCCCATCTCACCCCACAGGGCTGCATGGAGGGGCCAGCGGGCTGAGGCCAGCTCAGTCTGTCACACGCCATGAGCCTTCCCACACGCGCTGGCCTGGGCATTTCCCCTGGGGACATCTCATGGGCAGGGACAGCAGGAGGGAAAGGATGTCCCTGGAGGTAGGGGGACTCAGCACAGGGTGCCCTGCGGCTGGAGGCCTTCGTGGTGGCCGCAGGGCCTTGCAAAGGCTGGGGATCCTGGCCAGGCAAGGAGAGGTGGGGAGCAGGCGGGGTCTGAGCAGAGAGGCAGCTGTCTGGGATGGCTCTGTAGCCTGTTTTCGATGTGCCGTGTCCTTGGGCTCCGGGATGGTGGCCTGGGCATCCCCGTGGACAGCCGTGGCTGGGCCACCACGTGGCCCACAGCGGGATGGACCCACTGCCCTGCCCAGCAGCCTGTGCTGCTGGCTGCTGGCGGTGCCCGCTGCCTCCTCACAGGCCTTTATGTAAATCAGGGCCTAATTAGCCCATCCAGCATTTGTGTAGAATATCATTTTTTTAATTACCAGCCCTGGGCAGGTTTGGCCGCTGCCTGTTGTGGGGCCAATTACCATAAATCCCCCGGTAACAATTAACAATGTTGGAGCCGAGCTGCATGTATTCCAGTGTTATAATTGTGCACGCTCTTGTTAATTGGCCTATCTGACTCTTTACTTTTTATGCTGCTCATCTGCTCATTACCGCAGCCATTTAATTCAATTAGCACCTTAATTAGAGGAACAGCCTTGTCCAATGTCGGGGCCTTGTCAGGGAGCCGGCCTGATGAGCAGAGACAAACACAGCGCCAGTGCACCAGGCTGCAGAGGGAGATGGGGGCCGGGCGCTGCCTGGGGGCGCAGCGGGGCCCCAAAGAAAGACCACAGGTGTGATTCCTGCCCCCACCCCCATGAGCGCCCTAAACCCCACTGACCCCCTCCGCCTCCTGTGACCTTCAGGCCGCTGCGACCTGCCCAGCCCCCTCCGGCAGCACTGGCTCCTTGGACACAGCCCCCAGTGGACACAGGGCCCCGGGTGGCTTTGTTTTGTGCCCATCTATTGAAATTGCTATTCCCTGCCTATTAATTCTCCTAATTAGAATTAAATGAAGCATGTTAAATTGCTAGATTAACCAATAATTAAGCAGCCACCGTACTAAGACTGTGTACCACACGGCCAGAGTCCCCCCTGCCTGGAGTGCAGGGGGTTGCCAGGGCGGGGGCCCACAACAAGACAGGTGACAGAGCCCTGCTCAGTGGGCTGCGAGTCAGCGAGCCTGTGTGGGTGTGCACACACGTGTGGGTGTACATGAGGTGTGTACATGTGTGTGTGGGCAAGCCTGTGTGGGTGTGCGCACACGTGTGGGTGTGCATGAGGTGTGTACATGTGTGTGTGGGCAAGCCTGTGTGGGTGTGTGCACACGTGTGGGTGTGCATGAGGTGCGTACATGTGTGTGGGCAAGCCTGTGTGGATGTGTGCACGTGTGTGCATGCGTGTGTGTGCACATGCATGTTGGTGTGTGCATTGTGTGGGTGGGCAAGCCTGTGTGGATGTGTGCACGTGTGTGCATGTGTGGGCTGTGTCCACATGCATGTGTGCACACGTGTGACAGTAAGTGTGAGCAGGGCCGCTCCTGCGTGTGCCCCCGTGGGGCGTGGGGCCTAGGGACGGAGTTGGTGGGCATTGGCCGCGCCGCCGGGCACGGCCGCCCCTCGGCAGGGACAGCGGGTGCGGGCACCGGTCCCAGGAGTCAGACCGAGCGAGGAGCGGGGCGGGACTTGGGCAGGCGGCGCGGGGCGCGGGCGCGGGACACGGGGCGCGGGAGATTCGGGCGCGGGGTGCGGCGCCGTTCTGGGGTTCCACGCCTTTGTGACCTCGGCGCCCCGCGCCCCGTGCACTCTGCTAGGAACTTTGGGCAGGGAGGGGTCGTGAGGCCACCCGCGCCCTCCCGTCCCCCCTCCCGTCCCCCCTCCCGTCCCCCCTCCCGTCCCCCTCCCGTCCCCCCTCCCGTCCCCCCTCCCCTCCCCTCCCCGTCCCCCCTCCCGTCCCCCCTCCCGTCCCCCTGCCCGTCCCCCCCTCCCCTCCCCGTCCCCCCTCCCGTCCCCATCTCCGCCCTGCGCCCTGTCCCCACCGCCCTGCTCCAGGCCCTGCTCCCGGCTCTGCCCAGTGTTTGGCTCTCCTCCTTTTCCGGCGCCCTGTTGCCCACGATGCCCCCCGTCCTGCACCCTGCCGGGTGCCCGGACCCCCGAGCCCCCTCCGGCGCCCTGTGCCGCGCGCTGTCCCGCGTCCTGAGGGGCGCCCCTCCTCCCATGCCGCCCCCCGCCCCGCACCCTGCCGGGTGCCCTGACCCCCGGGCCCTGTCCCGCGCCGTGCCCGGCACCCTCCCGCCCGCCCTGTCCTCCGCCCCGCACCCCGCCTGGTGCCAGGTCCCCGGAGCCCCGTACCCGGCGCCCTGCCCCCGGCTCTGCGGCCTGTTCCCCGCCCCGCACCTCGCCTATCGCTGCCCCCCGCCCTGCGCCGTGCCCGGTGCCCTCCTCCGCCCGCTGTGCCCCGCGCCCGGCGCCATCCGCGGCCCCGCGCCCTGTACCCCGCTCTTCGCTCGGTGCGCGGCCCCGGCCCCCGCGCCCGGCCCCGCGCCGGGCCCCGCGCCGGGCCCGGGGCTCTGCCGCACTGCGGGCGCCCAGCTCCGCCTCGGCGCCCTGCCCGGCGCCCTGCGCCCCGCCCCGGGCTTCGTCTTGCACGCCATGCCCCTGTCCCGGCGCCCCGGCGGGACCCCCGGCCCGCAGAGCTGGTGAGGCGCCGCCCGCCGGCTCCGCACCGCAGGGCGCCGCCCGGTGGCCGCTCCGCGCCAGGACGCCCGGGCGGCCGCTGCACCGCCGCCGCCAGGCGAGGCCCAGAGCCCGCCGCAGCCCGGAGGAGCCAAGCTCACGCGGAAGAGCCAGCCTCCACCCTGACAGGCTGCCCAGCCTCTCTGTGCCTCAGTTTCCCACCCTCCACGCAGGTGGACAGACTGGCCCCTCCCGCGGTGGCTGCGCGCACTGTTGCCTCTCAGATGGCCCGGGGCAGGGCGCTGCCCAGCGCGGACCGGAGCCCACGCAGGAGCCGTCGGAGTCCCTGAGCCCCTCCCGGCCCCCAGGCTTGCCGAGGCCCGCGGCTGGGTGAGAGCCCTCGGCCCCCGGGCTGCGCGGGGCATGCGCGCCCGGCCGCCCCGGCCCATCCTGCGCTTCCTGGCTGGGCCCTCGTCTGCCCGGCAGGGCGCGCGCGGCCCGGCTGGCCCGGCCCGCCCGCACCACGCCCGCACCACGCACGCGCCGCCCAGCTGTGAAGGGGCCGCAGCAGCCCGCGCTCCTGCAGCCGGAAGATATTGACTCCCAGGAGAAACAATGGCACGAATAAAATAAAAATAAGAAAGTTAATTATCCTTTGTGTTTGTAATTTAATTAAAGATGCAGTAAAGTTTTACTGTTTTTCCAGGTGATGATGTTTAGAGCCCCGAAAAGCTATTTGTGCTGGTGAGATTAAAGTACATTTTAAAATGTTCCTCGAGTACTTTCACATTTGTTGATAGATTTTTAAATTAAACTTTAAATTGTAATCTAAATTACCTCCAACAATTCATGGTCCCTGTAATGAACTCCCACCGTTGGTGCTGTCATCCGTCGATGATGGAGTGTGAATAGGGCTCCATCGGCTGGCGCATGAGGAGCGGAAGCCAAATCAAACCCACAGGAGGCTGGGCGTCAGGCCAGGCGGACGGGCGGCCATCCTGGCAGGCCTGCAGGGACGCAGATGCCAGCTCGGGCTGGGGCTCTCCACCCGCTCCAGGTATCCCCAGCTCCTGCACCCCTCTAAGGGGGGAAATGTGTTTAGCTAGAAGCAACAAAACAGACCTTCTATGTGACCAGCAAAGGTGTGCAGGGCCAAAGGGCAGCTCAGAGCCCAAGGATGTGTGACAGTGCCGGGAGGGTGGGACAGCTTCCCGGCTGGACAGACAGCACCCTCTGCTCAAGGGCCTTCACCCAAGGCCTCGTGCCAGCCCCCTGCCCAGTGCCTCCCAGCAGTCATTCTTTCCCTCAGAGAAGTGGAAGCAAAAGGAACCAAAACAAGTTTGAATTTTCACCACGTCTCCCCAAACTGGTCATGGTTTTAAGTTTGCTGCCTAAATTTTCCATGGCCCTGTGCATTGTTCACGCACTTTGATGTCCTCTAAAGCCGCACAATGGCAGCAGGCCCACACCCCACCAACACAGGCAACAGGCCGAGGAAGGCAGCCATGCTCTCTGAGCTGCATCAGCACTTAGTAATGTGGCAGCAGGGGCAACTCCTGCCCCGGACAGTGCAGCCTGAGAGAAGCAATGACAGCACCTGGGAGCCTGCAATGACACCGCAACACAGACACCACTGCAGCACGGACACTGCTGCAGCACAACACCGCTGCAGCATGACACTACTGCAGCAAAACACCACTGCAGCAAGACACCACTGCAGCAAGACACCACTGCAGCACCGACACTACTGTAGCAAGACACCACTGCAGCACGGACACTACTGCAGCACGGACACTACTGCAGCAAGACACCACTGTAGCAAGACACCACTGCAGCACCGACACTACTGTAGCAAGACACCACTGCAGCACGGACACTACTGCAGCACGGACACTACTGCAGCACGGACACCACTGTAGCAAGACACCACTGCAGCACGGACACTACTGCAGCACGGACACTACTGTAGCAAGATACCACCGCAGCACGGACACCACTGTAGCAAGACACCACTGCAGCACGGACACTACTGCAGCACGGACACCACTGTAGCAAGACACCACTGCAGCACCAACACTACTGTAGCAAGACACCACTGCAGCAAGACACCACTGCAGCACGGACACCACTGCAGCAGGACACCACTGCAGCACCGACACTACTGTAGCAAGACACTACTGCAGCACAGATACCACTGCAGCAAGATACCACCGTAGCACGGACATCGCTGCAGCACGACACCGCTGCAGCATGACACTACTGCAGCAAGACACCACTGCAGCAGGACACCACTGCAGCACCGACACTACTGTAGCAAGACACTACTGCAGCACAGATACCACTGCAGCAAGATACCACCGTAGCACGGACACCGCTGCAGCACGACACCGCTGCAGCATGACACTACTGCAGCAAGACACCACTGCAGCATGACACTACTGCAAGACACCACTGCAGCAAAACACCACTGCAGCACTGACACCACTGCAGCATAGACACCACTGCAGCAAAACACCACGGCAGCACGGACACCACTGCAGCATGGACACCGCTGCAGCACCAACACTACGGCAGCAAGACACCACTGCAGCACTGACACCACGGCAGCACAGACATGGCTGCAGCATGGACACCACTGCAGCACGGACACTACTGCAGCACGGACACCACTGCAGCACCGACACTACTGCAGCAAGACACCACTGCAGCACGGACACCACTGCAGCACGGACACTACTGCAGCATGGATACCACTGCAGCATGGATACCACTGCAGCATGGACACCACTGCAGCAAGACACCACTTCAGCACCGACACTACTGTAGCAAGACACCACTGCAGCACGGACACCGCTGCAGCAAGACACTACTGCAGCAAGACACCACTGCAGCACTGACACTACTGTAGCAAGACACCACTGCAGCACAGATACCACGGCAGCACAGACACCACTGCAGCATGACACTACTGCAGCAAGACACCACTGCAGCACAGACACTACTGCAGCATGAACACCACTGCAGCAGGACACTACTGCAGCACGGATACCATTGCAGCAGGACACTACTGCAGCATGGATACCACTGCAGCACGGACACCACTGCAGCACGGATACCACTGCAGCATGGATACAACTGCAGCAAGACACTACTGCAGCAGGACAGAACTGCAGCAAGGACACCACTGCAGCAAGGACACCACTGCAGCAAGACACTGCTGCAGCAAGACACTACTGCAGCAAAACACTGCAGCAAGACACTACTGCAGCAAACACTACTGTAAGCAGGACAGAACTGCAGCAAGACACCACTGCAGCATGGACACCACTGCATCAAGGACACTGCAGCCTGGACACTGCAGCATGGATGCTGCAGCAGGGACACTGCAGCCTGAACACTGCAGCACGGACACTGTAGCCTGGACACTGCAGCACAGACACTGCAGCATGGACACTGTAGCACGGACACTGCAGCACGGACACTGTAGCATGGACACTGCAGCCTGCACACTGCAGCCTGCACACTGCAGCACAGTCACTGCAGCATGGACACTGCAGAAAGACTGCAGCCTGGACACTGCAGCAAAACACTGTAGCTTGGACACTGCAGCACAGACACCGCAGCCTAGACACTGCAACACGGACACTGCAGCACGGAAACAGCAGCATGGACACTGCAGCACGGACACTGCAGCACAGACACTGCAGCACGGATACTGCAGCACGGACACTGCAGCACGGACACTGCAGCACGGACACTGCAGCACGGACACTGCAGCAAGACACTGCAGCACGGACACTGCAGCACGGACACTGCACCAGGACACTGCAGCACGGACACTGCAGCAGGACACTGCAGCAGGACACTGCAGCACGGACACTGCAGCACGGACACTGCAGCAAGACACTGCAGCACGGACACTGCAGCACGGACACTGCAGCACGGACACTGCAGCACGGACACTGCAGCAAGACACTGCAGCACGGACACTGCAGCACGGACACTGCAGCACGGACACTGCAGCACAGACACTGCAGCACAGACACTGCAGCACAGACACTGCAGCATGCACACTGCAGCAAGACACTGCAGCACAGACACTGCAGCACAGACACTGCAGCACAGACACTGCAGCATGCACACTGCAGCAAGACACTGCAGCAGGACACTGCAGCAAGACACTGCAGCACAGACACTGCAGCACGGACACTGCAGCACGGACACTGTAGCACACACTACAGCACGGACACTGCAGCAAGACACTGCAGCACGGACACTGTAGCACAGACACTACAGCACGGACACTGCAGCACAGACACTGCAGCACGGACACTGTAGCACAGACACTGCAGCACGGACACTGCAGCACGGACACTGCAGCACAGACACTGCAGCACGGACACTGCAGCACGGACACTGCAGCACGGACACTGCAGCACAGATACTGCAGCACAGACACTGCAGCATGCACACTGCAGCACGGACACTGCAGCACGGACACTGCAGCACGGACACTGCAGCATGGACACTGCAGCACGGACACTGCAGCACGGACACTGCAGCACAGACACTGCAGCACGGACACTGCAGCACGGACACTGCAGCATGGAAACTGCAGCACAGACACTGCAGCATGGACACTGCAGCACAGACACTGCAGCAAGACACTGCAGCATGGAAACTGCAGCCTGGACACCGCAGCACAGACACTGCAGCACAGACACTGCAGCATGGACACTGCAGCACGGACACTGTAGCCTGGGCACTGCAGCACAAGCATTGTAGTATCGCACACATGTCATGCTCTGTGGAAGTGAGGTTCGAAGCAGCATCACCTACCAAATGGAGGCCTCAAATGTGACACCACGACTATCTCCAACAATAGTCACGAGGAAATGTCACCTTTTTGATAACCACGCAGGACAGCATAGAATGGACAGAGTGGGCACCTCCCAGGCTAGCTCCTAATCTGCCCAGCTGAGAATAGGAAGGTGAAAATATCTGGCCAGGTCTACTTCAGAGGCCCTGGCTCCACCCAGCCTCATCCACATCCTGCTGAAGAGGATTAGAGAGGCCGTGTCCAGTGAGGTCTGAGGACTGGAGAGGCCGTGTCCAGTGAGGTCTGAGGATGACTGGAAAGGCCGTGTCCAGTGAGGTCTGAGGACTGGAGAGGCCGTGTCCAGTGAGGTCTGAGGATGAGTGGAGAGGCCGTGTCCAGTGAGGTCTGAGGACTGGAGAGGCCATGTCCAGTGAGGTCTGAGGAGGACTGGAGAGGCCGTGTCCAGTGAGGTCTGAGGACTGGAGAGGCCGTGTCCAGTGAGGTCTGAGGACTGGAGAGGCCGTGTCCAGTGAGGTCTGAGGATGACTGGAGAGGCCGTGTCCACTGGAGTCCCCAAACTCACTCCTCAACTCCCCAAAACTCCCAACTCCTTGAAACCCTAACTCCCCCAAATTCCAACTCCTCCAAGCTCCTCAACCCCTGAAAGGACTCCCCAAACTCCTCAACTCCCCCAAACTCAATCCCCCAAAACTCAGCTCCTGGAAACTCCCCCTTCTGAGGGCCATCTGAGCTCAGTGCAGGGCATGTCTGTGCACAGATGGGCGGAGGCTTGGCACAGGGCACACCATGGTGGTGGTCAGCAGTGCCTGTCTGCTGTGCTGCCTGACTCCATCTCTCTCTTCCGTGGTGTCAGTCTGCAGGGACTGGGCCAGCTGAACACCCTGCAGGGCTTCGTGCTAACCACCAGTTCATGCTGACCATGGCTTCCTGTTGACCCATGACTTTGTGCTGGCCACGGCTTTGTGCTGGCCATGGCTTTGTACTGACCATGGCTTCCTGTTGACCCATGACTTTCTGCTGGCCATGGTTTCCTATTGACCCATGACTTTGTGCTGTCCATGGCTTCGTGCTGGCCATGCTTTGTGCTGTCCATGGCTTCCTGTTGACCCATGGCTTCGTGCTGGCCATGGCTTCATGCTGACCATGGCTTCTTTGGCCCATGGGCATGGCTGTGAACATGCCCATGAGAGTAGCCACGAGTGTCCCATGAGTGTGGCCATGAGTGTGACCATCTGTTGGATGGTCTGTTTCCATTTCTTGTGGGTTAAACACAACACGAGATGGCTGTCCAGGCGAGGGCCACACAGCTGGAGCCACGGCCCTTGTGGAGTTCCTGTTCCGGCTGGGCCTTGTGTCCGGGCCTGAGGTCAGGCACAGGCCAGCCCTGCATCCAGAGCAGCAGGTGCCAGTGGGCACCACCACCACATCGACATCATTCAAGTTCTTGTTTTTGTTGTTGCTTTGTTGTCTTTTACTTTGTTTTGTTAGAAACAACCTCACCCTAGTTTTTGCCTAAGCCAATCTCAAACCATGTTCTCCCTAGTGTCTGACTCCCAGGTGGCGAGGATTACACACGCACTGCCCTGCCAGGGTGACAGCTGGGTGTCTGGTGGTTGGGGACCCTCCACGCTTTCTGTCATGCTGTGCCAATTCCCTTTTCTGCCAACAGCTCGTGAGTAGTGGTCATCTTTCTTGTTATCACAGCCATTCTAACAGGTGCCAGGTGTGGTTTCATTCCTGTGTCACTTCTCATGCTGACGGCCAGCGGCAGGTGTGACCCACGGCCAGCGGCAGGTGTGACCCACGGGGCCTGGCCCCCACCGCTGGCCACTTATGTTCTTGTAAGAAACGTATTTGAGAAATATCCATTTTTTATAAACCCAGTTATCTGTGTTCCTGCTGCTGACTTGTGTTGGGGCTTTGTGTACTTTGGGTGTTAACGTCATGTCAGGTGCAATTCACAGTTGATGTTCCCGGTCTTGGGCTGTCTGCTCATTCTCCTGAGGGTTCAGTTGTCCATTTGAGGACATCCCCATTTGCATGGTTTTGAGGTTTGTTTTTGTTTTTGTCAGTTGTGGGCCTTGAACTCTGGGCTTGGGCACTGTCCCTCAGCTCTTCAGCTCAAGGCCAGCGCTCTACCACTTGAGCCACAGCACCACTTCCAGTTTTCTGGTGGTTAATTGGAGATAAGAGTCTCACAGATTTTCCTTCCCAGGCTGGCTTTGAACCATGATCCTCAGATCTCAGCCTCCTGAGTAGCTAGGATAGCAGGTCTGAGCCACCGGTGCTTGGCTCAATTGTGTATTTTTGCCTTTGTTGTTTGTGCAGCTGGGATCGTATCTGAAAAATCACTACCCAGAATAATGTCATAGTTTTTTTTTTTCCAATCCCATTTTTAAAATATTCATATTTAAAATATCCTCCCTTTCCAACAGCTTTCTGTCCTGTATCAAATACAGGTCATGACAACCTATATACACATCTGTGGATTTGTGTGGAGGCATTTATCTTCAATTTTATTGGTTTATTTATGTGTTCCCAAGCCATTGCCATACTGTTTTTCTTTCTCTGCCTAAGATGTCTGTTTATAATGTAA
Organism: Dipodomys spectabilis; assembly: GCF_019054845.1. Classification (NCBI taxonomy): domain Eukaryota; kingdom Metazoa; phylum Chordata; class Mammalia; order Rodentia; family Heteromyidae; genus Dipodomys; species Dipodomys spectabilis. The sequence continues at coordinate 1,395,717 of NW_024871271.1, read as the reverse complement.
ATTTTAAGATTAGCATGTTGCACTTCTCAGCTGCTTGATGCTGCGGTGTGCGGCCTGGGTGTCTACCATCCTGGAAGCAGCCCTCAGTGGGCCGGGCCTTCAGGGGACAGAGCTCTGCCAAGGGCGTCCATTCTATGCCCATAATTATGTTGAACAGCTCCACTTGGTGACAGCCAGCTGGCAACTGCTCTGGGCCATGCCTCCTTGCACTCAGTGTCGCTGGATGGAGAAGTCTACTTATTCCAGTGCGCGCTCCCTCCTACATCCTGTCTCCTTTCTTTGGGGGCTTTCCATATTCTTCCTTTACTCTGATTGTTTAGTATTTTATTGAAACGCCTCCAGAGGTTGGCTTTTTGTTGTTGTTTGTTTTTCCCTCTTATCTGGCCCATTTGTTGTTCTGTAAACATTCATCACACTGATGACATTTTCTGCTCTTATTTGATTGAACCATTTCAGTGCTTTGTTTTTATTTCTTATTCCCCATCTATTCCCATCATTTGTAAGTTTTGACTTTTGGCAGTCTCTGGGGTTTTGTAAGCCCTTGGCGCTGCCTAGGGGCTTATCAATGTCTTTGACTACTTTATCTAATTTCTCTGCTCTATCTTCAACCTCTGAAACCTTGCTCCAGCTTCTTCTGGAGTTTGATCCTAATTTCATGAGCTTCTGAGCCACAAACACCCAACCAAGCTACTGAGCTAAGATGTGTCTTGTTCTGAGCTGCTGTGCTGCAGTGATGGATCACCTGACGAGACACGGCCATCTCTGTCCGCCGGTGCCGTTGCCTCTCCTGTCAGCTGAGACACAGCTGTTGGTGCTGTTGGGTTCCCACTGGTCATCGTGTCACCCGTCCATAGCAGAGCTCTTGCTCCAGTGCACTTGCTCCTGTTTTTCTGTCGTGTTCCATTCCCCTTGACTACAAATTGGATCACTGGAGTTGGAATGCCCTTTCTCATCTCCATCTTAGGAACGATCTTTTCTAATAAATATTGATGGTTGCTGTTTTTTCAAGTAGGCAGCTTTTGCCAGTGTCCCATGCCTGTAATCGTCCCATGGTGGCTGACACCTGTAATGCTATCTACTCAGGAGACTGAGATGCAGGGAGTCATGGTTTGAGGCCAGCTTGGGCAGCAATATTGAGTAGACTCCATCTCCAAAATAACCAACAAAACTCCAGCTGGTGAGTTGGTCATGTGGCAGAGCACCATCCAAGCAAGCACAAGGTCTTGAGTTCAGACCTTGGTCCCAACAAAACATCAACAAAAATAACAACAAAACAGTTCGACTTTTCTGTGAATTTAAACCATAAACAAAGATTGAAATTATGGAATCTTTCTATTAAGATTAGCACGTGATTCTGTTCTTCCAGTCCATTCACAGATTTTCTGGTGCTAAGCCATCTTTGCCTTCTTCCACTATGCCTTTCAATAACAGTTTTCAAAAATACGCCCTTGAGATAAGTTTTTATCTGTGATTCTTTTTTTTTTTTTTGCTGGTCGTGGAGCTTGAACTCTGGGCCTGGGCACTGTTCTGAGCTCTTCAGCTCAAGGCTAGTGCTCTGCCACTTGAGCCATAGCGCCACTTGCAGCTTTTTCTGTGTGTGTGGTGCTGAGGAATCGAACCCAGGGCGTCATGCATGTGAGGCAAGCACTCTACCACTGAGCCACCTTCCCAGCCCTAATTGGGGATAGGATATTGAGGATCCATGGAGGAAGTGAGCTGAGCTGTGCTAGTTTGCTCTCTGGGAGGGTTTGCTGGAGAAATAATCCATCTTTCTCAAAGAGATTTAGTGCTGAATTGTTTTTTATTCCATTTTCTTTCATGAATATTGTTCTGTGTAAGTTTTCTGTTTTCTCTGGTGTTTATTTGGCTCTGTGTGTGTGTGTGTGTGTGTGTGTGTGTGCGTGTGCCTGCCAATCCTGGAGTTTGAACTCAGGGCCTGGTGTTTATTTGGCTGTGTGTGTGTGTGTGTGTGTGTGTGTGTGTGTGTGTGTGTGCGCGCCTGCCAATCCTGGGGTTTGAACTAAGGGCCTGGTGTTTACTTGGCTGTGTGTGTGTGTGTGTGTGTGTGCCTGCCAATCCTGGGGTTTGAACTCAGGGCCTGGTGTTTATTTGGCTGTGTGTGTGTGTGTGTGTGTGTGTGTGTGTGTGTGTGCGCGCCTGCCAATCCTGGGGTTTGAACTCAGGGCCTGGTGTTTATTTGGCTCTGTGTGTGTGTGTGTGTGTGTGTGTGTGTGTGTGTGCCTGCCAATCCTGGGGTTTGAACTCAGGGCCTGGTGTTTCTTGGCTCTGTGTGTGTGTGTGTGTGTGTGTGTGTGTGTGTGCCTGCCAATCCTGGGGTTTGAACTCAGGGCCTGGTGTTTACTTGGCTCTGTGTGTGTGTGTGTGTGTGTGTGTGTGTGTGTGTGTGTGTGTGTGTGCCAATCCTGGGGTTTGAACTCAGGGCCTGGTGTTTATTTGGCTGTGTGTATGTGTGTGTGTGTGTGTGTGTGTGTGTGTGTGTGTGTGTGTGTGTGCCTGCCAATCCTGGGGTTTGAACTCAGGGCCTGGTGTTTATTTGGCTCTGTGTGTGTGTGTGTGTGTGTGTGTGTGCCTGCCAATCCTGGGGTTTGAACTCAGGGCCTGGTGTTTACTTGGCTGTGTGTGTGTGTGTGTGTGTGTGTGTGTGTGTGTGTGTGTGTCTGCCAATCCTGGGGTTTGAACTCAGGGCCTGGTGTTTATTTGGCTGTGTGTGTGTGTGTGTGTGTGTGTGTGTGTGCGCGCGCCTGCCAATCCTGGGGTTTGAACTCAGGGCCTGGTGTTTATTTGGCTGTGTGTGTGTGTGTGTGTGTGTGTGTGTGTGTGTGTGCCTGCCAATCCTGGGGTTTGAACTCAGGGCCTGGTGTTTATTTGGCTGTGTGTGTGTGTGTGTGTGTGTGTTTGTGTGTGTGTGTGTGTGTGTGCCTGCCAATCCTGGGGTTTGAACTCAGGGCCTGGTGTTTATTTGGCTCTGTGTGTGTGTGTGTGTGTGTGTGTGTGTGTGTGTGTGTGTGTGTGTGTGCCTGCCAATCCTGGGGTTTGAACTCAGGGCCTGGTGTTTATTTGGCTGTGTGTGTGTGTGTGTGTGTGTGTGTGTGTGTGTGTGTGCCTGCCAATCCTGGGGTTTGAACTCAGGGCCTGGGCACTGTCCCTAAGCTTTTTCACTCAAGGCTAGTGTTCTATCACTTGAGCCACAGCTCTACTTCTGGCATTTTGATGGTTAATTGGAGATAGAGTCTCATAGAGTTTCCTGCTTACACTGGCTTTGAAATGCAATCCTCATATCTCAGCCTCCTGAGTAGCTAGGATAACAGGCGTGAGCCACTGGCATCCAGCCATTTGGCATTTTTATTTCAGTGACAATTCTTCGTTTTCTCTAAGTTGTCTGACTATCTTAGTAAGTAGCTGTTCATAGTTCCCATATTACTTTCATAGTTATCTCCGGCTTTCGTGCTGCTTGCTTCCTTTGCTTCTTTTCTCCCTCATTGCCTCTCCTCCCCAGGGGTCTGCTTATTAGCCCATGTATTCAAAGGAACCCATTTTAGCTTCATAAATTCTCTCTCTGACTTTTCATGTTAGAATTATTTTCTGTTTTGTGGGTTTTTGTTCTTACTTTTTAATTTTCCATCTCATTTCCCTAAATATATATTCTTTTGAACTTTCTCTTTTGGTTACTGGAGTTAGAACCTAAAACCCCATGCTTGTGAGCCCCCAGCCCACCCCACCTGAACCATCCCCCATGCTTGTGAGCCCCCAGCCCACCCCACCTGAACCATCCCCCACGCTTGTGAGCCCCCAGCCCACCCCACCTGAACCATCCCCCACGCTTGTGAGCCCCCAGCCCACCCCACCTGAACCACCCCCCATGCTTGTGAGCCCCCAGCCCACCCCACCTGAACCATCCCCCATGCTTGTGAGCCCCCAGCCCACCCCACCTGAACCATCCCCCACGCTTGTGAGCCCCCAGCCCACCCCACGTGAACCACCCCCCAGACCTTTGCTGCCACTGATTTTCAAATAGTCTTGCGTGTGTGCTGAGGCAAGGCTGGGCTGCTGACTTCTCACCCGCTGCTTATTGATTGTCCGAGATCGGAATTATCCTCTCTTGTGTGTGTGCAGTGTTACCAGTCTCCATATCAGCACCGATTTGAAGCAGGGATTCACTGCCTCCACCAGCAACCATAACCGCTGCATAGTCCAGGGCCTGGCACATAGAAGAAACCTATATTCTCTGTGGAGTGTGTGACTTGATCGATAATGGACATAACTCAGTTAATTTCCTACAAATAACATGCTAATCTGAGTACTGTTCAGATTAGAATTAACTATTTAAACCGCATATTTAATTATTTTATAAGAAGGGGTGATGGAGTGGCTCAAGTGGCAGAGCAATTACTCCAAGCCCTAAATTCAGACTCCAGTGCTGCCAATAAGCAAAAACTATTTGTGGAGAGATCTGAATGCCATAGTTTATTCATGTATATGTATATGTATATGTATATGTATATGTATATGTATATGTATATGTATATGTATATGTATTTTGGGCGCGGGGTCATGGGCCTGAACTCTGGGTCTGGGCTCTGTCCCTCAGTTCTTCAGCTCAAGCCACAGCGCCACTTCAGGCTTTTTCTGCTTATGTGATGCTGAAGAATCGAACTCAGGGCCTCATGCATGTGAGACAAGTGCTCTCCCACTGAGCCACCTTCCCAGCCCCTATTCATATATTAATCCGATTATTATCTCCATTTCAGTTTTGCATTGTTGAAGACATGCACACATAAACGTCATTGCAGATTCTTGAACTATTATTCTTTTGAGCCAGTGTCTAATGATCTTCTTTTGTTCTTTGTGATGTTTTTGGCCTTAATTCTATTTTGTCAAATATAAGAACTGCTACCCATATTTCCCTGGTCCTTATTTTGTCTGGTGTATCTTTTTCTATCCATTGGATTCCATTCTGTCCATACCTTTCCTTTAAAATATATCTTCTGTGCAGCTTATACCCAGCTCTGCTCTTTGTCCAGTCTTGAGATTCTGGCTTCAGAACAGGGAGTGAAGCTTGCTTATATTACTGCATTCTGTGTCAGTGTGGGTGCTGCTCTGTGTTTGTTTATTCTCTTCTCCAGGCCCCACTCCAGGGCCCTGCAGTCATTTCTCCCAGGTGTATTACACAGGCATTCTTCCCAGGTGTATTACACAGGCATTCTTCCCAGGTGTATTACACAGGCATTCTTCCCAGGTGTATTGTACAGGCATTCTTCCCAGGTGTATTGTACAGGCATTCTTCCCAGGTGTATTACACAGGCATTCTTCCCAGGTGTATTACACAGGCATTCTTCCCAGTTGTATTACACAGGCATTCTTCCCAGGTGTATTACACAGGCATTCTTCCCAGGTGTATTGCACGGGCATTCTTCCCAGGTGTATTGCACGGGCATTCTTCCCAGGTGTATTGCACGGGCATTCTTCCCAGGTGTATTACACAGGCATTCTTCCCAGGTGTATTACACAGGCATTCTTCCCAGGTGTATTACACAGGCATTCTTCCCAGGTGTATTACACAGGCATTCTTCCCAGGTGTATTACACAGCCATTCTTCCCAGGTGTATTACACAGGCATTCTTCCCAGGTGTATTGTACAGGCATTCTTCCCAGGTGTATTGTACAGGCATTCTTCCCAGGTGTATTACACAGGCATTCTTCCCAGGTGTATTACACAGCCATTCTTCCCAGGTGTATTACACAGGCATTCTTCCCAGGTGTATTACACAGGCATTCTTCCCAGGTGTATTACACAGGCATTCTTCCCAGGTGTATTGTACAGGCATTCTTCCCAGGTGTATTACACAGGCATTCTTCCCAGGTGTATTACACAGGCCTTTCTCCCAGGTGTATTACACAGGCCTTTCTCCCAGGTGTACTGTACAGGCCTTTCTCCCAGGTGTACTGTACAGGCATTTCTCCCAGGTGCTTGCAGCTCTGCATACTGCTGGCTCTGGCTCCATCTACAGAAAGCCAGGAGCCACCAGGAATAGAAGAGAAGGAAGAAGAAGAAGAAGGAAAAGTGCTCAGGCCCAGTGACACTCCTCAGGGTGCTTCAGGCCATGGTGACCTCCACAATGACAGGTGTCAGTTAGGCTGCCTGGGCCTGGACCCATCTACAGAAAAAGCCCTGGTCTGTGTCACTGAGAGTGGTGGAGGAGGAGGGAGCCTTGGCTCCTGGTGGACACATATGCCTTGAGGCCCACCTTGCCTGTGGTCTCCCCAGTGTGGGCTCAGCACTCCTCCGGGACCTGGTGATCCCTGGAAGAGTGTGTGTCTCCCCTCCCAGAAGTTGGCAGGAGAGTGCTGGGCAGTGGGAAGGAGCAGGGTCCCTGAGGCCCATGGAGGCTCCTTGGCGCCTTGTTGGACTGGGAACTCCCAGTGCAGGCCACTCACCACTCCTCAGGAATGGAGCATAAAGGGAGCAGGGCTTGGAGAAGGCTCCTCTGGGGAGGGGGTCAGGGTCTGGGAGGACTTGGGGAGGAGGGTCAGGGTCTGGGGAGGGCTCTAGGGAGGGAGGATCAGGATCTGGGGAGGACTTAGGGAGGGAGAGTCAGGGTCTGGGGAGGACTTGGGGAGGAGGGTCAGGGTCTAGGGAGGACTTGGGGATGGGGTCTCAGTCTGGGGAGGGCTTGCAGAGGAAGGTCAGGGTCTGGGGAGGGCTCTGGGGAGGGAGGATCAGGATCTGGGGATTACTTGAGGAGGAAGGGTCAGGGTCTGGAGAGGGAGGATCAGGGTCTGAGGAGGACTTGAGGAGGGAGGGTCAGGGTCTGGGGAGGACTTGGGGATGGAGTCTCGGTCTGGGGAGAATGTGGGGATGGGGTCTCAGTCTGGGGAGGACTTGGGGAGGGGGAGGGAGAGTCAGGGTGTAGGGAAGACTCTAGAGAAGGGAGCAGAGTCTGCGGAAGACTTGGAAGGGAGGGTCAGGGTACAGGGTGGACTCTGGGGAGGGAGAATCAGAGTCTTGGGAGAATTCTGAGGATGGGGGTCTCTGTCTGGGGAGGATGTGGGGATGGGGTCTCTGTCTGGGGAGGACTTGGGGGGGGAGGGTCAGGGGTGTAGGGAGGACTCTGGGAAGGTTGTCAGCCCCAGCAGCCATTCGGCCCAGACCTCAGACTCAGCCCAGCACCATCAGCAGGATGATGAATGGAGACTATTTTTAACAAGAGACACTGCAAAGACCGTTTCTATTTGTTTTTGTGGTTCAGTGAGGCTGTGGCCCACGTATTAATGCAGCTCTGAGGGAGATAAACTGAGAAGCTGAGCTCTCAGCCCATCTGATACCATCAGGCACCACAGGGAAAAATGCCGCGTAATAATCTTGTGAAGGTTTTCTAAATTAAGACCAAACAGATGACCTGCAGTGTATCGGCTCATCGGCCCCAGCCTCCTCTCCCATCCATCTGAAGACCCAGGACAGGCAGGGCTGCCGGGTGGCCGGGCGGGGCTCCGAGGATCACCCCAGTACCTGAGATCAGAGTGGTGCTGAGGCGGCAGGTGGAGACTGCGGTGGTCCCCCGGGTCCCTTAGAAGCCACCAGTGTCCCAGGCAGTATCTGCTGTCGCCCATGCTTGGCCCGCTTCTGCAGCCCACCATTCTAAGGACCAAGCCGGTGGGGAGGCAGGCCAGATGTTTGAGAGGCAGGCCAGGTGTGGAGGGTCATGTCAGATGGGGGAGGCCAGGTAGGGGGAAGGTCAGGTGGGATGAGGCCAGGTAGAAGGGAGGCCTGGAGGAGGGAGGCCAGGTGAGGGGCAGGCCAGGTCAGGAGGGGCAGGTCAGGGGGGCAGGTCAGGGGGGCAGGTCAGGAGGCAGGTCAGGAGGGGCAGGTCAGGAGGGGCAGGTCAGGGGGGGCAGGTCAGGAGGAGCAGGTCAGGGGGAGCAGGTCAGGAGGGGCAGGTCAGGAGGACCAGGTCAGGAGGCAGGTCAGGAGGACCAGGTCAGGAGGCAGGTCAGGAGGGGGCAGGTCAGGAGGGGCAGGTCAGGAGGGGCAGGTCAGGAGGCAGGTCAGGAGACAGGTCAGGAGGCAGGTCAGGAGGCAGGTCAGGAGGCAGGTCAGGAGGAGCAGGTCAGGAGGGGCAGGTCAGGAGGGGCAGGTCAGGAGGCAGGTCAGGAGGCAGGTCAGGACGCAGGTCAGGAGGAGCAGGTCAGGAGGGGCAGGTCAGGAGGGGCAGGTCAGGAGGCAGGTCAGGAGGAGCAGGTCAGGAGGGGCAGGTCAGGAGGCAGGTCAGGAGGGGCAGGTCAGGAGGCAGGTCAGGAGGGGCAGGTCAGGAGGGGCAGGTCAGGAGGAGCAGGTCAGGAGGCAGGTCAGGAGGCAGGTCAGGAGGGGCAGGTCAGGAGGCAGGTCAGGAGGGGCAGGTCAGGAGGGGCAGGTCAGGAGGCAGGTCAGGAGGGGCAGGTCAGGAGGGGCAGGTCAGGGGGGGCAGATCAGGAGGGGCAGGTCAGGGGGGGCAGGTCAGGAGGCAGGTCAGGAGGAGCAGGTCAGGAGGGGCAGGTCAGGAGGGGCAGGTCAGGGGGGCAGGTCAGGAGGGGCAGGTCAGGAGGCAGGTCAGGGGGGGCAGGTCAGGAGGGGCAGGTCAGGAGGAGCAGGTCAGGAGGGGCAGGTCAGGAGGCAGGTCAGGAGGCAGGTCAGGAGGGGCAGGTCAGGAGGAGCAGGTCAGGGGGGGCAGGTCAGGAGGGGCAGGTCAGGAGGGGCAGGTCAGGAGGAGCAGGTCAGGAGGGGCAGGTCAGGAGGGGCAGGTCAGGAGGGGCAGGTCAGGAGGCAGGTCAGGAGGGGCAGGTCAGGAGGGGCAGGTCAGGAGGGGCAGGTCAGGAGGCAGGTCAGGAGGCAGGTCAGGAGGCAGGTCAGGAGGAGCAGGTCAGGAGGGGCAGGTCAGGAGGGGCAGGTCAGGGGGGGCAGGTCAGGAGGAGGCAGGTCAGGAGGCAGGTCAGGAGGGGCAGGTCAGGGGGGGCAGGTCAGGAGGGGCAGGTCAGGAGGGGCAGGTCAGGAGGAGCAGGTCAGGAGGAGCAGGTCAGGAGGCAGGTCAGGAGGCAGGTCAGGAGACAGGTCAGGAGGGCAGGTCAGGAGGCAGGTCATGGGGGGCAGGTCAGGGGGGCAGGTCAGGAGGGGCAGGTCAGGAGGGGCAGGTCAGGAGGGGCAGGTCAGGAGGCAGGTCAGGAGGCAGGTCAGGAGGCAGGTCAGGAGGAGCAGGTCAGGAGGGGCAGGTCAGGAGGGGCAGGTCAGGGGGGGCAGGTCAGGAGGAGGCAGGTCAGGAGGCAGGTCAGGAGGGGCAGGTCAGGGGGGGCAGGTCAGGAGGGGCAGGTCAGGAGGAGCAGGTCAGGAGGAGCAGGTCAGGAGGCAGGTCAGGAGGCAGGTCAGGAGACAGGTCAGGAGGGCAGGTCAGGAGGCAGGTCATGGGGGGCAGGTCAGGGGGGGCAGGTCACGGGGCAGGTCAGGAGGAGCAGGTCAGGAGGGGCAGGTCAGGAGGGGCAGGTCAGGGGGCAGGTCAGGAGGCAGGTCAGGGGGGGCAGGTCAGGAGGAACAGGTCAGGAGGCAGGTCAGGAGGGGCAGGTCAGGAGGGGCAGGTCAGGGGGGGCCGTGGGGGGCAGCAGGTTGGGTGAAGCCAGGCAGGGGGAGCAGGTCAGGGGGCAGGTCAGGGGGGGCCGTGGGGGGCAGCAGGTCAGGTGGAGCAGGGCAGGGGGTAGGGGGCAGAGTGGGCTGGCCCTCACTGGATACTTACGCAGGCCTGTGGGGCCAGCCCCTCTTTGCCTAGTGGGGTGCACAGTGTACCCCACTGGGCCTTAGTCCAACGCTGACCCAGCTCAGGCAGAGACAGGGAAGGTGGACACGCGCCAGGGTGGCCCTCACCAGTGGTCAGGCCCAGAAGGGCCACGGTGGCCCCTCCGGGCATCACCGACCCCAGGTCAGACAGCCCACCGCGCACCCCTGGAAGGCCCAGCCCTGGGGCCTACCTGTTTCCAATGAGCAAGTCCTGCCTCCAGATCCTGCAAGGTCCAGCCCCTCAGCCCGCTGGCCATGGGTGCCCACACCTGGCAAGGCTGGCCTCCCACAGAGGCGCGAGAGCCTCGGGGCGGACAGGCAACAGAGGGGCTGCTTCGCTCCCACGGGGACTTGGCGGCCATGGAGGGTCCAAACCCTGGTTGGGGATCGGTAGCATCTGTGTCTTTCTGCCCCCAACAGCAGTTCCTGTCCCAGGACAGGCCTTACAGGGGCCGGAGTTTGGTCCAGGGTTAGTGTCCTCGTCCGCAGCCTCTGAGGTCTGGGGTCAGTGGGTCACCCACATGCCTCTGGCCACATCCTGTCCCCACCCAGCCTGGCATCCATGTCTGTGCGGTGCTGAGTCAGACACTAGCATCTGCTGCGCTCACCGGCGTCTGTGGCGTGCTCAGCGGGCACCAGCGTCTGCAGCCAGGCCCAGCACAAGCCAGGGAGTCCCTGTGGGCCCCGTGGCCTGGGGGGCCTCCCCACCGTGCAGTGTGAGCTCAGACTGTCGCTGCCCCAGGGCCCCGGCCCCACGCTCCAGCCCGCCCCCACCAGATCAATAGCTTTGAAAATCTGAAAAGAGCCCAAACAAAGAAGTGGGCTTGTAAGTGCCAGCCTGCACCCGCTGACAAATGGCCCCCTCTTTAGGGACTTATCTCTCCAGGACTCGCGGGATGAGGGATGGCATCATTTGTCCTGTGGGCTCCTCTGGACCAGCCAAGCCGGATCTATTTAAAAGATAGTGCGATACTGTCGACAGCAATAGACAGGGTAATTGCAGAGCGAGAGCCGGGGTATAAATTACACGGCTCTAAGTGGCGGAGTGGCCGCGGGAGAGCGGGGAGATTCCTGACAATTTACTGGTCCCTCTGCCCCGCCGCCTGCTTATCACCCACCAGCAGGAGAAACGCGCACTGGGTGAAAAAATTAAGTATTGATCAAATTAACAGTTTTTACTGATCTTTTTAAGGGAGAAAAGGAGGGAAACAATTAAATTTAGAACACAAAAGACGCAGCAGGATAACTCCTGACCTCTCGTGGCAAAGTCTGTGACACCAACAAGCAGGAAATATGGCTGGGCGGGCGCCAGCCTCGGAGACGCTCAGCTGGTGGCTGCCTGGTCCACGTGCTAGGCCCAGAGTGGGAGAGCAGCTGGCCTCAGGGAGGAGCCTCGGGACCCCCGAACAGCAACCCAGCTCCCTGGACACCCCCACTGTCCCAGATGGGCTTCCCCTCCCCTCCACAGCCAGCATCCCTGGCTCCAGAGCCCCGCTAGGATAAGGGGGCAAGGTGTCAGCCAACAAGGGGCCCAGGACAGACCCACACACTGCAGTCTGGAAGGCAAGGGGAGGACCCACCACACACTGGCCCATGTCCCTGCTCCACTCTTGAGGTTCTAAGCAGAAGCCCGCCACTCCTGGCCTCAGTTTCCCCTCACAGGGTAGGACCTCCCTGGGGCAGGCCTAAGCATGTTGTTCTAGTTATCATGATCACTACTATGGCTGCTGGGCGGGGCCCTGTGCTGTTCTAAAAACCACATCAGCCCTATGCACTCAGTGGTCAGGAAGACCCCGGCTAGGGACGAGGTCAGCTGGGATGGCCGCACCCATGGCCTCCAGGTGCCCGAGGCCCAGCAAAGCTGGTTCATAGGAAGAGCCTGCAGAAGGGGCCTGGATGACCCGCACTGGTCTGGGGCCAGGACCAAGACTTCTGGCCCACTCCCAGTCACACACCAATGAGAACCCACGTCCAGCAGCCGGGAGCCTGGCATGGCAGGCAGGCCAGGACCTCACAGAGCTTCCTGCCTGCTTGGTGTCAGCTGCAGGGTCTACCGGCCCCTCACCCAGCCTGCACAAGGGAGGCCTTGGGCCCCCACACATACAAGGGAGCAAAGCGCCAGCGCCAGAGGTCTAAGAAAGACCCCGTGCCCTGACCCCACATCTACACCAGCGGTCATCTGCGGACACGAGGCGCACAAAGGGAGGGTGGCCCCGGCAAGCTGCCAGGCACTGTCCCAGCACCAGAGACGTGGCCGGCCCTGGGGTCCAGGCAGAGCCACTGTGCATGGGGGAGGGGAGGGCTCTACCTCCTCTACAATTCTTTGCCACATGGACTTTGATGAGAACCTGTGTGCTTCTCGTTGAAGTTGGAGGAAATGCTGGATGCACACACAGTGGTGAGGCGTAACACAGACCACGTGCCCTGCGCAGCTTCTCAGACCCTGCGCCACCACGGCCCGCAGCCTCTCGGCCGCCGGCAGTCTCCAGTTCTCTGATTGTCGGACGGCCCAGATGGGGAGTCACAGCATGACCTCAGCCCGAGAGCCGTGTCTGCCTGTGGTGGTGGCCGGAGCTCCGGCCTCACCCAGCAAAGGCATCTGGGTTGTTTCCCAATTGTCAACCACATCGTTACCTCTGAAATAAAACTTCATCACAAAGGAAACAAAGGCAGAGCGGGAGAGTGGAGACAGAGAGCCACGCCGAGGCCGGGGAGGGAGGAGAGGCCTCTGGAGGTGTGAGCTGACCACGACCCACAGGACACGCACCTGCATGCCGCTGAGCCCCGCGTCCGTCCAGCCACCAGGGGCCGCAGGGACAGCCCTGCCTTGGGCCTGCTGAGCAGGGCACCCCGGGGCCCTGCTGAGGGGTGGGACCCCCATCCCTCACTTTCTCCCTTTCTCCTGCCCCTCCTCCTCCACTCCAGGCCTCAGCTCCAACAGACCCAGCTTTACTCAGGCAAGCGGAGGGCTGCCTGGTCCCATCTGCCCCTCCAGCTAGCTGCCCTAGGTGGCCCCCTGCCAACGCCTGAGCACAGGGCAGGGTACAGCTCTGCCCCACCGCGCCGACCCCAGCCCTGGCCTCGGGAGGAGCCTCCACACCCTCCACCTGTCCCCACCACTGTCTCCAGGGTATGGGTCCCAGGAAGTCAAGAGCTGAGGGACTCTGGCCCTGGGGACAGTTCCCACAGAAAGACCAAAGGTTTCCTTCAAGGGACTGAGCAGCGCCCAGGCTCTGGGGACAGCACAAGGCTCCCGCCACCACAAGGACACAAGGCAGCAGCTGGCAGGGCTCAGCGCCAGAGCCCAGGGCAGCGCGGAGACAGCCCGGACCTGAAGAGCAAGAAGAATGAGCAACAGCCTCTGGGCTGACCCCACTGCCCTGACAGACACACATGGGAGCCAGGACCCCACTCCTGCAGACTGCTGGGGCAGTGTGACCCCCAAACAATGAGGATCAGAAAACAGAGAGACAGAGAGAGAGACACACACACAGAGACAGAGAGAATGTGTGAGTGTGAGAATGTGCGTGAGAATGTGCGTGTGTATGAGAATGTGTGAGTGTGAGAATGTGTGTGAGAATGTGTGTGTGTAAGAGAATGTGTGTGAATGTGTGTGTGAGAGAATGTGTGAGTATGTGTGTGTGTGAGAATGTGTGAGTGTGAGACTGTGTGAGTGTGTGTGTGAGAATGTGTGAGTGTGTGTGAGAATGTGTGTGAGAATGTGAGTGTGTGAGAATGTGAGAGAAAATGTGTGTGAGAATGTGAGTGTGTATGAGAATGTGTGAGTGTGAGAATGTGTGTGAGAATGTGTGAGTGTAAGAGAATGTGTGTGTGAGAATGTGTGTGAATGTGTGTGAGAATGTGTGAGTGTGTGTGTGAGTGTGTGTGTGAGAATGTGTGAGTGTGAGACTGTGAGTGTGTGTGAGAATGTGTGAGTGTGAGACTGTGTGAGTGTGTGTGAGAATGTGTGAGTGTGTATGAGAATGTGTGTGAGAATGTGAGTGTGTGAGAATGTGAGAAAATGTGTGTGAGAATGTGAGTGTGAGAATGTGAGTGTGTGTGTGTGAGAATGTGTGTGTGAGAATGTGAGTGTGTGTGTGTGTGAATGTGTGTGAGAATGTGTGAGTGTGAGACTGTGTGAGTGTGTGAGAATGTGAGTGTGTGTAAGAGAATGTGTGTGTGAGAGAATGTGTGTGAGAATGTGTGAGTGTGAGACTGTGAGTGTGTGTGAGAATGTGTGAGTGTGAGACTGTGAGTGTGTGTGTGAGAATGTGTGAGTGTGAGACTGTGTGAGTGTGTGTGTGAGAATGTGTGAGTGTGAGAGAGTGTGTGTGAGAATGTGAGTGTGTATGAGAATGTGTGTGAGAATGTGTGTGAGAATGTGAGAGAAAATGTGTGTGAGAATGTGAGTGTGAGAATGTGAGTGTGTGTGAGTGTGAGAACGTGTGAGTGTGAGAGAATGTGAGAATGTGAGTGTGAGAGAATGTGTGATAATGTGTGAGAATGTATGAGTGTATGTGTGTGTGCATGTGTGAGAATGTGTGTAAGAATGTGTGTATATGAGTGTGTGTGAGAATGCGTGAGTATGTGTGAGTGTGTGTGTGAGCGTGTATGTGTGTGAGCGTGTGAATGCGTGTGAGAGAATGTGTGTGAGTGTGTGTGCAAATGTGTGTGAGTGTAAGAGAATGTGTGTGAGTGTGAGAGTGTGAGTGTGAGACTGTGTGTGAGTGTGAGAATGTATGTGAGAATGTGTGTGAGTGTGAGAATGTGTGTGAGAATGTGTGTGAGTGCGAGAATGTGTGTGAGTGTGAGAATGTATGTGAGAATGTGTGTGAGTGTGAGAATGTGTGTGAGAATGTGTGTGAGTGTGAGAATGTGTGTGAGTGTGAGAATGTGTGTGAGAATGTGTGTGAGTGTGAGAATGTGTGTGTGTGTGTGTGAGAATGTGTGTGAGTGTGAGAATGTGTGTGAGTGTGAGAATGTGTGTGAGAATGTGTGTGAGTGTGAGAATGTGTGTGAGTGTGAGAATGTGTTGAGAATGTGTGTGAGTGTGAGAATGTGTGTGAGTGTGTGTGAGAATGTGTGTGAGTGTGAGAATGTGTGTGAGTGTGTGAATGTGTGTGAGAATGTGTGTGAGTGCGAGAATGTGTGTGAGTGTGTGTGTGCGAATGTGTGTGAGTGTGTGTGTGAGAATGTGTGTGAGTGTGAGAATGTGTGTGAGTGTGAGAATGTGTGTGAGAATGTGTGTGAGTGCGAGAATGTGTGTGAGTGTGTGTAAGAGAACGTGTGTGTGAATGTGTGTGAGAATGTGTGTGTGGGAATGTGAGTATGTTTGTGTGTGAGTGTGTGAATGTGTGTGTATGTTGTGAGTGTGAGTGTGAGAATGTGTGTGAATGAGTGAGTGTGTGTGTGAGAATGTGAGTATGTTTGTATGTGAGTGTGTGAATGTGTGTGTATGTTGTGAGTGTGAGTGTGAGAATGTGTGTGTGTGAGAATGTGTGTGAGAATGTGTGAGTGTGAGAATGTATGTGAGTGTGTGAATGTGTGTGAATGTGTGTGAGAATGTGTGTGAGTGTGAGAATGTATGTGAGTGTGTGAATGTGTGTGAATGTGTGTGAGAATGTGTGTGAGTGTGAGAATGTATGTGAGTGTGTGAATGTGTATGAATGTGTGTGAGAATGTGAGTATGTTTGTGTGTGAGTGTGTGAATGTGTGTGTATGTTGTGAGTGTGAGTGTGAGAATGTGTGTGAATGAGTGTGAGTGTGTGTGTGAGAATGTGAGTATGTTTGTATGTGAGTGTGTGAATGTGTGTGTATGTTGTGAGTGTGAGTGTGAGAATGTGTGTGAGTGTGAGAATGTGTGTGAGTGTGTGAATGTGTGTGTCTGTTGAGTGAGTGTGTGAGAATGTGTGTGAGTGTGTGAATGTGTGTGTATGTTGTGAGTGAGTGTGTGAGAATGTGTGTGAGTGTGAGAATGTGTGTGAGAATGTGTGTGAGTGTGAGAATGTGTGTGAGTGTGTGAATGTGTGTGTGTGTTGTGAGTGAGTGTGTGAGAGAGCGTGCTCTCACCACAGCACATTCCTCAGAAGACAATTTTTAAGCGTGAAGAATTGCTGTCACCAGATCCTTCTGGAAGCCCCCCCCACATTTGATACCTTTTCTCTGCATAGTAATGTGTCTCAAAAAAAGAAGAAGAAGAACCACTGATATATGTAACAAGAAGTGTATCTCTTTCACGGAGACAGAACATTTTAATTCCCCGACACCTTTTAGTGATTGCTTCAATTTCCAAAGATTTTGATAAAATCACGCGGTTTAAGAGGGAGGGATGGCGCGGCGGCCGGCAGCAGTAATGAAATGCTTCTGTTTCATAGCCTTCATTTGACACAGCCCAGCTCCGGGGGCTAATAAACGCCGCGTGATAAATGTTGGAGCCACGATTGTAAAAATATACTTGTAATTGGGTTAATATGCCTTAAAATACGGCCCATCCGTTATCTTCCTCCTCTCCGCGGCACGCACACGTGTGCAGGGGTGCAGGAGGGCCCGCTGCCTCTCCCCCCACCCGGCTTGCCACCTCCGTTCCTCCCGGGGCCCCTTTGACACCTACACAATCCCGAGGCCAAGGACAGAGCAGAAGCCCAGACCTGCTGGGCACTGGCCAGGGCAGACCCAGAACAGGACACAGAAGGGTGGGGGTCTCGGGAGAGGGCTTGGAGTGGCCTGCAGCAGCCTCCTCTGAGGAAAGCCCCCGCAGAAGGAGGGCCCTGGGGGCGGAGACTAGGAAGGTGCTAGCAAGCAGGGCGAGGGTGGGGCGGGGTGGGAGCAGGGGCGGGACCTTCTCTGAGGTCAGCCACAGCAGGGTGGGGCCACAGGCAGGGAGGCAGGGAGGCTCGGCCCTGGAGGTTATTAGAGGTGCTGCTCAGGAGTTGAACTAAAGGGATCCCAGGCTGGATCAAAGCAATGATCTGACCTTCCACCCACATCACCCACCACACATGCAGAAACGGGGTCACAAGACTTCCAGCTATCTCCAGTGCCTGGCCGCTGTGCCCACATGTGGTCTCAGACCTGCTGACTGAGCAGACGGGTGTGGAGTGGAGTGGCTGACAGAAGGATGTGTGGGTGGGCAAACTGGAGGGGCAGGCAGACAAACGGCGAACAGATGGCTGCATGTCTAAGTGGGTAGATGGGTGGGTGGATGGATCGTGTGGATGATGGAGTGATGGATGGATGAATACGTGGATGAGTGGATATTTAATGGATGGATGGGTGAATTGGTGGATGGATAAATGGATGGATGAGTGGATGTACTGGTTAGTAGCTGCACAGATGGATAATGGATGGATTGATAAAAATAGATTAATAAATGGATGGGTGGCCAACTACCTGGTTGGAGGGCAAATAATGGATGGACTGGCGAGTGGGTGAGTGGATAAATGAATGGTGGGTGATGGTGAAGAGGTGGCTAGCTGGTTAGATGATATATGGATGGACGGCAGGTGGGTGGGTGGGTGGAGGGTGGATAAATGAATGGGCAGACAATGGATGAAGGATGAATATGGGGATGGGTAAGTAGATTGGTTGCTGGATGGAAGGAAAGAAGAATTCTGTCACTCATTTCTCTCTGCCACCCCATCCAGTCTTCCTGGGGGCCAAGTCCTGAACAGTTCATGAGCAGGCAGACGCCAGAACCAGGACAAGGCAGAGCTGGGAGTGCCAGGCAGGCTCAGGACGGTATTCTCATGGAAAGTTTTTGGGCCAATGGGGAAAGTAAGGTCCTGGGAGTGGGCAAGAGGCAGCTGTACCACACAGCAGACCAAGTTAGCAGAGCCAGAACTCAGCATCTCCATGTGTCCCTTGACACCACTAAAGGACTGAATCCTCTGGTGGTTCCACCCATGGGGATGGGTGAGTGGCTGGGTGAGTGATGGATGGGTGGCTGGGTGGATGGGAGGAGACACAGGTGGGTGACGGATGGATGAGTAGACTGGGTTGGCCCACTGGGGAAGGCCACGGTACCTGAACTACTCCCCTGGGGAACAGCCTAGGCGGAGCTGGAGTGAAGCCGGTCAGTCCTGAAGTATCAGCACGTGTAGTCAGAACGGAAACGAAGTGTGCAGACAGCCTGGCACCTGACAGAAGGTCCCGGGCACTCTACCTGGGCCACCAGGGCCCCTCACTCACCTCTGCCAGGCCCAGACCCTTGGCCTTGTAACACGTCACACAGACCCATGCACACCCCATGCTCACACACACAGATATCACCCATGCCCCTTCCAGGCCATGGCTGCCGCCCCCCCACTGCAGGGGGGCAGCAGGCCATGCCTGATCTACAGATCTGTCTCCACACCCACCCACCATTGCCCCTTAGCCCTGTGCCCAGTGCCCAGTATCTCCCGGGGCCCAAGTGGCTGCTCTGGGTGGCTCCATCTGTGAGTCTGCAGGTGTGCCCTGTGGGCAGGGCAGGTGCCGTGGCAGTGCTGAGCAGAACCCATTGGCTTGGGGACTCTGGGCCACTCCTGGAGGGCGGGGGTGACGCCCCCTGCCCTGCCATTCCCATAGCCAGTGGAGATCCAAGAGCCCTTCCTGCCCACCCTGCCCCTGCTGTGGGTGTCATGGGTGGGCTGGGTGGTGGGTGATGGGCAGGTGGTGGGTGATGGGCAGGTGGTGGGTGATGGGCAGGTGGTGGGTGACAGGCAGACGATGGGCAGGTGGTGGGTGATGGGCAGGTGGTGGGTGACAGGCAGACGATGGGCAGGTGGTGGGTGATGGGCAGGTGGTGGGTGATGGGCAGGTGGTGGGTGACAGGCAGATGATGGGCAGGTGGTGGGTGATGGGCAGGTGGTGGGTGACAGGCAGATGATGGGCAGGTGGTGGGTGATGGGCAGGTGGTGGGTGATGGGCAGGTGGTGGGTGACAGGCAGATGATGGGCAGGTGGTGGGTGATGGGCAGGTGGTGGGTGACAGGCAGATGATGGGCAGGTGGTGGGTGATGGGCAGGTGGTGGGTGACAGGCAGATGATGGGCAGGTGGTGGGTGATGGGCAGGTGGTGGGTGACAGGCAGATGATGGGCAGGTGGTGGGTGATGGGCAGGTGGTGGGTGACAGGCAGATGATGGGCAGGTGGTGGGTGATGGGCAGGTGGTGGGTGACAGGCAGATGATGGGCAGGTGGTGGGTGATGGGCAGGTGGTGGGTGACAGGCAGATGATGGGCAGGTGGTGGGTGATGGGCAGGTGGTGGGTGACAGGCAGATGATGGGCAGGTGGTGGGTGATGGGCAGGTGATGGGTGATGGGCAGGTGGTGGGTGATGGGCAGGTGGTGGGTGATGGGCAGGCACCTGAGGGATAGTCCTGGTTCCTGGCTTTCTCCTGCCCCCAGGCTCCCCCCTACTCCCCACCCCTTTGCTCCACTCCAGCCCCCTAGGCAGGAGCACCTGCCTAGGGTAGCTTCACCCACAGACTGCCCAGCTTTGTGTCCCCATCCTGGGCTGTAGAGCCCTAGATGGCAGTGGCACATTTTTCCTCATACTGACCCCACGCTCCAGAGGGGCCTGCCCACCCCAAATGCCTATGGACAGAAATGGCTACCAGACAGGTTTGGCAAGCCGATCAATCCTGAGTAGTAGTAGTTATTTGGGGAGCAGGAGGCACCCGTATGCTGGGACATCAACAGACTTGGTATCTGTGGCAGCATCCCAGGGCTAGGCCCACCCGGACGGGGCTGGCACCCAGACATGGTGCCTGCACCGATGGGGACCACTGTGTGATTGGATGGTCCTGCCCTAAGAGGCGGGGTGGGGGGCTGGACCACTGTGCGATTGGATGGTCCTGCCCTAAGAGGCGGGGCGGGGGTGGGGGTGGGGCTGGACCACTGTGATTGGATGGTCCCGCCCTAAGAGGCGGGGCGGGGATGGGGGGCTGGACCACTGTGTGATTGGATGGTCCCGCCCTAAGAGGCGGGGCGGGGATGGGGGGCTGGACCACTGTGTGATTGGATGGTCCCGCCCTAAGAGGCGGGGGGGGGGGGGGGGGGGGGGGGGGGGGGGTGCTGGACCACTGTGCAATTGGATGGTCCCACCCTAAGGGGCAGGGCGGCAGGACTGGGCCCTGCCCCCAGGATGGTCCCCAATGAAGGCCTGTTTAGGGGCCCATGAGGCAGAAGCTCCACCCCACTGCCAATCCCAAGCTAGGAAGGGGGTCCCAGGCTCACAGGAAGGCTGCGGAGATGAAATGGTATTTGCCTGCTTATGGAAGAGTGATGGAACTTTGAATGAGCGGCTGACCTTCTGGAATGACAGGTGACCTGCAAGATAGCTGTGGTGGGCAGCAGCCGCCGCCTTGAAAATTGCTGCTGCTGCCCGAAAATAAACAATAAGAGAGCAAATGTGGTTTGAAAAATTGACTCGCTTACACTGGGGGGGAAAGTGGATTATTTCGGGCCAGCGATCGAGCCTGTGGGCCTGCCCCTCCCCTATGACAAGTGCCGAGGCCCAGCGGAGCGAGGCAACCCCATGTAGGCCACCGCGGTGCCGGATGCAGGGCACAGCCAGGGTCTCAGGCTGCCCATGGCGGGGAAGAGGGTGCTGTGGGCCCTCGGTGCCCAGTGAGGCGGGAACTGCCGCTCGCAGAGGAGAGGACCCACGGGCCAGAGGAGGCCTGTAGCTCCAGGCCCTCCTCCTCACCACTGGCTCTCCGGAAGCAGCCACCCCTGTCTCCGCAGCACACACGGGGGACGCAGAGGCCGCGATGAGGGCCTCTCCTGGCTGTGGGTGTCTGTGTCAGAGCTCCACCCGCCTTCTGCAGGCTAGCCCCTGGCTTCTCTGCCACACTGTCCCCTGCCAGCGCGGCTCTCCATCCCTGGCTCCACACTTGCCGCAACTGGACTGAGATCTCAGCTCCCAGAATCTGGGGCCACAACAGTTGCCTCTTTCTCCCCTTACCAGGCCCGTGGACCCCAAGAACACAGACCTCTGGATCACAGCAGCCTGCACAGGGCTCCGCCCCACAGTCAGAGCAGCACAACCTCCACAGGAGGCCCTGCCCTCCCAGACCTGGTACTCACAAGGCCACCTGAGGTTTCAGGGGCCCTGGTGGAGGGACAGACCTGGACGGGGAGACTGATGGTGAGCAGATGTGTGGATCCACAGCCCAGCTCTGTTCAGCACAAGGGCGATTTTGAATCAGACTCGGAAAATGGCAGCTGTCTCAAGATGCAGCCCAGCTCCCAACCCCAAGGAGGGGTTGACGCAAACTTGAGTGGGGGCATCACACACTATGCCCCCAGAGAGCTGGCGTGGGGGGTCTAGGCAGTGTAACCCACCGTGCAGTGGGCACTGGGGGCCTCAGGCACCAGTCCTGGCCATGGCTCCTGAGGGAAAAACTGAAAAGCCTCAGATAGGCAGCAAGCCCACCACCCCGCAGTTACTGCCCAGGAGAGTCTTGCTTGTTTCAAACAAGGTCATCAGGAGCCCAGGCCAGCCTGCTTCAGACACTCCAACTACCTGAGGGGAGAACATGTGGGGACAGGGTGACAAAAAACAACAGCCCAGGACCACGAGGTGGACAACCGGTGTCTAGGTCCTGCAACACATTCTTCTAGTGGCCTTTACTTCCTCTTTGCAAAATAAACTCTGCTACCTTCCAATAATTGTGCTAGCTGTTCCTGACTTCTGTATTATCAGAGAACAAGAACCTACCAGGCTCCTGCACACGCCTCCCAGCACAAACCTCCGCTCCTGCCAGCCCCATTAGAGCCCAGCTCCAACAGTCAAGTTTATGTCTGTTCACCTCTACTCCCTGCACTGGAGCCCTAGAGCAGGGTGCTCACACAGGATGCCCAAGCAGGGTGCCAAGCAGGGTGCCTAGGCCAGTGCCGGAGCAGGATGCCAAAGTGGGGTACTGGAGCAGGGTGCCTGAGCAAGGTGCCCAATCCAAGTGCTGGAGTGGGGTAGCCAAGTGGGATGCCAAGCCAGGGGCCAGAGAGGGGTGCCAAGAAGAGTGCCTAGGCAGGGTGCCAGAGCAGGATTCCCGAGCAAGGTCCCTGAGAAGGAGAATCCGTGACCTCCAGGAACATCCCTGACCTCCAGGAACATCCTTGACCCACAGGAGCATCCCTGACCTCCAGAAGCATCTGTGACCTCCAGAAGCATCCATGATCTCCAGGAGCATCCATGACCTCCAGGAACACCCATGACCTCCAGGAGCATCCCTGACCTCCAGAAGCATCCATGACCTCCAGGAGCATCCATGACCTCCAGGAGCATCCATGATCTCCAGGAGCATCCATGATCTCCAGGAGCATCCCTGACCTCCAGGAGCATCCATGACCTCCAGGAACACCCATGACCTCCAGGAGCATCCCTGACCTCCAGGAGCATCCCTGATCGCCAGGAACATCCATGACCTCCAGGAGCATCCCTGACCTCCAGGAGCATCCGTGATCTCCAGGAGCATCCGTGACCTCCAGGAGCATCTGTGACCTCCAGGAGCATCTGTGACCCTTCCCAGGAGGATCCATGATCTCCAGGAGCATCCATGACCCCCAGGAACATCCGTGATCTACAGGAGCATCTGTGACCTCCAGGAGCATCCTTGACCTCCAGGAGCATCCATGACCCCCAGAAGCATCCATGACTCCCAGAAGCATCCATGATCTCCAGGAGCATCCGTGACCTGCAGGAGCATCCATGATCTCCAGGAGTATCAGTGACCTCCAGGAGCATCCTTGACCTCCAGGAGCATCCATGATCTCCAGGAGCATCCATGACCTCCAGAAGCATCCATGATCTCCAGGAGCATCCATGACCTCCAGGAGCATCAATGACCCCCAGGAACATCCATGACCTCAAGGAGCATCTGACCCCCAGGAGCATCTGTGACCTCCCAGAGCGCCTCCTGGACTACCTTCCCTCCATACCTCTCACAGCTTCCTAGACCCTACCACCTGTCCTCTTCACTTCCAAAAGCCTCCTGGGCCCCAAAAGCATCCTAAGCCTCTAACTCTCATACGCATGCTCTTTGTCTCTATCATTTTCTTCTCAGGTGGAAAAACTGGTGGGTCAGCCATTCCCTGTCCTCAGCCCCTTCGCAGCCAGGCAGAAGCCTCTCACTCCCTCTGCTCCAGGTCCTGAGGCTCCAAGGAGACTCAGTGGCCAGAGGTGAAATGGGGCGATCTGGCCTGGCCAGTGCCTCTTGGCCACCTGGTTAGTGGTAGGGTCTGGCATCTTGTCTTCATAGTGTGTGATGAGTGTGCCTGAATCCCTGGCAACAGGGGCATGCACTTGGCCCATAGGTTACTGAACTTGTCAGTCCAGTGCCTGGGACTGGGAGCTTCCTGTGGCCCTGTCCCAACCTAACCCTATGCAGGCCCAGACCAGCTCAGGAGCCATTACGCCATGCCACTTGTCTCCAAGCTCGTGTCCTGTCTCCTGGCTCTTCTCTACTCACCATGGCATCCCGCTTCAGCTCTCCATTGAAGCTGAATTGGTGTGTTGGTACTGTTTCTGTTCTTTCTTTCCTCTCTTATGGCACTGTTTCCTAACAGTGTTACATGTATTTGCGGGCTGCAGGCTTTTGTAACAATTGGCTGCCTGCAGACCACTAGCACTCCAATAAAAACTCAAAGATTCAATCTTTCAAAATGTGGCTTCTCTGTTTTTCCCAGCTTACAACAGTGGCAGGTACGGTCCTGAGGGATGGGGTTAGGAAGGAGAACCAGTTCTAGGAGAGATCTTACTGGTTCCCTCCATGTGGGAGGTAGGGTGGGGAGGCTGGGCGGGGAGGCTGGGCAGGTAGGAAGGCCACAGAGGGACCGTGACCCTACACGCCCTGCCCTGTCACTGCTGTTCATCACCCTCCCGTCCTTCACCACCCTCTGCTCCTCGCCTGAGGGAGAGCCATTCAGACCTGCCCAAGCTGAACAATACAATATTTCTGTTGAGCTGTGAAGTTGATTAATAATTTGGAAATGAAATCAATAGGGCCCTGCTTCTCATTCCTGGTGGATCTTTGTGCACTGGGCTGGCCCAGGAGGAGCTGGCTCAGGACAGAGGGATGGACACCAGAGTCAGGGGCCACCTGGGGACAGGGTCACCTGGGGATGGGGGTTACATGAGGACTGGGGCCACCCAGGGATGGGGGCCACTGGGCCTGAGACAGTCCTGTAGGATCAGGGCTTTAGTGGTCATCTCCTGCTGGAGTCCGCAGTCCCTGGCCACAAACTCCAACAGGAGAAGCCTGACAGGGCTCTGCCTCCTGGGACAGAAGTACTGTGGGGGGTGGGGAGGCAGACCCCAACCTGACCTGGCACTCGGCCATCATGGCTGCTCTGCACTGGTAACCCAGCCCCTTGGCCTTCAAGTGTGGTCTCTGCAGGGTGTCTGCTCTGCCCCCTGCGCCTGGGGGCCCCTCCCGGATGCAGAACCCTTCCACATATTTGAGAAGGCTAGTGACAGCAACAGCCACTGGGCTCCCTGAGCTGCACTCACTTATGATGCAAGGTTGTAGGGGCTGCGGTCTGGCCACAGCTTCCCCAGATGCTCATCCTCATCAGCTGGCCAACCACACCCCTGATCAAGAACCGGGGACATCCCGCAGGTAATGCCGAGGATTCTCCCCACCCCAAAGAGCTGCAGGGGAGGGGGCACCAGACTCATCCTGGGACATGGGGAGTGGTATGGGACAGCAATGGACAGACAGCCCAGGAAACGGGGAGTAGTCAGGGATAGCACTGGCTGACATCTCAGGACACGGGGAGAGTGGTGTGGGACAGCACTGGACAGATGTCCCAGGACATAGGGAGTGAAGGATAGCACGGGATCGATACCCAGGACACAGGAGGCGGTGAGGGACAGCACTGGACAGACATCCCAGGACATGGGGAGCAGTGTGGGACAGAACTGGGAAGACTGACATAATGGGGTTGGGGACAACAATCTAGTGACCGCCAGGCAGCAGCCTGAGGGCCCACAGGAGCCTTGAGCCAGAGCACTAAACCCCAGTTTTAGGCCAGGGTCCCGAGGACAACAACAGGCCCAGGGGTTTGGCCTAAGTGGGGACTAACTAGAGTTCAGCAGGTCCTGAAACAGGAGGAGCCACGTCTGGTGTGTGACCAAAGCAGAAGTCCTCAGAGGCCGTCCTGCCGGTCTTGGTGGTCCAGGCCCAAGCTGGGTTCTTCCACTTCCTAGGGACCTCCCCAGTCCACCCAGTGCCCAGCACAGCCACACGCTCCTGCCCCATCCTGGCCTGCTCTGGGTGCTGGGCAGGCTGTGGGCCACCACGCACATCCAGTCTAGCCCCTAGCTGTCCCCATTCTCCAGAGCCCAGACCTCATAACAAGCCAGGCTAGCGGTCCTTCTGCCAGCAAAGACCCGGCTGCCTTGGGCCCAGCCTGCCCCGCCGAGCAAGCAGCTCCAGAGCCCTAGTTCCTTGACCCGCGCACAGGGGTGGTGGTTTTATAGGCACCATTGACCGGCAGCATTGATCCCTAAGAATGTATCGCACAAATCATTTTGCACTAAACTGCGGAATCGATGAAGAAATCTCCCGGAAAATTTATATTAAAAGTCTCTGTTTGCCTAAATGAGTTCCCTGTGCCCATATTGAATATTTGGCTGATGAATTGAATGGGTTTAAATTTGAACATTGCAGACCCATTAAAGAATGAATTCTTAAATCAAACCCTGCCATTTATGATTGAAATGAGATTTCCTCCACGATGGACCAGCCACTATATAAATCAGCTGTGCATTTTATACTGAACCATAAACAAGATATAATTCTTTTAAATACACAACAGGTGCCTTAAATCTTTTGATGCATCTTGTATTTATCTGAAGTGCGGCTTGCTGTATTTACACTGGGTCACACAGGGCCTGTGGCGGTGCTGGCCGGTGAAGGTTAAAGTCACCAGGCCATGGGGCCCCCTGCCATGCAGAGTCCCAGGTGCCAGCAATGCCCCCAGCCAGGGATTACAGGACTGCAGAATCACACACACACACACACACACACACACACACACACAGAGTACAGGATCACATACACACAGTATACCTGCCCACATTGACTCATGCTCATTCATAGCACACAAATGCATAGAAAACATGGCAGATGCCCAAACACATGCACAAAACACCACAAATCCTTGTGAATGCTTGCAAATAGACATATAAACACACACATGCCCAAGTAGCACACACACATGCTCACACTATCACACACAGCTGTTATGTGTGCACATTCCAGCAAACACATATACATAGAGCAGGCTCACAAATGCACACATGTCCACACTGGCACCCATTCACCTGTACAAATATGCAGCCCCAGACCATGCAAGTATATTCACATGCATGTTCATGTGTGCTTGCACCCATGTACACACACAAACACACTTACACATGACCTGCACAGCACACATGTGCACACAACACATGTCAAATACATGCAAGGTGGTTAGCCAGAGACACCTAAGCACCCTCTTCAAATATGCACCAATAAGCCAGGCATGACATCTCATACCTATAGTTCCAGTACTGAGCAGTCTGAAGCTGGAGAAGTATGAGTTCAATATCAGCCTGAGCTATGTAGCCAGACCCTGTCTCAAACAAAATCAGTGCACCAACACAGGAATGAGCACACATGCCTATGTGTGCGTGTATGTGCACATTTATACACACAAACGTGCATGGGCCCACACGGCACTTGACCGCACACCATGCACAGGTTTGAGTACACACAGGCGCTCACCCCTACACTCTGCAGAAGCACCTGAGCAGCAAGCAGCCAGCCCTCCCCACTCGCCTGCCTCCTTACCTCCCGGCGCCCTGACCCCAACCTGGCCAGCTGCAGGCTGGAGCAGAGGCACCACGCAGGCAGGACCTACAGGGCTGCATGCTCCCCGGCCTCCCGGCCTCGACAGCGGGCTCCTGTGAGGCAGTGGACAGGCTCTGCCTCACGTGACAGGGACCTAGGAAGTGCCCTGGCCTGCCGTCTCTCCTGGGCAGACCTTGTAAGAGACTCCAACCCTGGCCTGAGCCCGACCAGGGCTCTCAATGCTTCCCAAGACACCCGCCTCTGCCCACGCCCCTCTCTGCCACTGCTGCAGCACACATCAGCCAACCCTTGTGTGTACCCAGCCTGGCCCATCCACGCCCGCTGAGGGGCCTCAGCTGCCCACCAGCACATTAGGATCATGCTGGGTAGGGAAGACACAGAGAGCCCTTTGTTCCTGGCCAGGAACAACAGGTGGGAAACTGAGATTGGAGAAGACACGGTGAGGATGATGAACGAGGATGAGCCCCAGGGAGGCCTTGCCCCTGAGCCTGCTCTGCTTGGCTCTCTGGTCCCATGAAGAAGCGGAGTCCTTGGCTCCTGCACATGCAGAATCCCGGCCTCTCCAGTCACCAGCACAAGGCAGCCTCCATGGCCATCCACCCTTCAAAAGATGGCCCTGGGACTGGCCATCAGCCCTGCCGGACCTAGACAGTGTCCAGCCACATCTGGACAATGACCTCCACACAAAGAACCCAATGCCTCCAACTCTGGGCAGCACAGGTTGAGGCCCATGCTTCATCAGCCCTCAAGAGAGCAAGGCAGTGGTGTATGCCTATAATCCCACTAACAGGAAGACAAAGAGAGGGGGATGGAACGCGGCGGGGGGGGGGGGGGGAGGAGGGAGGGGACAGGAAGAGGGCGGGGAGGGCAGGCATGGGTGTGCCCATGTTCACAGAGGCTGGGGCAGAGCTGTCCAGCTCGTGGCTTGCATGGAAGTCACCGAGGAGGATGGAAGCACCCAGGTGGACATGCGAGTTCTGGGCAAGCACTGCACTGTCCTACGGGGTTGACTGAGGCTCGGAGGGTCTGCGGGGTGTGGATGCAGTCCTCTGTGGGTCCAGAACTGGCTTACACTCCCACACCCCAAACCCATGTATTCTGGAGTGGATGGACATCAGGGAAAAGGCAGACAGACACAAGCACCAAGGACTCCCCACCGCCCACCCCACCAGCTCCACAGCTTCCCCCACAGGGCCCCCCACCCCTACAGGCCCCCCCAGTATCCCCACAGGGACCCCACCACTCCCATGGGGTCTCCACCACACACACAGGGCCTCACCACACACACGCACAGGGTCCCCACCACCACGGGACACCACCCCAGGCAGGGCCCCCACCCTGGGAGGTGCACAGCAAGCTTTGTCTTCCGCACCAAGAGCCCCCACCCTGCTCAGGAAACCACAGTGGCGGCCACTGCTCCTGCCCCTGACTGCGGTCCTTTCTGCTTCTCTGGCCTCTCCTGTCCTCCCTCGTCCACCCAGGCTCACTAACCCACCCTGTTCCATCTTCTCCAAGTTCATATATAAAATGCAATTTGGGATATGGGAAGGTGGCTCAGTGGTAGAGTGCTTGCCTAGCATGCATGAAGCCCTGGGTTTGATTCCTCAGCACCACATATACAGAAAAAGCCAGAAGTGGCGCTGTGACTCGAGTGGTAGAGCGCTAGCCTTGAGCATCAGAGACAGTGCCCAGGCCCTGAGTTCAAGTCCCAGGACTGGCCAAAAACAACAAAAGTCCATTTTTTCCAGGCACTAGTGCCTAATGCCTATAACCTAGCTACTCAGGAGGATGAGATCTGAGGATCAAAGTTTGAAGCCAGCCGGCAGGAAAGTCTGTGAGACCCTTATCTCTAATAAACTACTCAGCAAGAAGCTGGAAGTGGTGCTGTGGTTCCAGTGGTAGAACACCAGCCTTGAGCAAAAAGAAGCTCAAGGACAGCGCCCAGGCCTTCAATTCAAGCCCTAGGACTGGCTAAATAAATTTTATTTTATTTCTATAAGCTAGCAGCAAATAATTAGAAAATGAAAAATAATTAAACCTCAATTGACACCAAAACAAAAAACATGATCATAAATTGAATAAAAACCTGTGTAAGAGTTCCATGGGGATAATTGAGAGAATTAAAGAAGACAAGTAAGAGGGGACAGAGGCTGTATTTGTGGATTGCAAAGCTTGGCAGCATTAAGATGTAAATTCTCCCCTAAATTAGTGTATAGATTTAACATGATCCCAATCAAAATACCAATGGCCTCTTTGTAAAACTTGCTGAGCTCTATGGAAAACAGAAAGTCTAGTCTGGTCTTGGATTTTTGAGAGAAAAGGGAAAAAGGCCTAACATTTCCTGGTCACAAGCTAACATTTCCTGATCGCACGTTAATTTTTCCTGATTACACACTAACATTTCCTGATTGCAAGCTAACATTTCCTGACTGCATGCTAACATTTCCTGATCGCATGCTAACATTTCCTGATTGCATGCTAACATTTCCTGAGTGTAAGCTAACATTTCCTGATTGCAAGCTAACATTTCCTGATCGCACACTAACATTTCCTGATTGCATGCTAACATTTCCTGATCGCATAACATTTCCTGATTGCACGCTAACATTTCCTGATCGCACACTAACCTTTCATGATTGCACACTAACATTTCCTGATTGCACACTAACATTTCCTGATCGCAAGCTAACATCTCCTGATTGCAAGCTAACATTTCCTGATCGCACACTAACATTTCCTGATCGCACACTAACATTTCCTGATTGTACGCTAACATTTCCTAATCGCACACTAACATTTCCTGATTGCACACTAACCTTTCATGATTGCACACTAACATTTCCTGACTGCACGCTAACATTTCCTGATCGCACGCTAACATTTCCTGATTGCACGCTAACACTTCCTGATTGCACGCTAACATTTCCTGATCGCACACTAACATTTCCTGATTGCACGCTAACATTTCCTGATCGCACACTAACATTTCATGATTGCACGCTAACATTTCCTGATTGCATGCTAACATTTCCTGATCACACGCTAACATTTCCTGATTGCATGCTAACATTTCCTGATTGCACGCTAACACTTCCTGATTGCACGCTAACATTTCCTGATCGCACACTAACATTTCCTGACTGCACGCTAACATTTCCTGATCGCACGCTAACATTTCCTGATCGCACGCTAACATTTCCTGATTGCATGCTAACATTTCCTGATCGCACACTAACATTTCCTGATTGCAAGCTAACATTTCCTGATTGCACACTAACATTTCCTGATTGCAAGCTAACATTTCCTGATTACATGCTAACATTTCCTGATTGCATGCTAACATTTCCTGACTGCACACTAACATTTCCTGATTGCATGCTAACATTTCCTGATTGCACGCTAACATTTCCTGATCACATGCTAACATTTCCTGATCGCATGCTAACATTTCCTGATTGCACACTAACATTTCCCGATCGCACACTAACCTTTCCTGATTGCATGCTAACATTTCCTGATCGCATGCTAACATTTCCTGATTGCATGCTAACATTTCCTGAGTGTAAGCTAACACTTCCTGATTGCACACTAACATTTCCTGATTGCATGGCCTACTGAAAAACACTGGCCAACCAGCCAGGGACTCGAGCCCATGTCTACATGTGCACCCACAGCAGGTGACAAGAGGTCAGTGCTCTTCAACAGACCAAGGAAGATCCACTAGCTCCATGCTGGTGGGTGAGCCTAGCCAACCCTCCATGTCCCCCCAGTGTGCATTAGTATGGACCACGGTGGGCAGAAAGTAGATCTTCCAGACAAACTCAGGACACACTGGCACTGCTGAGCCAAGTGCTGGCCTGGGGCAGGCACCTCTGTCTCCTGAGCTTTGCAGCCACGGCCTTCATGGCTAGCATTGCTACTGTCGATGTGTTGCCAGTCTAAAATCTGTCCAGTGGGGCTGGGAAGGTGGCTCAGTGGTAGAGTGCTTGCCTTGCATGCCTGAGGCCCTGGGTTCGATTCCTCAGCACCACATAAGCAAAAAGAAAAAAAGCCAGAAGTGGCGCTGTGGCTCAAGTGGTAGAGCGCTAGCTTTGAGCTGAAGAGCTGAGGGACAGCGCCCAGGCCCAGAGTTCAGGTCCCACGACCTGACCCAAAAAATAAAAATAAAAAAATAAAAAAGTCTGTCCGGCATCCCTGAGGTCAGTGAGGATGGGAACAGGACAGACACAGCATCACCCCAATGGATCCAATGATTAAAGACAGATAATGTCCCGCTCAGTCACAAGGCACCAGCCCTAGATGAATGTGCAAAGGACCTGGACCATGGAGGTGCCCTCAGACACACCTCCCCTCCAGCAAGGGGAGGCCTGCCACCCTGCTTCCCATTCCAGCACCTTCTAAACTAAGCAGTAACTAACCTTGCCACTGAGCCTGTAGGTGTGTTGTGGACAGCAGCTGGTGCTCTGCCCTGCCGTGGGCAGGGAGGGGGGCTGAGAGATGTGGAGGAGAGGCAGAGGCGGGGCCTAGAGGCCCCGGGGTGGCTGCGCCTGGGGCTGGCCCACACCAAGACACACACAACCCTCAGCCCATCTCCTTCCTGGCCCTGACACACCTGCACTCCGCGGGCCTCTCTCCTGCCCTCCTCCCCTGGCTAGTGCATGAGGTCTACCCAGCTCCCGTGACCTGCTGCTTCTGGGTAGGCTTCTGAGGCAGGGTGCTGCACCGCTGCCAGGTGGGCCTGGTATGCTCTTTGTGGACTCTGCTTGTGTGTTTTAGACATGACCAACCCCTCCCCCCCAGCACGGAAGAGCAGAACCCAGCCTCACTCCTCCAGCCCAGCATGAGTCACAGTTGCACCAACCAGCCTGTAGGAACAGAGGCCTGGGGTTAGGAGACACAGCAGATCGAGGCATGCTGAGCCCCTGTGCACTTTGTGGGGACACCACAGCCCGGTGCCCTGGGAGGGAGCCTGGGGCCCCGGTGCTGGGAGCAGAGGGCCCTGACTAGGAAGGCTGCAGGCCGCAAGGCACATAGAGAAGCAAACACCCGGCCTTGAGGGATGAGGATCACATCATAGCCTCCTGCTGGCTGCCAGACTGGCTTCCTTCCCTCCTCCCACAACAGCGGAGCTCTCATCTGTCTCCACACAACCAAGTTTATTTGTCACGTTCATTTATTTAAATGTCACTTCATTTCCTGAAACAAACCATCCACAAGAGTTTGTCCACTGCAGTTGAATGAACGGATGGCTTCCTTTCAGGTTATCCCATGGGATCCACCCAAGCCCTCTCATCTATCCTTGTCTTGGATGCAGAAGAGTGTTCCTCCATAAGCAGTTTCTCCTTGGTTCCTGCCACAGTTGACAATGATAGGGCACAACTATAGCACCACGACCTTCACCACTACTAACACCAACCACCACCATAACACACCACCAACCCAAAACCAAAACCTCCCAACACCACCGCCACCACAACAGACCAACCACCACCATAACACACCACCAACACAACAACCACAACCTCCCAACACCACCGCCACCATAGCAGACCAACCACCACCATAACACACCACCAACCCAAAACCAAAACCTCCCAACACCACCGCCACCACAACAGACCAACCACCACCATAACACACCACCAACCCAAAACCAAAACCTCCCAACACCACTGCCACCACAACAGACCAACCACCACCATAACACACCACCAACACAACAACCACAACCTCCCAACACCACCGCCACCATAGCAGACCAAGTACCACCATAACACACCACCAACACAACAACCTCCCAACCACAACCTCCCAACACCACCGCCACCACAAAGACCAACCACCACTATAACACACTACCAACACAACAACCACAACCTCCCAATACCACTGCCACCACAGCAGACCAACCACCATCATAACACACCACCAACACAACCACAACCTCCCAACAACCACTGCCACCACAGCAGACCAACCACCATCATAACACACCACCAACACAACCACAACCTCCTAATACCACCACTACCACAGCAGACCAACCACCACCATAACACACCACCAACACAACAACCACAACCTCCCAACACCACCGCCACCATAGCAGACCAAGTACCACCATAACACACCACCAACACAACAACCTCCCAACCACAACCTCCCAACACCACCGCCACCACAAAGACCAACCACCACTATAACACACTACCAACACAACAACCACAACCTCCCAATACCACTGCCACCACAGCAGACCAACCACCATCATAACACACCACCAACACAACCACAACCTCCCAACAACCACTGCCACCACAGCAGACCAACCACCATCATAACACACCACCAACACAACCACAACCTCCTAATACCACCACTACCACAGCAGACCAACCACCACCATAACACACCACCAACACAACAACCACAACCTCCCAACACCACCGCCACCACAGTAAACCAACCACCACAACACACCACCAACACAACAACCACAACCTCCTAATACCACTGCCACCACAGTAAACCAACCACCACCATACACACCACACGGACCCTTGGGGGCCCAGCCACAAGGACAGGACAGTGCCCCATTCCTCGGCAGAACCCCACATTGTATTGGGATATCCAGTGCCAGCTAGGCCCAGGCAGCCCAGGCAAGGTGGCCACTGAGGCTGAAGTGTACCCAATACAGACCATGCTGTACCTGGCCCATCTGCCAGCTGCCAACAAGGAAGCCTGTGTCCCCACCATTGTTCCACAGGGGGGTGTCAGGGAGAGCACTGCAGCCACACGCTGGACAGGGGACCCTGGACTCTCCTCCTACCACGGCCACACGCTGGACAGGAGACCCTGGACTCTCCTCCTACCACGGCCACACGGCTGGACAGGGGACCCTGGACTCTCCTCCTACCACAGCCATACGGCTGGACAGGGGACCCTGGACTCTCCTCCTACCACGGCCACACGCTGGACAGGGGACCCTGGACTCTCCTCCTACCACGGCCACACGGCCGGACAGGGGACCCTGGACTCTCCTCCTACCACAGTCACACAGCTGGACAGGAGACACTGGACTCTCCTCACCACAGTCACAGGGCTGGACAGGAGACACTGGACCCTCCTACCACGGCTACACGGCTGGACAGGGGACCCGGGACTCTCCTATCACAGTCACACAGCTGGACAGGAGACACTGGACCCTTCTCCTACCACGGCCACACGGCTGGACAGGAGACACTGGACTCTCCTCCTATCACAGCCACATGGCTGGACAGGGGACCCTGGACTCTCCTCCTACCACAGTCACACAGCTGGACAGGAGACACTGGACTCTCCTATCACAGTCACATGGCTGGACAGGGGACCCTGGACTCTCCTCCTACCATGGCCACACGGCTGGACAGGGGACACTGGACTCTCCTCCTACCATGGCCACACGGCTGGACAGGAGACACTGGACTCTCCTATCACAGCCACACGGCTGGACAGGGGACACTGGACTCTCCTCCTACCATGGCCACACGGCTGGACAGGAGACACTGGACTCTCCTCCTACCATGGCCACACGGCTGGACAGGAGACACTGGACTCTCTTATCACAGTCACACGGCTGGACAGGAGACACTGGACTCTCCTACCACAGTCACATGGCTGGACAGGAGACACTGGACTCTCCTCCTACCACAGTCACACGGCTGGACAGGAGACACTGGACCCTTCTCCTATCACAGTCACACGGCTGGACAGGAGACACTGGACTCTCCTCCTACCATGGCCACACGGCTGGACAGGGGACCCTGGACTCTCCTCCTACCATGGCCACACGGCTGGACAGGAGACACTGGACTCTCCTCCTATCACAGTCACATGGCTGGACAGGAGACACTGGACTCTCCCCCAGGGTGAGCTCCTCCCTGGCACAACAGAGCCCTGGAGCTTCTTTCTGGGCAGGGCCAGCAGTGGAGGAGGCGGTGTCCCCAAAAGCCCATCCGGCCCCCATCACCTGCCAGCTCCCGAGAGGCGGGCTGCTGCAGGCACTGCCCCCAGCTTTCCTAGGGACTCAGCAGAGCCTCCAGACCCATAGGCCCCAGGCCATGCTGCAGAGTGGGACATGGCCACTGGTTGGGCAGCCTTCAGTGTCCACTTGGCTGCCCGCCTCCCCGGAGGGTGGCGCTCCACGGTGACCTTGTGCTAACCCCAGTGCCATCCGTCAGGCCGGCCGCCAGGCTCTGGAACACTGCGGCAGCTCATCTGAATTCAAATTACCCTGGAGCCGCGCCACGGTGCCAGCCATAACTCAGCCCGCGAGGAGGAGCGCGTGGACATTACCATACATTCCTGGGCGTCGGACAGGGCTGCTAATGAAAATATCAATCAAAAACTCCGCTGACTTAATGGTCAATTTAAATTAATTAATTGGGGAGGAGAAAAAAAGTTGAGGAGGACGGCATTGCCGGGCACCGTCTCCACGGGCTGTTCGGAAGCCTGGGGCCCGGCCGGGTGCAGCCCCCAGGCTGTGGGGGGGCGTCCCCACTCCTTCCAGAGGGACCTGTAGGGCACAGCTGAGGGTCCAGGACCAGGTTTGCCAGCAGGGGTGGTGATTGCAGCTTCACGGCCATGAAACTGCTAGGCCTCACTGCCTGCAGAACGGGGTGGGGGACCCTGCCGGGGCCCCTCCCATCATCAGCAGCAGAAAACCCCTTGCTAGCTGGAGCAGGGCCCCTGCACATCCATCACCAAATCGCTGCAGGCTGACGGCCACCACAGGAGACCAGTAAACTTTATCCTACATCGAAAGATGGCAGAGCCCAAGACAGCAGCCTCGGGGTGCAAGGTGTCTGGAGTCCAACAAGACTGAGGCCAGAGAGCCCCCAGGACATGTGTTTCCCAGCAGACTGGACACTTTCAGTCCCGGGGCCACAAAAGAGACAGGCAAAGCTGGGACTTGACCCCACTGAACCCCAAACAAGACAAGACATGCCAGGCAATTCACCCAGCGCCCTCACTTCAGGAAGCCTACAGGGAGAAGTTCCCCCACACACACACACACACACATGCACGCACACATGCACGCACACATATATGCACTCAAAGGGGCATTTTGCATCCTCAAAAGCAATAGCAAGCTGGGCACCAGTGGCTCATACCTGTAATCTTAGCTACTCAGGAAGCTGAGATCTGAAGATTATGGTTTAAAACCAGCCAGGGCAGGAAAGTCCGTGAGATGCTTATCTCCAATAAACCACCGCAAAACTGGAAGTGGCGCTGTGGCTCAAGTGGTAGAGTGCTCACCTTGAGCTGAAGAGCACAGGGACAGCGCCCAGGTCCAGAGTTCAAGCCCCACAACCAACCCAAAAAAAAAGCAACAGCAACAGCAGAGCCCCCCATGCAAACAGGTGAAGAAGCAGGAGTTTCCTCCCAAGCCCTAGCAGGCTGGGCTCCCTGAGTACCTGCTCTCAGGCCTCCAGATAGGGGAAAGAGGGAGGGAGGAAGTGTGTGTGTGTGTGTGTGTGTGTGCGCGCGCGCACGCGCGTGTGTGATCGCGCACAGTGCCTGTGAAATGGGCAGGCAGGCTCCAAAAAGGAGTGGCCACCAGAGGCAGAGTGAGGGCAGCTGGGCAGGGAGCAGCTGGGCAGGGAGCAGGTGTGGTGCAGGTGAGGACGCAGGAGGCCCAGGCTAGAGAGGGAATGCAGGAAAAGGGGGCACGGCAGCTCTCTCCCCTGTCCTGACTTGCCTCTGTCTCCCTCTGAAGCCATGACTGGTCACAGGCAGCGCCCCTGGTGGGATTGGGTCTCAAATCTGAAGAAGGCCCCAGGACAGGCCTGGGGGGAGGACCTCCACAGGAGAGGCCGCTGGGGCCGCAGGGCCGCAGGGCCCACGTGGTGAGGCTACGGTGGTGGCTGACCTGGGCGCCCTGCAGGCTGGGCAGCATCCAGAGGAAGCCTCTGGGGCCGAGCCAGTAGAGGCTCAGCTCAGGATACAATAGACACTGCCTACAGTGTCCAGAATGGGGGCCTGACGGCCACAAGTTGGACCCCCCAGAATCCCCACTCCAGGCTCGGCCTCTTGGTCCCTGTGAGGTCTGTGCCCTCACACTGCCCCTGGCCCTGCCCCTAGCGCCTGGTGGCAGCAGGTGGTGAGGACAGGCCTCCATCCTCTGACCCAGGCTGATCTGTCTGACAAGTCTGATCTGTCCAGGCCACCCTGATCTCAGCTGGAGTCCCTGTTCCCTGGCTGGCTCAAGCCCTCAGGCAGCTGACCAGCCATGACCTGCCTATCGACGCTCACATCTCCACAGACACTACGTGCCACAGTCACCCCTCCGATAACCGCAGATCGACTGCCCACAGACTTAGACTAGAGAACCCTGGGGCATCACTGGGCCCCAGATCGACACTCCTGGAGCTACCCAGCCTGGCATCCCCAGAGCCCACCGAGCCCGGCAGGCCCCCACCGCCAGCCAGAGGCAAAGGTCCCTTGGTGGGAATCCAGCCTGGCCCTGCTTCTGACCCTTGGGCCAAATTCTTGAGGCCAGAGACAGTGTCCACACTGGAGCAGAAGGGCCTAGAGCCACAGCCGGCCAGCCTAGCAGGGTTGGAGAAGAGGCCCAACCAAAGGAGTTTGGAGTCCTCCCCCCGACCCCCACCTACCCTGGTTCTTTCCCTCCCCACTGGTCCTGCCCCCTGGGTCCTGACTCAGCAGGGGCAGCTCTGAAGGTGTGGAGGGCATCAGGAGCTTGGGCTTGAACCTCAAGGAACCCCTCATGTGAGGTGACTGCTCTCCGGGCAGGAATCCAGTTCTGCTGGTAAGCTGGGGCATTAAGCAAGCTCCCATTGTCTTTGTGCTTAGGCTCAAGAAAGTGCCCAGTCATGAGAGGATTCCACAGGCTCCAGGCCACAATTCCACAGGCCCTGGGGACCACTATTCCACAGACCCTGAGGCCAGGATTCCACAGACCCTAAGATCACACTTCCACAGGTTCTCAGATCACAATTCCACAGACCTTGAGATCACAATTCCACAGACCTTGAGATCACACTTCCACAGGTTCTGAGATCACAATTCCACAGGCCCTGAGATCACAATCCCATAGGCCCTGGGATCACAATTCCATAGACCCTGGGATCACAATTTCACAGACCTTGAGATAACACTTCCACAGGTTCTGAGGTCACACTTCCACAGGTTCTGAGATCACAATTCCACAGACCTTGAGATCACAATTCCACAGACCTTGAGATCACACTTCCACAGATTCTGAGAGCACACTTCCACAGACCCTGAGATCACACTTCCACAGGCCCTGAGATCACATTTCCACAGGTTCTGAGATCACAATTCCACAGGCCCTGAGATCACAATTCTATAGACCCTGGGATCACACTTCCACAGACCCTGAGATCATAATTCCACGGGTTCTGAGATCACACTTCCACAGGTTCTGAGATCACAATTCCACAGACCCTGAGATCACACTTCCACAGGTTCTGAGATCACACTTCCACAGGTTCTGAGATCACAATTCCACAGACCCTGAGATCACACTTCCACAGGTTCTGAGATCACACTTCCACAGGTTCTGAGATCACAATTCCACAGGTTCTGAGATCACAATTCCACAGGCCCTGAGATCACAATTCCACAGGCCCTGAGATCACAATTCTATAGACCCTGGGATCACACTTCCACAGACCCTGAGATCATAATTCCACGGGTTCTGAGATCACACTTCCACAGGTTCTGAGGTCACAATTCCACAGGCCCTGGGATCACAATTCCATAGGCCCTGGGATCACAATTCCACAGCCTCCTGGGTCACAATTCCACAGGCCCTAAGATCACACTTCCACAGGCCCTGAGATCACAATTCCACAGACCCTGAGATCACACTTCCACAGACCCTGAGACCACAATTCCACAGGCCCTGAGATCACACTTCCACAGGCCCTGAGATCACAATTCCACAGACCCTGAGATCACACTTCCACAGACCCTGAGACCACAATTCCACAGGCCCTGAGACCACAATTCCACAGGCCCTGGGATCACAAGTCCACAGGTTCTGAGATCACAATTCCACAGGTTCTGAGATCACAATTCCACAGGCCCTGGGATCACAAGTCCACCTCCTGGGTCACAATTCCACAGATTCTGAGATAACACTGCCACAGACCCTGAGATCACAATTCCCCAAACCCTGAGATCACAATTCCACAGGCTCTGGAGTCACACTGGGTCAAATCATCAGTTCACAGGGAGATACTGGCCAAAAAGAAGAATATCACCTATACAAAGATGAATGGTTGTGCAGGTACCAGTGGCTCACACTTGTGATCCTAGCTACTCACGAGGCTAAATCTAAGGATCAGGGTTCAAAGCCAGATCAGGCAGCAAAGTCCATGAGACTCATCTCTAAATGCAGGAAATGGAGCTGTGGTCCAAGTTGTAGAGTGCCAGCCTGGAGTGAAAAAGCTAAGAGAGAGTCAAGGCCCTGAGTTTGAGCCCCAGGATCGGCGCGCACGCACACACATACACACAACACATACATGCGTGTGCCGGCCCAGCGTGCATGCTGATCCAGTCATGGCCCGCTGAGGGGCTCCAGTCTGCAGGGCTAGCTAGCTGAGTATGCTTCCCTCAGCCTTGCTGCAGCTGAGGTGGACACTCTCCATACCACTCACCCTGAATTCACGACCATCTGCCATCTCCCAGGGAGCAAAGGGCCCCCCCCCTACACACAGCCTCTCAGAACTCCTGCATTCTCCCTTCTGAGGATGACACAGGGTAATGTCCAGTATTACATCCTCTCAGCTGGCCCACCTAGCCCAGTCCAAACTGGAAAACAGAGGGAACCAGGGTCTGTGTTACCACGGCAGCAAGGCAGATATCAGCCACCTGTCCCCACATCCTAGGCCCACAGAGCTTACGTGCCTGCCCAAACTGGCCTCTGCCACCCCATCCCAGGTAGGCCCACCTACCAGGCCACAGCCATAGCCCCTCCATCAACAGTGGCAATCTTTGCTGCCACCCAGTGGCCACTGGAGAACTCACAAACAGAGCCACAGCAGGACCTCCAGGGACTGAGCAGGGAAAGCAGACCTATTGGCCTTGGACTGCCAGGGGCCAGGTCAACTCTGGGTCTGGCCAGGAAGGACAGGGTCACAGAAGCCAGGCTGAGTTCCGTTAACACGACTGCCAGCAGCAGCTCTCCGGAGCACCGCCTGCCTGGGCACTGCCTAGCTGGGCAGTCATGGTTCCCCAAGCTCCCAGTCCTGAGTGCAGGGGACAGCAGACTGCTGTCTGGGCAGAGCTCCTCACTTTCTGCTCAAGGCCCCAGACCAAAGCACGAGGATCGACCTGCAGATGGGGTTCACTGTATCCCCCATATCCCCTGTGGATGGGGTTCACTGTGTCCCCATGTCATCTGTGGATGGGGTTCACTGTGTCCCCATGTCATCTGTGGATGGGGTTCACTGTGTCCCCAGGTCCCCTGTGGATGGGGTTCACTGTGTCCCCCATGTCCCCTGTGGATGGGGTTCACTGTGTCCCCATGTCCTCTGTGGATGGGGTTCACTGTGTCTCCATGTCCCCTGTGGATGGGGTTCACTGTGTCCCCATGTCCTCTGTGGATGGGGTTCACTGTGTCCCCCATATCCCCTGTGGATGGGGTTCACTGTGTCCCCATGTCCCCTGTGGATGGGGTTCACTGTGTCCCCATGTCCTCTGTGGATGGGGTTCACTGTGTCCCCCATGTCCCCTGTGGATGGGGTTCACTGTGTCCCCATGTCCTCTGTGGATGGGGTTCACTGTGTCTCCATGTCCCCTGTGGATGGGGTTCACTGTGTCCCCATGTCATCTGTGGATGGGGTTCACTGTGTCCCCATGTCATCTGTGGATGGGGTTCACTGTGTCCCCATGTCCCCTGTGGATGGGGTTCACTGTGTCCCCATGTCATCTGTGGATGGGGTTCACTGTGTCCCCATGTCATCTGTGGATGGGGTTCACTGTGTCCCCATGTCCCCTGTGGATGGGGTTCACTGTGTCCCCATGTCATCTGTGGATGGGGTTCACTGTGTCCCCAGGTCCCCTGTGGATGGGGTTCACTGTGTCCCCCATGTCCCCTGTGGATGGGGTTCACTGTGTCCCCATGTCATCTGTGGATGGGGTTCACTGTGTCACCATGTCATCTGTGGATGGGGTTCACTGTGTCCCCAGGTCCCCTGTGGATGGGGTTCACTGTGTCCCCCATGTCCCCTGTGGATGGGGTTCACTGTGTCCCCATGTCCTCTGTGGATGGGGTTCACTGTGTCTCCATGTCCCCTGTGGATGGGGTTCACTGTGTCCCCATGTCCTCTGTGGATGGGGTTCACTGTGTCTCCATGTCATCTGTGGATGGGGTTCACTGTGTCCCCATGTCCTCTGTGGATGGGGTTCACTGTGTCCCCATGTCATCTGTGGATGGGGTTCACTGTGTCCCCATGTCATCTGTGGATGGGGTTCACTGTGTCCCCATGTCATCTGTGGATGGGGTTCACTGTGTCCCCATGTCCCCTGTGGATGGGGTTCACTGTGTCCCCATGTCATCTGTGGATGGGGTTCACTGTGTCCCCATGTCCCCTGTGGATGGGGTTCACTGTGTCCCCATGTCATCTGTGGATGGGGTTCACTGTGTCCCCATGTCCCCTGTGGATGGGGTTCACTGTGTCCCCATGTCCTCTGTGGATGGGGTTCACTGTGTCCCCATGTCCCCTGTGGATGGGGTTCACTGTGTCCCCATGTCATCTGTGGATGGGGTTCACTGTGTCCCCATGTCCTCTGTGGATGGGGTTCACTGTGTCTCCATGTCCCCTGTGGATGGGGTTCACTGTGTCCCCATGTCCTCTGTGGATGGGGTTCACTGTGTCTCCATGTCATCTGTGGATGGGGTTCACTGTGTCCCCATGTCCTCTGTGGATGGGGTTCACTGTGTCCCCATGTCATCTGTGGATGGGGTTCACTGTGTCCCCATGTCATCTGTGGATGGGGTTCACTGTGTCCCCATGTCATCTGTGGATGGGGTTCACTGTGTCCCCATGTCCCCTGTGGATGGGGTTCACTGTGTCCCCATGTCATCTGTGGATGGGGTTCACTGTGTCCCCATGTCCCCTGTGGATGGGGTTCACTGTGTCCCCATGTCCTCTGTGGATGGGGTTCACTGTGTCCCCCATGTCCTCTGTGGATGGGGTTCACTGTGTCCCCATGTCCCCTGTGGATGGGGTTCACTGTGTCCCCATGTCATCTGTGGATGGGGTTCACTGTGTCCCCATGTCCTCTGTGGATGGGGTTCACTGTGTCCCCATGTCCCCTGTGGATGGGGTTCACTGTGTCCCCATGTCCCCTGTGGATGGGGTTCACTGTGTCCCCATGTCCTCTGTGGATGGGGTTCACTGTGTCCCCCATGTCATCTGTGGATGGGGTTCACTGTGTCCCCATATCCCCTGTGGATGGGGTTCACTGTGTCCCCATGTCCTCTGTGGATGGGGTTCACTGTGTCCCCATGTCATCTGTGGATGGGGTTCACTGTGTCCCCATGTCCTCTGTGAATGGGGTTCACTGTGTCCCCATGTCATCTGTGGATGGGGTTCACTGTGTCCCCATGTCCTCTGTGGATGGGGTTCACTGTGTCCCCATGTCATCTGTAGATGGGGTTCACTGTGTCCCCATGTCATCTGTGGATGGGGTTCACTGTGTCCCCAGGTCCCCTGTGGATGGGGTTCACTGTGTCCCCCATGTCATCTGTGGATGGGGTTCACTGTGTCCCCAGGTCCCCTGTGGATGGGGTTCACTGTGTCCCCATGTCCTCTGTTTATGGGGTTCACTGTGTCCCCATGTCCTCTGTGGATGGGGTTCACTGTGTCCCCATGTCCTCTGTGGATGGGGTTCACTGTGTCCCCATGTCATCTGTGGATGGGGTTCACTGTGTCCCCATGTCCCCTGTGGATGGGGTTCACTGTGTCCCCATGTCCCCTGTGGATGGGGTTCACTGTGTCCCCATGTCATCTGTGGATGGGGTTCACTGTGTCCCTCATGTCCCCTGTAGATGGGGTTCACTGTGTCCCCATGTCCTCTGTGGATGGGGTTCACTGTGTCCCCATGTCCTCTGTGGATGGG
Organism: Dipodomys spectabilis; assembly: GCF_019054845.1. Taxonomy (NCBI): domain Eukaryota; kingdom Metazoa; phylum Chordata; class Mammalia; order Rodentia; family Heteromyidae; genus Dipodomys; species Dipodomys spectabilis. The sequence goes on along the minus strand of NW_024871271.1, from coordinate 1,352,907 downwards.
GTTCACTGTGTCCCCATGTCCTCTGTGGATGGGGTTCACTGTGTCCCCAGGTCCCCTGTGGATGGGGTTCACTGTGTCCCCAGGTCCCCTGTGGATGGGGTTCACTGTGTCCCCATGTCCTCTGTGGATGGGGTTCACTGTGTCCCCATGTCCTCTGTGGATGGGGTTCACTGTGTCCCCAGGTCCCCTGTGGATGGGGTTCACTGTGTCCCCATGTCCCCTGTGGATGGGGTTCACTGTGTCCCCATGTCCCCTGTGGATGGGGTTCACTGTGTCCCCATGTCCTCTGTTTATGGGGTTCACTGTGTCCCCATGTCCTCTGTGGATGGGGTTCACTGTGTCCCCATGTCATCTGTGGATGGGGTTCACTGTGTCCCCATGTCCTCTGTGGATGGGGTTCACTGTGTCCCCATGTCCTCTGTGGATGGGGTTCACTGTGTCCCCATGTCATCTGTAGATGGGGTTCACTGTGTCCCCATGTCCTCTGTGGATGGGGTTCACTGTGTCCCCAGGTCCCCTGTGGATGGGGTTCACTGTGTCCCCATGTCCTCTGTTTATGGGGTTCACTGTGTCCCCAGGTCCCCTGTGGATGGGGTTCACTGTGTCCCCATGTCATCTGTGGATGGGGTTCACTGTGTCCCTCATGTCCCCTGTAGATGGGGTTCACTGTGTCCCCATGTCCTCTGTGGATGGGGTTCACTGTGTCCCCATGTCCTCTGTGGATGGGGTTCACTGTGTCCCCATGTCCTCTGTGGATGGGGTTCACTGTGTCCCCAGGTCCCCTGTAGATGGGGTTCACTGTGTCCCCAGGTCCCCTGTGGATGGGGTTCACTGTGTCCCCATGTCCTCTGTGGATGGGGTTCACTGTGTCCCCATGTCCTCTGTGGATGGGGTTCACTGTGTCCCCAGGTCCCCTGTGGATGGGGTTCACTGTGTCCCCATGTCCCCTGTGGATGGGGTTCACTGTGTCCCCATGTCCTCTGTGGATGGGGTTCACTGTGTCCCCATGTCATCTGTAGATGGGGTTCACTGTGTCCCCATGTCCTCTGTGGATGGGGTTCACTGTGTCCCCAGGTCCCCTGTGGATGGGGTTCACTGTGTCCACATGTCCTCTGTTTATGGGGTTCACTGTGTCCCCAGGTCCCCTGTGGATGGGGTTCACTGTGTCCCCATGTCATCTGTGGATGGGGTTCACTGTGTCCCTCATGTCCCCTGTAGATGGGGTTCACTGTGTGCCCATGTCCTCTGTGGATGGGGTTCACTGTGTCCCCATGTCCTCTGTGGATGGGGTTCACTGTGTCCCCATGTCCTCTGTGGATGGGGTTCACTGTGTCCCCAGGTCCCCTGTGGATGGGGTTCACTGTGTCCCCATGTCCTCTGTGGATGGGGTTCACTGTGTCCCCATGTCATCTGTGGATGGGGTTCACTGTGTCCCCATGTCCTCTGTGGATGGGGTTCACTGTGTCCCCATGTCCCCTGTGGATGGGGTTCACTGTGTCCCCCATGTCCCCTGTGGATGGGGTTCACTGTGTCCCCATGTCCCCTGTAGATGGGGTTCACTGTGTCCCCATGTCCTCTGTGGATGGGGTTCACTGTGTCCCCAGGTCCCCTGTGGATGGGGTTCACTGTGTCCTCCCTCTCCTCTGCTTATGGGGTTCACTGATCCCTCCGTGTCCCCTCCAGATGAGCGCTCACCTTCCTGCCACTACTGCAGATGAGCGCTGTCATCTCTTCCTCAGCCTTCTCCCCACTGGAGGTAGGAACTGCTGAGACCCGTTCTGTAGGTCCAGCCCTTCTCAACTTGACCCCACAGGGCCCCTGGCCTCCTCGTGCTCAGGGCAGTCCCAGGTCCGGCAGACGGGTACGACTCATGCTACAGAAGCCCCAAGTCCCACCTCAGGATGGTGTATTGGGGTCCCAGATACCCACCTGAAGGGGCACAGGACCGGCTGACATCCCCACCACACCTGGCCTGACCTCCGCAGCAGGACGTCCCTGCTCAGCTCTGGGACAGGGAGGGCCAGGCCTCAGCACATGCTGGCCCCTCGGGCTGAGAGCCAGCCACCGCTACCAGCTATGGGTTCATGCATGACCCTGGTTTAAATCCATGGCTTTCCTCAGGCAGGCAAGAAGGAGGTGAGAGCAGCGCTCGCCTCTGCCTTCCCTGCTGAGTGGCTGGAAGCCCTGGAAGGACCTGCTGAATGGACTCTTCCTCTCTTCCTGCCAACCTCCGCACAGGCGGCCCCAAGGACGAGGCCAGCTTCTCCCCTTCCCTCCCCACCCCCCCATCTGCCATCCCCTACCTGGCACCCTGGAGACGCCGACCCGGGTCCAGGGAGGGGGCTCCCCAGCTCACTGCCCATCCAGGCTGCCCCAGCCCCGCACCCTGACCCTGACAGCACCAGTTGTCCGCTTAGGAGCACCTGGTGGGCCTCGGGAGGAAAACCCACATTGCTCCCCCTGCTGGTGACTAAGAGAAGAGCAGTGGACACAGCCCAAGAGCTTAAGACCTTTGCTTTAAACAGCCCAGTCGTTTCGATATATAGTAACCTATAAAATTAATACCCCAATTCAGTAAGTTTCCTAGCACTAACAATAAAAAGTGTGTTTCTGACCTGTCATTGCAGCACTCCAATAGTAACAATAGTGGAAGAGGACCACATTGACTTGTGTCCCGTCCGTCCGTCCGTCCCCCCCCTCCCCCCGCCATGCTCCTGCATCAATTTCGCATGGGAGACCCTGAGGTGGGACATGATCTGCCTGCCCCTCTGGTGGAGGGATGAGGCAGCCAGAGGCTTCTCCTAAGAACACAGTCCAAGCACGCGGACTCAACGCAGTGGCCCACGAGGCACTTTCGGCAAAGTAGACTAACCAGAAGGTCCCATACCTGGCTCTGATCCAGTAATGATGGGGTCTCCAGCCTAAGACAATGGCAGGCACAGGAGCCTGGTTTAGACATATGGCCCACCCAGTGCAGGTACAGAAGCCCAGTTCAGACATGCTGCCCGCCCAGTGCAGCCTGGCTCAGGCCCACTGCCCACCCAGAGCAGGCGTGGGTGGCCCAGTGCAGGCATGTATGCATACACAGTGACAGGGGCTATGCATTCTTTACTTTGCAAGCAAAACAGTGAACTGGAGGCTACAAAGAACTGGAAAAGCTGGCTTCTAACAAGCCAGAGATGCCACTGGATCCATGCCTATGCTAGGCAAAGCATGGTGAACACCTGGCAGACTCTCCCTGACCCACTCATTGTGCTCAAAACCCAATACCCACATGCCTAGCACTGCTGCCACCCCCCCCCCCCGCAGAGCCCTGGCAGCGGCTCCGCCTGGGCAGGGTTGCTGTCTTATGGGATCTGTCCATCTCTTTCCAGCAGGTGCTCCCCCATCCAGAATCTTCACCCACCGCAGAACACCATTCCCTAGCCGCACTCATTAAGGAATTCCAGGCAGTCTGGGGCCCAGAAGGAAGATGTGAATAAATACAACAGAACAGCCGGCAGAAGGTTTGGGACAAGAGATGCTGGGGCTTTTTTTTTGTCAGTCATAGGGCTGAACTCTGGGCCTGGGCGCTGTCCCTCAGCTCTTCAGCTCAAGGCTAGCTCCCTATCACTTGAGCCACAGCACCACTTCTGGCTTTTTTCTGCTTATGTGGTGTTGAGGAATCAAACCCAGGGCCTCAAGCATGTGAGGCAAGCACTCTACCACTGAGCCAATTTCCCAGCCCTCTCTATTACTCTTGCAAATTTTTCTTTTGTTGGTTTATTTTTTCAAAATGAAAAAAGAGGCGGTTTTGCCTCCCTTTAAAGTTATTATTTCTAGCTAAGTGTCAGTGGCTCACACTTGTAATCCTAGCACTCAGGAGGTTGAAACCTGAAAATCATGGTTCAAAGCCAACCCCAGCTGGAACATCTGTGAGACCCTTATCTCCAATTAACCACCAAAAAGCCAGAAGTGGAGCTGTGGCTCAAGTGGCAGAGCACAAGCCTTGAGCAAAAAGTTCAGGGACAGCAACCAGGCCCTGAATTCAAGTCTTAGGGCACTCCATACACACACACACACACACACACACACACACACACACACACACACAGAGTTATTATTCCTAATTTTTCTATACTTGGCAATCTAGATTAAGCACCCTTCTTCACAATAACTGAACAATGTTCCTAAACACTAGTTACTTTGTTTACCTTTAACTACCTTCTCTCCAGCCCTTCCTCCCTCATTTCTTCCCTCACCCCTCCTCCTTACTTTTGCTACCTAATTTTTAACTCCTGTGCAAATACTTTTCTCTAACCCCCTAATATACCATGGAACAACAGTAGTCCCGTTCACACATACCACAGCTGGTAGTCAGGCAATGTCTCCAGGGGTTCTCCTTCTGTGCCAATTACTAGGGCTTGCACTCAGGGTCGGGCCACTGTCCCTTAGGCATTTTGTTCTGAGCCTGTGCTCTACCACATGAGTGAGTCATAGCTCCACTTTCAGCTTTGTGGTCCTTAATTGGAGATGGGAGTCTCAAAGACTTTACTACTTGGTCTGTCTTTGAACCTTGATCCTCAGACCTCAGCCTCTTGAGTAGCTGGGATTACAGGCTTGAGCCCCCTGCAGTAAGTTCCATGTAAACATTAGGTACAAAGGCTGGGCTCATGCCTATAATCCTAGCTACTCAGGAGGCTGAGATCTGAGGATCAAGGTTCAAAGACAACCGGGGCAGGAAAGTCCGTAAGGCTCTTATCTCTAATACAGTACTCAGAAAAGGCAGAAAACGGAGCTGTGGCTCAAGTGGAAGAGTGCTAGCCTTGAGCAAAGAAGCTCAAAGACAGTGCCCAGGCCCTGAGTTCTAGCTCCAGGACTGGTAAAAACAAACAAACATTAAGTACCCAGGCCAATGGTGAGAATTGGCATATCAACCCTGGATTACCCAGTCCCACGACACATGAAGAGTAACTCACTAAAAAACTTCAGTGACCAAAGCCCCCAACCAAAAACTTGACCTCAGACGAGCAAATCTCATCATGGAAACACACAAAACATGAACACAAAAGGCCACACAGCACCTTAAAAAGGCAACAATCAGATCACAAAGTATCAAAATACAATTAAAGAAATGAAATACCAGGGCTGGGAAGGTGGCTCAATGGTAGAGCACTTGCCTTGCATGCCTGAAGCCCTGGGTTCAATTCCTCAGCACCACATAAGCAAAAAAAGAAAAAACCCGGAAGTGGCGCTGTGGCTCAAGTGGTAGAGTGCTAGCTTTGAGCTAAAGAGCTGAGGTACAGCGCCCAGGCCCAGAGTTCAAGCCCCACTACCGGACCCAAGAAAAAAAAAAGAAGAAGAAGAAGAAATGAAATACCAAATTTTGAATTCAAAAAAGTTTAAAGAGGACGCACACAAGCACCTCAGTGAGATGAAGGCGAATACAAATGAACGGCTGAGTTCAAAGAGAACACAAACTAACACGAAATGAGCTCAAGCACAATATAACGAGACCACTAAAGGAACACTATAAAAGACAAGGTAATTCTAATAAAAGTTAAATAAAAAAGAATAACAATTCAATTTTTAAAAATTAGGTGACTGCCTCTGCAATAGACTTGATCAAATGGAAGACAGAACATCAGGACTTGAAGACAGGGTAAATAGAGTAGGAAAATCACATAAAAAAATAAAGGAAAGAGCTGGGCACTGGTGGCTTCTGCCTGTAATCCTAGCTACGCAGGAGGCTGAGATCTGAGGATCGTGGTTTAAAGCCAGTTCAGGCAGGAAAGTCCATGGAACTCTTATCTCCAATTAACCACCAGAAAACCAGACGTGGCTCTGTGGCTCAAATGATAGAAAGAGCTTGCCTTGAGCTGAAAAGCTGAGGGACAGCACCTAAGCCCAGAGTTCAAGCCCCACAACCGAGAAGAAAAAAGAAAGAGGGGGTTCAAATGCAGAAGCTTGAATTAGATATTCTAGGATGCCATGAAAAGACTAACCCTGTAAATCCTGAATATAGAAGATGAAGAAGAAGGGCAAGATAAAGGTATAAGAAACATTCAATATATAGCTGAATACTTGCAATCTCAAGAAAAAGGGCACCCATCCAGACACAGGAGGCCTTAAGGCCAGAAGAGAACATCCACATGTCATAGTGTACATAAAACATGAAATGTAGAAAACAAGGAAAGACCAGGAAAGCTGCAAGTGAGATTCTCCAAGTTGCCCATAAAGACAAACCCATCAGGATAGCAGCAGAATCCTCCTGGAAGTATGAAAACCAAGGAGGGCGTGGATTGATGCATTTCAAGCTCTGAAGAAAATAACTACCAACCAAGAATACTCTACCCAGCAAAGCTATGATTCATACGTAAGATGAAGTAAAAACTTTTCATGATAAACTAAAGCAATTTACGACCACTAAGCTAGCCCTGCTGAAGATAATTCAAAGGAATTCTACACAGAGAAGAGAAAGATAAAGGCAACCACAGAAATATGGGAAAAATAAATCTCACCAGACAAGCAGATAAGCAAATGAGAAGGGAAGACCCAAACACTCAAAAAAAAATTCAAAGAATCTAACACTTAAAAGCAAAAAATTCCAACACTCACAAACATACCTTTCTATAATAACGTTCAATAATGTTAACCATCTCAAAGACACAGGCTTCCAGGCTCTGTTGGCTCACAGCTATGAGCCTACTACTCAGAAGGCTGAAGGTTCAAAGCCAACCAGAGCAGAAAAGTCCATCAGAATTTTTATCTCCAATTAAACATCAAAAATCCAAAAGTGGAGGACTGGGAAGGTGGCTCAGTGGTAGAGCGCTTGCCTTGCATGCACGAGGCCCTGGGTTCGATTCCTCAGCACCACATAAGCAAAAAGAAAAAAGCCGGAAGTGGTGCTGTGGCTCAAGTGGTAGAGCGCTAGCCTTGAGCTGAAGAGCTGAGGGACAGTGGCCAGGCCCAGAGTTCAGGCCCCACGACGGGACAAAAAAAATCCAAAAGTGGAGCTGTGGCTCAAGTGGTAGAGCTTTATTTAGCCTTGAGCAAAAATGCTCAGGGATAATGCACAGGTCCTGAGTTCAAACCTCGCAGATTCTCACACACACACACACACACACACACACACACACACAAATAAATAAATAATAAAAACAGACTAGTGGACTAGTCTTAAAAACAAGACGCAATCATTTAGTGCCCATAAGTAACATACTTCACAGCTGGGTACTGGTGGCTCACACTTATAATCCTAGCTACCCAAGAGGCTAAGATCTGAGGATCACAGTTCAAAGCCAGCCTGGGCAAGAAAGTCTGTGAGACTCTTATCTCCAATGAACCACCAGAAAACCAGAGACGTAGTGCTATGGCTCAAAGTGGTAGAGTGCTAGTCATGAGCAATTAGCTCAGGATGGGGCTGGGAATGTGGCTCAGTGGTAGAGTGCTTGCCTTGAATGAGTGTTTGAGTAAAGCCCTGGGCTCGATTCCTCAGTACCACATAAACAGAAAACACTGGAAGTGGTACTATGGCTCAAGTGGTACCTTGCTAGCCTTGAGTAAAAGAAGCTCAGGGACAGTGCCAAGGTCCTAGATCTAAGCCCCGAGACTGAAGGAGAAACACACACACACACACACAAATCAAAATAACTTCCTGTATTTAGTTGGACCACAGTATGATAACACTAGAAATCACTAACAAGAGAAGCTACAGAACATATTTTAACATGTGGAAAGTGAATCCTAGGAACAAATGAAAATAAAAACCCAACCTACCAGAACCTTTGGAACACAACAAAGTGTTGAGAGTTTATAGCCATGAGCACCTACATTAAAAAGTTAGGCACCGGTAGCTCATGCCTGCAATCGTAGCTACTCAGAAAGCTAAAATCTGAGGATCATGGTTCAAAGCCAGCCTGGGCAGGAAAGTCTGTGAGACTCTTCTTCAATTAAGCACCCCCCAAAAAAAACAGAAGTGGAGCTGTGGCTCAAGTGGTAGAGTGCTTGCCTAGAGCTGAAGAGCTCAGGGACAGCGCCCAGGCCTGGAGTTCAAGCCTCATGACCGACCAAAAAAAAAGAATCCATCAGATTTGTCTTCCCAGGCTGACCTCAAACCAGGACCCTCAGATCTTAGCTCCTAAGTAGCTAAGATCACAGGTGTGAATCACAAGCACTCGGCATGGTTTCATATTTTTTTACATAATTGAAGATAGAGTCTGTTAGAATCCAGTGAAACCAGTAGAGTGGGTAATAAGCCACTATTACTCTGTCCATGCAGAAAGACGAAGTGAGAGTAGATACATAGAGGACAATTATGTGAAAACTTGGGGAGAAGATGCCATCACAGGCCACAGCGTGAGACCTGGGGGCGAGCAGAGGCCACTGCAGAAACCACGGAGTGAGACCTGGAGCAAGCGTCTCTGCTGTACTGAATCTCAGACTGCAGCTCCAGAGCTGCAACCTGAGAAGCTGCTACGGAAGCCTAGTTTACAGCATGTAGGGTGGCTGCCCACGCACAGAATAAAGGAGGAACATCATGACCATCACAATAAATAAGGCTATTTAAATTCCTCATCCACATATATAATCTTAGTTATTTGGGAGGCTGAGATTCAAGGATCAAGATTCAAAGCCAACTTAGACAAATCTGTGAGACGCTCACTCTAATTAATCAGCAAAAACCAGAACTGAAAGCATGGCTCAAGTGGTAGAACACTGCTGTGAACAAAAAGGCTGAGTGCAAGCACAAGGCACTGAGTTCAAGCCCCAGTGTCAGCACACACACACACACACACACACACACACCACGATCACCACCAAATTCCACATCCACTCATGATTTTACGTAGGAAACTCAGAATAGAACACTATGTACAAAAAGTCTCCCTAGGCCTTTTCCTAATTGCTTTTCACTCTTAGTGCATGGCTCCCTTTGAGGTTGGAGGGGCCAGGGGGCACAGGGCAAGCCCCCCTCCGATGCAGCTGATGCAAAAGACCCCAGATTCCCAGACAACCCCACAGTGCCAGCCCACTGATGTGCATAAAGGTGCCTTCACCTGACTTTAAGAGCAGCGTGGGCATGGGCACTGTGCACCAGGCAGCGTGGACATAGGCACTGGGCACTGGGCAGTGTGGGCATGGGCGCTGTGCACCGGGCAGTGTGGGCATGGGCACTGTGCACCGGGCAGCGTGGGCATGGGCACTGTGCACTGGGCAGCATGAGAATGGGCACTGTGCAATGGACAGCATGGGCATGGGCACTGTGCAATGGGCAGCATGGGCATGGGCACTGTGCACCGGACAGTGTGGGCATGGGCACTGGGCAATGGGTGGCATGGGCATGGGCACTGTGCACTGGGCAGCACGGGCATGGGCACTGTGCACCGGACAGTGTGAGCATGGGCACTGGGCAATGGGTGGCATGGGCATGGGCACTGTGCACCGGGCAGCATGAGAATGGGCACTGTGCACCGGGCAGCATGAGAATGGGCACTGTGCACTGGGCAGCGTGGGCATGGGCACTGTGCAATGGGCAGCATGGGCAGGGGCACTGTGCAATGGGCAGCATGGGCATGGGCACTGTGCAATGGGCAGCATGGGCATGGGCACTGTGCACCGGGCAGCGTGGGCATGGGCACTGGGCAATGGGCAGCATGGGCATGGGCACTGTGCACCGGGCAGCGTGGGCATGAGCACTGGGCACCAGGCAGCACATGGGCACTGTGCACCGGGCAGTGAGGGAATGGGCACTGTGCAATGGACAGCGTGGGCATGGGCGCTGTGCACCGGGCAGTGTGGGCATGGGCACTGTGCACTGGGCAGCGTGGGCATGGGCACTGTGCACCGGGCAGCATGGGCATGGGCACTGTGCACCGGGCAGCATGGGCACTGTGCACCGGGCAGCATGGGCATAGGCACTGTGCACCGGGCAGTGTGGGCATGGGCACTGTGCACCGGGCAGCATGGGCATAGGCACTGTGCACCGGGCAGCATGGGCATGGGCGCTGTGCACCGGGCACTGTGGGCATGGGCGCTGTGCACTGGGCAGCATGGGCACTGTCCACCGGGCAGTGTGGACAAGGGTACTGTGCACCGAGCAGCATGGGCATGGGCACTGTGCACTGGGCAGCGTGGGCATGGGCACTGTGCACTGGGCAGCGTGGGCATGGGCACTGTGCAATGGGCAGCGTGGACATGGGCACTGTCCACCGGGCAGCATGGGCATGGGCACTGTGCAATGGGAAGCGTAGACATGAGCACTGTGCACCGGGCAGCATGGGCATGGGCACTGTGCAATGGGAAGCGTAGGCATGAGCACTGTGCACCGGGCAGCATGGGCATGGGCACTGTGCAATGGGCAGCGTGGGCAGGGGCACTGTGCACCGGGCAGTGTGGGCATGGGCACTGTGCACCGGGCAGCGTGGTCATGGACACTGTGCAATGGGCAGCGTGGGCATGGGCACTGTGCACCGGGCAGCGTGGGCATGGGCACTGTGCACCGGGCAGCGTGGGCATGGGCACTGTGCAATGGGAAGCGTGGGCATGAGCACTGTGCACCGGGCAGCATGGGCATGGGCACTGTGCAATGGGAAGCGTAGGCATGAGCACTGTGCACCGGGCAGCATGGGCATGGGCACTGTGCAATGGGAAGCGTAGGCATGAGCACTGTGCACCGGGCAGCATGGGCATGGGCACTGTGCAATGGGCAGCGTGGGCAGGGGCACTGTGCACCGGGCAGTGTGGGCATGGGCACTGTGCACCGGGCAGCGTGGTCATGGACACTGTGCAATGGGCAGCGTGGGCATGGGCACTGTGCACCGGGCAGCGTGGGCATGGGCACTGTGCACCGGGCAGCGTGGGCATGGGCACTGTGCACCGGGCAGCGTGGGCATGGGCACTGTGCAATGGGAAGCATGGGCATGAGCACTGTGCACCGGGCAGCGTGGGCATGGGCACTGTCCACCGGGCAGCGTGGGCATGGGAACTGTGCACCGGGCAGCATGGGCATGGGCACTGTGCACCGGGCAGCGTGGGCAGGGACACTGTGCACCGGGCAGCGTGGGCATGGGCACTGTGCACCGGGCAGCGTGGGCATGGGAACTGTGCACCGGGCAGCGTGGGCATGGGCACTGTGCACCGGGCAGCGTGGGCAGGGGCACTGTGCACTGGGCAGTGTGGGCATGGGCACTGTCCACCGGGCAGCGTGGGCAGGGGCACTGTGCACCGGGCAGTGTGGGCATGGGCACTGTCCACCGGGCAGCGTGGGCATGGGCACTGTGCAATGGGCAGCGTGGGCATGGGCACTGTGCACCGGGCAGCGTGGGCATGGGCACTGTGCACCGGGCAGCGTGGGCATGGGCACTGTGCACCGGGCAGTGTGGACATGGGCACTGTGCACCGGGCAGTGTGGGCATGGGCACTGTGCAATGGGCAGCGTGGGCATGGGCACTGTGCAATGGGCAGCGTGGGAATGGGCACTGTGCACTGAGCAGTGTGGGCATGGGCACTGTGCACCGAGCAGCGTGGGCATGGGCACTGTGCACCGAGCAGTGTGGGCAGGGGCACTGTGCACTGGGCAGCGTGGGCAGGGGCACTGTGCACTGGGCAGTGTGGGCATGGGCGCTGTGCACCGGGCAGCGTGGTCATGGGCGCTGTGCACTGGGCAGCGTGGGCATGGGCACTGTCCACCGGGCAGCATGGGCATCGGCACTGTGCAATGGGAAGCGTAGGCATGAGCACTGTGCACCGGGCAGCGTGGGCATGGGCACTGTCCATCGGGCAGTGTGGGCATGGGCACTGTGCAATGGGCAGCGTGGGCATGGGCACTGTGCACTGGGCAGTGTGGACATGGGCACTGTGCACCGGGCAGCATGGGCATGGGCACTGTGCAATGGGCAGCGTGGGCATGGGCACTGTGCACCGGGCAGCGTGGGCATGGGAACTGTGCACCGGGCAGTGTGGGCATGGGCACTGTGCACCGGGCAGCGTGGGCATGGGCACTGTGCACCGGGCAGCGTGGGCAGGGGCAGTGTGCACTGGGCAGCATGGGCATGGGCACTGTGCAATGGGCAGCGTGGGCATGGGCACTGTGCACCGGGCAGCTTGGGCAGGGGCACTGTGCACTGGGCAGCATGGGCATGGGCACTGTGCACTCGGCAGCGTGGGCATGGGCACTGTGCACTGAGCAGTGTGGGCATGGGCACTGTGCACCGGGCAGCGTGGGCAGGGGCACTGTGCACCGGGCAGTGTGGCATGGGCACTGTCCACCGGGCAGCGTGGGCAGGGGCACTGTGCACTGGGCAGTGTGGACATGGGCACTGTGCACCGAGCAGCGTGGGCATGGGCACTGTGCACTGAGCAGCATGGGCATGGGCACTGTGCACTGAGCAGTGTGGGCATGGGCACTGTGCACCGGGCAGCGTGGGCAGGGGCACTGTGCACCGGGCAGTGTGGACATGGGCACTGTCCACCGGGCAGCGTGGGCAGGGGCACTGTGCACTGGGCAGCGTGGACATGGGCACTGTGCACCGAGCAGCGTGGGCATGGGCACTGTGCACCGGGCAGCGTGGGCATGGGCACTGTGCACCGAGCAGCGTGGGCATGGGCACTGTGCACCGGGCAGCGTGGGCATGGGCACTGTGCACCGGGCAGCGTGGGCATGGGCACTGTGCACCGGGCAGCGTGGGCATGGGCACTGTGCACCGGGCAGCGTGGGCAGGGGCACTGTGCACCGGGCAGCGTGGGCAGGGGCACTGTGCACCGGGCAGCGTGGGCAGGGGCACTGTGCACCGGGCAGCGTGGGCATGGGCACTGTGCAATGGGCAGCGTGGGCATGGGCACTGTGCACCGGGCAGCGTGGGCAGGTTACTGTGCACTGGGCAGCATGGGCATGGGCACTGTGCACTGGGCAGCGTGGGCATGGGCACTGTGCACCGAGCAGCGTGGGCATGGGCACTGTGCACCGGGCAGCGTGGGCAGGGGCACTGTGCACCGGGCAGCGTGGACATGGGCACTGTGCACCGAGCAGCGTGGGCATGGGCACTGTGCACTGGGCAGCATGGGCATGGGCACTGTGCACTGGGCAGCATGGGCATGGGCATTGGGCACTGGGCAGCGTGGGCATGGGCACTGTGCACTGAGCAGTGTGGGCATGGGCACTGTGCATCGGGCAGCGTGGGCAGGGGCACTGTGCACCAGGCAGTGTGGACATGGGCACTGTCTACCGGGCAGCGTGGGCAGGAGCACTGTGCACTGGGCAGTGTGGACATGGGCACTGTGCACCGAGCAGCGTGGGCATGGGCACTGTTCACCGAGCAGCGTGGGCATGGGCACTGTGTACCGAGCAGCGTGGGCATGGGCACTGTGCACTGAGCAGTGTGGGCATGGGCACTGTGCACCGGGCAGCGTGGGCATGGGCACTGTGCACTGAGCAGCGTGGGCATGGGCACTGTGCACCGGGCAGTGTGGGCAGGGGCACTGTGCACTGGGCAGCATGGGCATGGGCACTGTGCACTGGGCAGCGTGGGCATGGGCACTGTGCACTGAGCAGTGTGGGCATGGGCACTGTGCACCGAGCAGCGTGGGCATGGGCACTGTGCACCGGGCAGCGTGGGCATGGGCACTGTGCACCGGGCAGCGTGGGCATGGGCACTGTGCACTGAGCAGTGTGGGCATGGGCACTGTGCACTGAGCAGTGTGGGCATGGGCACTGTGCACCGGGCAGCGTGGGCATGGGCACTGTGCACCGGGCAGCATGGGCATGGGCACTGTGCACTGAGCAGTGTGGGCATGGGCACTGTGCACTGAGCAGTGTGGGCATGGGCACTGTGCACCGGGCAGTGTGGGCATGGGCACTGTGCACTGCTGGGACCCAGCTCTCTCTACAGGGATGGGCCTACCACTCCCTAGCAAAGCCCGGACCTGGCAGGCGCTGGTCAAGGGCCAAAGCTGGAATGAGTCTCTTCATCAGCATCCTCTACAGGCAGCTGTCTGTGTTCCCACAATGGAACACATGCCTGAAACCACGAAGTGTACACATGTATACTTGCATATGTGTGTATGCATTTACAGATGCACAGTACAGAGGCATACTTCCAAACCACATGTACACATGCAAGCACACAGATGCATGTGTGCACTTTTGTAGTCATGTGTACGTGTACAATGTAGACTTCTGTACAGACACAAGTAGGCTCATACACCCCATGCTTGCAGGTATAGCTGTGTACATTCGCATGTACACATGTGCAGGGTACGCGTGGTACACATGTGCACAGGTGTTGCTTGTGCATATGTGTGTAGGTACACTCCCGTGTACACACAAGCACACAGCTCTCTACATTCCAAAGTGTAAAATATTTACAAGCCTTTTATTTCAATGAATGCAAGGAAACAAAGTTCATAAACCGATGACTTGGAAATTCAGGGGTGTTGTCCTATCTAACTCCTAGCCCAGAGAGTTAATAAACACAGTGACAGGCAATTTTACAATTACACAAGAAGAGAAACTGCCCGTCCTCCAAGAGGCTTCGGGAGGCGCTGGCAGAGAATTCACGGCCTTAAATGTTTTTATTACTGAGCAAGAGCGACTGAAAATAAATGAACTAAGCATTCGACACAAGGAGGGAAAAACAGAACAATAAAGAAAATCCATGGGAGGCAGGAGGGGCAAAGATAAAGGCGGATTAATGAATTGGAAATGAGAAAAATGGGAGAGTCTGTCAGTAAATCCAAGTGCTGGTTCCTCTAAATAAATAAATAAGTAAAATAAACAAACCTCCAGCCAGTCTAATCAGCAGGGAGAAGAAAACACAAAGGCCCAGGAGGAAAGTCAGAGCAGCCAAGGAGATTGAAAGTGACAAGCAAATACATCTGATGTTCTTGATAAAACTGACAATTTTCTAAGACAACATAAATTACCCAAATTAACTTAAAGACATTTAAAAACCATACTCATAACTGCAGAAAAACAGGACAAGGTGTGTGAGCAGGGTTCTAGCTGGGACTCGCTTTCTGACAAACACCAGATGGAGCCCATGATCAAGGGCAGCTCAGAGACTCTGGGGCTCAGGAACCACTGGAGGACCCAGCAGAGAACCAGGAGGGGCCCAAGTGCAGGAGAGGCAAGGTGGGGTGGGGGCCAGGGAGAGGCTCTGACTAGGAGAGCTTGCAGCCTTCCCCCTGGCTGTCCAGAGCACTCACTGCAGGCTCTGCCTGCCTGTGGCCCCAGCCTTAGGAAGTAGAGGGAGGAGTCCTAGGCTTCTTCGTACAAACAGACAAGTAGAGAAAGAGCAAATGGACAGGGGTCATTGCTGAGATGACCAGCTGAGGCCAGTACCTCGAGTCCCAGTTCCCAGGGCCCCCACAGTCCAGATACCTGAAGGAGGCAGCCAGCCTCCTGACGTTGCTGGCAGGAGCCAATCCTGGTGACTTCAACAGCACAGCCTCCACCATCAGCCTCTTCTAAGCTGGTTTCACGATCAGATTGACTCACGCAGTCCTTTAAGGAGGGTCTTCATTTATCTGTATTATCAGAAACAACCTGTGAAAAGATTGGAACTTCCTCTGACATCTTATGACTTTGCCAATTAAGATCACCCAAGCCACTGCGCTTCTGGGCTGGAAGCCTTCAGTCTACCAATCTACTCTGTTGGTGGCTGTGGGGCGTCTATGGGCTCCTCTTGAGTCAGTTCTGGTGATATCTTTCCTTCCCCTCCGACCTGTGCCACGTTCTCTCGTGACTGCTTTGCCTCCCCAGCTCCGCCCTTCCCTCCATCCTCTTTCACTCAGCTGACTCTGGTTTGTTTCGTTAGTCTAGCGGTCAGAATTTGCAGGTTTTTTCACTGCTGCTTGACAATTAGTTTCACATATTTCTGCCCCCACTTTATTATCTTTCTCCCCTCCTCTTTGGTTTTCTTCTTTCTCTCCCCTTATTCAGGAAAGAAAATGACAGCTGGTGGATTAAGTTTCCTGCCTGTGTCCAGACAGAGCTAAGAGTGCTTTTTGCATTTTTTTTTTTTTTTTTGTCAGTCTGGGCCTGGGCGCTGTCCCTCAGCTCTTCAGCTCAAAGCAAGCGCTCTACCACTTGAGCCACAGCTCCACTTCCAGTTTTTCTGGTAGTTTATTGGAGATAAGAGTCTCACGGCCTTTCCTGCCTGGGCTGGCTTTGAACTGCAATCCTCAGATCTCAGCCTCCTGAGTAGCTAGAATTGCAAGCATAAGCCACCGGCGCCCAGGTGCTTTTCACATTTTTAAAGGGTCACGAAAAAACTGTCTCAGAGACTGTATGTGGCCCTCAAAAGCCATACCAGGTCCTGTGGCCATCCTTGCACTACTAGGACTTGGGGGTCTGAGACAGGAAGACTGCTAGGTAAAGGTCAGTCTGGGCTATTAAATAGCAAAATCCTGCCTTAAAAGCAAACAACAGGAGGTCTGATGATCATTGTTTAGAGATCAATCCAAGCAGAAATTCCATCTCCTAAATTACCAACAAAAAAGCAAGGCTGGAGATATGGCTTAAGAACAGAGTACCAGCCTAGTAAGCACGAGGCCTTTAGTTTAAACCTCAGTACAAAAACAGTAGCAACTAGGCAGTAGTCACAGGGAATCACCGATCTACCAGCCCAGGCAATGGAAAAGCAGCTGTGATTGGTGGTACTGCCTGTCATCCCATCTTTACAGGATGTATAATAGGCCGACCAAGGTCCAGGAGCATGTCTGGGCAGAATGTGAGATCCAGCGTTAAAAAGGAGATAGAGCCCGACGCCTGTAATCCTAGCTACTCAGGAGGCTGAGATCTGAGGATCACAGTTCAAAGCCAGCTTGAGCAGAGAAGTCCCCATGAGACTCTTATCTCCAATAAACCACTCAAAAACCAAGGTGGTACTCAAGTGGTAGAGCACTAGCCTTGAGCACAAAGAAGATTAGGGACAGCTCCCAGACTCTGAGTTCGAACCCCACAACAGACAAAAAAAGGACATGGAGGCATGGCTCAGGCACTTGGTTACCAAGTGTGAAGCTGAGTCCCCAAACACACACACGTTTCTTAAATTGGATGCTTAGCTCTTTTAGTTTTCCACTTTAATTCTAATAAATACGCCATCTAAGGTTATAAATAACTTTTTACGCACAACTATATGTTTTTTTCAGTTTCATGGTGTGTGTAGGGATTTGGACTTGAACTCAGGGCCCTGACATTGGCCCTTAGCATTTTCACTCAAAGCTGGTGCTCTACCACTTGAAACACACCTCCACTTCTGGCTTTTTGGTGGTTAATTTGGAGATTAAAGTCTCATGAACTTTTCTGCCAGGGCTGACTTTAAACTGCCCAGATCTCAGATCTCAGCCTCCTGAATAGTTACAATTATAAGTATAAACCACTGGCACCCAGATAAATTTCACAATTCTTTTTTTTTTTCTGTTGTTGTTGGTCATGGAACTGAACTCGGGAACTAGGTGCTATCCCTGAGCTTTTTTGTCAAGGCAAGCACTCTACCACTTGAGCCACAGCTCCACTTCCAGCTTTTCTGGTGATTAATTGGAGATAAGTCTCACAAACTTTCCTATACAGGCTGGCTTTGACCAGAGATCCTCGATCCTCAGATCTCAACTTCTTGAGCAGCTGGGATTATAGCTATGAACCACCAGTGCCTAACTCACAATTTGAGCTGGGAATGTGGCTCCAGTGGTAGAGTGCTTTCCTTACAAGAGTGAGGTACTGAGTTTAACACCGCAATCCTCTGCTAACACATGGAATTCTGATAACCATCCACTGCTAAGTATTTCCGGTTTGTATTTGCTTGGCTGGAAAGTGGACCCAGGGTCTTAGGGCTCCACCACTGGGGTTACCTAGCCAGCTCTAAGTATTTTCTCACTTCTTTTGACCTCTTCTTTGACCCACGCATTGAAGTGCATTTGTTTTGAATTTTCCAAACGTGTGAGGTCATGTTTGCTATCTGTGTGACTAAGATGTGGTCAGACAGGATCCTGGACAGTACTAGTTTCTGGAAAGTCATATTTACTTTCTCTCTTGCTCATTCACAGTGAAACCTTCATTTTCCAGCTGCTGTAATGACCTTACGCCAAGAAAATCCATGGAGGCACAGACAAAGGTGACAAACCTCAGACTTAGGAGCAGCTGCAACCTCCAGGGGGCGGGATTTTCTCTCTTCCTCCTTCTGCCCTCCCCACAGGCCTCCCCTTGTCCTTCCACCAGCCTCAGGCCTCACCTCAGGCCTTGCCTCTCCACCAGCCTTGCCTTTCTGCAGGTCCCAGCCAGACCCCAGCCAGGCCTCTCCTCAGGTCCCAGCCCTCTCCTCAGGTCCCAGGCCTCTCTGCAGGCCCACCTCTCCTCAGGTCCCAGCCCTCCCCTCCCTCAGGTCCCTGGCCTCCCCTCAGGTCCACCTCTCCTCAGGTCCCAGCCCTCCCCTCCCTCAGGTCCCAGGCCTCTCCGCAGGCCCACCTCTCCTCAGGTCCCAGCCCTCCCCTCAGGTCCCAGCCCTCCCCTCAGGTCCCAGGCCTCTCCGCAGGCCCACCTCTCCTCAGGTCCCAGCCCTCCCCTCAGGTCCCAGCCCTCCCCTCAGGTCCCAGGCCTCTCCGCAGGCCCACCTCTCCTCAGGCCTCACCTCAGGCTTCTGGCCTCTCGCACTGCGCTGCTCTCCCCTGTGGGCAACATCCCTCCTATATATACCAGGTGCCCCCAGCCCGCCCCGCCCCGCCTGCCCCGCCCCGCCCCGCCTGCCCCGCCCCGCCCCGCCCCGCCTGCCCCGCCCTGCCGGCCTCGCCCCACACACCCCACCCCCGGCCTCGCCCCGCCCCCGGCCTCACCCCACCCCCCCTGGCCTCGCCCCGCCCTGCCCCGCCCCGCCTGCCCCGCCCCACCCTGCCCCGTTGGCCTTGCCCCGCCCACACGCCCCGCCTCTAGCCTTGCCCCGCCCCACACGCCCCGCCCCCCGGCCTCGCCCCGCCCCACACGCCCCGCCCCCGGACTCGCCCCGCCCCGCGCATGGGCAGGGTGACCAGCGCAGGCCGGGACCTCCCGCCCACCACCAAGGGCATCGTCCCGGCAGCCAGCCGCTGAAGCTGGCGCACCCGAGGCCGCCGCTGTCCTCCCACGCCTGCGCTGAGGCGCTCCGTGGCTGGGTGGCCCGAGGGAGGCCAGGCTCCAGCCGGAGGGGCCTGCCTGGACCCCAGGCGCGCGGGCGGCGGCTTGGTGAAGCTCACAAGTAGGTCCTGGGACTTTCACCCCACTCACTCACAGCGTAATCTTTTTCCTTTCCTTTGTCGGCCGTGGGGCTTGAACTCGGGCCTGGGCGCTGTCCCTGCGCTCTTCAGCTCAAGGCGAGCGCGCTGCCGCTTGAGCCACAGCGCCACTTCCAGTTTTCTAGTGGTTTACTGGAGATAGGAGTCTCACGGACTTTCCTGCCCGGGCTGGCTTTGAACCGCGATCCTCAGATCTCAGCCTCCTTTGTAGCTAGGGTGACAGGCGTGAGCCACCAGTGCCCAGCCATTTTCATCTTTTTTTTTCACTTTATGATGGCTGAAATAATTTTTCCCATTTCATTTGGTCCACCAATCCCACGCCCTCCACACAAGCCGCCTTGCTGCTCCAACTCGTTTGCTCTTGCTGCAGGTCCTTTGCCCAAACACCAACTTGGGGGTCAAGATCAATGCACCGTGCCCAGGAAACAGCTGATCAACATCCACAGGACCAGCGAGCAAGCACACAGTGTCCTGGCTTCCGTTCTACAGCGGTGTCTGTGCCTCCCCTGCCAGGGTAGGCCAGGGCATGGGCTCAGGATCTGCACCCCCTTGTCTGCCCAATGAGCCCGCCCAGCCCTGAGGCCCCATGGAGACCCAAGACCCGGCCTGTGGCCGGCCTCCATGCTGCTGGGACACGGCACTAGCTCAGCCAAGCTCCTGGTGTCTGGGACTGAGGAGGTTCTTGGAGGGAAACTTGCGGCTGAGCAGGGTCTGGCAGGGGAATGAGCTCCCCAGGACATAATAGCATGGCGGCTGTGCTGTCCAGGAGTTCCCCGAAAACCAGAGCAGGTGGGCTCCGGCTGGACCAACAGCCAAGCAATTCTCTGTCCCTTTAGAGCAAAAAGAGCCACTGTGGCCTGGGGGCTAAACAGCCATCAGGCGCTGTGAAAAGCGGTGAGTGCTCGCTGCCACCCACAGCTCTGAGACTCACAGACAAGTGCTATGCGGTGCCCCTCATGTGAGGCACCCAAAACCCTCACCCAGGGCACAGGGCAGAGCAGGCGGGGGACAGGGGGCAGCAGGTATCAGCTTACACTCTGAAGACAGGACAGACCGCCACAGTGTCTCTAGAGGGAAGAGGAGGCCAGAAAACGGCCTGGAGGTGCTGGCCACATAGACACTGGCAGCCAGCACCTCATCCTGACCTTTCTCTCTCAATACTGGGGGATTGATCCCAGGGCTCCATGCTTAGCATTCTCCTGCTGAGCCACACACACCAGCTGTTTCGTGAGACAAGGTCTAGTTACCTTTGCCCAGGCTGGCCTCAAATTCAAGATCCTCCTACCTTGGCCTCCTGAACAGTTGGGATTACAGGCATCTACCACCATGACCAGATGTCCTGGCCTCCTCGAGGGAAGGTTTGTGGACACCTAGGGAAGGCAGGAGTGGGGACTTCAGGGAGGGGCCCAGGGCAAGGCACAGGCAGAGCAGCTCTTGAGCTCTAGCCTCAGGAGCACCCACAGCAGGGGGGCAGGGACAGCACCAACAATCTGAACCCCGGGAGGCAGGGCAGCCGGGGCCCAGAGCAGGACAATGGAGGCAGAGTGGTGGCATAGGCTGGAAGCCAGGCATGCAGAGGGGCTGCAAGTGGGACCCAGAAGCTTCTATGGGGACCATGCTTTGACCATGGACTAAGAATAGCCATTAGGGAGGGTCTGGAAGGTGGGAGGCTTAGGAGGGGACTCCTTATGCAGAGGCACCAGCCTGGCCATTGCTCAGGCCTGGGCTGAGTAGGCTGTGTGGAGCAGAACAAGGCGGCTGGTCCGTCTGTCCATTCAGAGGGATTTAGGAAGGCAACTATCCAGAGGGTGCTCCAAGCCTGTGTGGGGGTGGCTGCCAGCTGAGCGGCTGAGCTGGAAGCCAATGGGCCAGATCCTGAGAGGCCTGGAGGACACCGAGCAGCCCCGGTCTTCCTCTGCTACAGAGTGGGGCTTTGCCTAGACAGCGAGCAGTTCTCAGCACAGGTCTCCGGACCGGCCTGGCCTGGGGCAAGGATGTGTACCAATGCTCTTGGTCTCCCAGGCAATGCTCCCAAAACCGTCACCCCGTGACCCAGACAGGACACCAGCTGCTCAGCGGGTGCAGAGATGCAGACACAGTCCCATGGCTCAAGCCAGGCCCAGGAGGCATCCTGACCAGCCAGCCTCATGGGATATTGCTCGCAGTCAAGGTTGGAGTTGACCTCTGCAAGTATCAGGGCCTCCTGCAGCAGCCCAGGTTCTAGCAAAAAAAAAAAATATTCCCTGGACATGAATGAGAGTTACAGCCACATCGATCATGTGTATAAATACGTCAGCTCAGATGCCACTGGACATGGACACCCGTGGGTGCAAGCCACGTGCCGCCAGCCCACTGCCCAGCAGGGAGCCCCCTGGCCTCCAACCACCATGACCTGCACCCCAGACAGCCAGAAGATGGGGACTGAACCTATCACCTCTCACAAGGGTAGACTGAACTTGTCACCTCTCACAAGGGGGACCGGGAGGTCTGAGCTTGCCACTCTCACAGGGGGTTTTCTAGAGATGACTGCGTTGCCTGCTTCACACTCTCCTTCCTCCGCAGAGTGCTCCTTATGAGAGGTCTGGGAAGACTCCGTCGGCTGAAATGCGGCAAGCTGCCGGGCCCTCAGGCCTGGGAGTGAAGGGGAAGGGGTCAGTGCAGAGCACGGAGCTCACTGACAGGCACTGATGGTGCTGCTCTGGGTCACTCTGGGAGCCTCCTCGCAGCCCAGGGCAGAGCATGTGTTCCAGGGAACCTCCTGCACCAGCCCCTTGGTGCCACCATCACTGGAAAGCCTGGGGTTCAAGCCTGCAGGTCACCAGCACCATGTGACATAAGCCAAGGACAGAAAATGCCCCGAACACCAGGAACTCTCCGCAGGGGCAGGGAGTGGGGGTGGAGAGGCAAACACACCACTGGCGGCTGCAGCGTGCCACTCCTGCCAACTCTGGCAGAGTCGCATTTAATAGAATGCCCTTCTGAAAACTCATTCCAAAATAGAGACGCTCTCCCCAACTGTAAAAGCCATAAAAATGCAAAATACTTCTTTAGGAAAAATTGAATCAAAACGATGCCTCCACTGTACAAAATACCCAGGCTGCTCTGCCAGCCGGTCCTGGGCAGCGGGGGTCCTGGGCAGCGGGGGTCCTGGGCAGCGGGGGTCCTGGGCAGCGGGGGTCCTGGGCAGCGGGGGTCCTGGGCAGCGGGGGTCCTGGGCAGCGGGGGTCAGTTGTTCTCAATCTGCTCCAGATCCAGGTCACTGCCATCCCGAGGGAGGGCGCCCTCCTCCCCGGCACGGCCCCAGTCCCCGCTGCCCCTGCCCTCACGCTGGCCCGAGGACTGCTCCCTGGAGGCCCACGGGCTGGGGCTGGGGCTGGGCGTGACCAGGCCCACGAGGTCCTGCGAGTCACAGGGAGAGGACACGACAGTCTTTGCCTGGGGGTCGTCCTCATCGTCATCTTCGTAGTCCAGGGAGCAAAGGCTCATCGAGTTTTTCAAAGTCTGAAAGAGAAGAGCCATGGCTGAAAGCATTTCTAGTCACACAGGTGCCCCACACCCACCAGGGCACCCCCAGTCACAGAGCACCAGGCCTTGCCTGCATGTCAGCACTTGGCTGCTCACCTGCCCTCGGCCTTACCAGCACCAAGGCCCCCCGGGCCCCTCCAGTGCCAGCTAGGCCCGACAGAGGATGCCGTGTCTGTGGGTGCCTGATGCCTGGTGAGCCCCAGGCACACGGGGTCTGGCTGAGGGCCTCAGGCCAGAGCCTCCGTCTCGTCCTAGGCAAGTGGACAAGGCCGGGAGAGCCCTGCTCAGCGGCCCCCCACACCCACCAGGCCCACTCAGCGCTGTAGAGACCTCAGGCAGCTGGACCTCACCCTCCCGCACACCACGCCGCCAGGCTTGCTCCCTGCCCACCTCCTTCCTCACAGGCAGACGAGGACCACCTGACAGAAGAGCTCCCCCACCCCACCCCAATTCAGCCTGGTCCAGCCCTGTCCAGGGCCCAGGCCGCCTGGCACCCACAACACAGACAGTGCTCGGGACCTGCCCGGAGGCCACACTGGACAGATGGACGGATGCTGTCCTCTCTCTTTGCTCAGGCCCAGTCAGCTCAAGCTCCAATCCAACCCAGACAGAGCTCCCCGCTGACTGCAGACAGACCCCATCCACTCTAGCAACTCCTCCTGGTCCCTCCACGTCCACAGCACTTCATGGCTGCAGCCAGCCGTGAGCTTGGCCAGGCCTTGTGTCCCCATGCCGCTGAATGGCAGCCCTCACGCTCCCTTCGGCAACACCCACTCCCACTCACCATACCCCATATCTGCCTCTCTGCCACCTGCTCAGGGTCAGCCACGCTGGCCTGGGACATGGCCCCACATGGCTGTGGCCACCAGAGGGAGGGTGGCAACGGTGACACAGGTAACGGCACACAGACCGCACGTGTGGCAAGGCTGGATGGGAGCAACAGTGGCCACCTGGAGGACACGTGCTAACCAGCACTTATGACTGAACACTTCTCTAAGCAGCAAATGCCTCCCCTCATAGAAAATCTACTTCCTGGCTAGCTCTCCTGGAAACATCTCCACAGCAGATTGAGGTGAACAAATAGACACACCCCTGGCCAGGACCAGTGGCTCACACCTATAATCCTAGCTACACGGGAGGCTGAGATCTGAGCATCGCAGTTGGAAGCCGGCCCAAGCAGGAAAGACATGAGGCTCTTATCTCCAATTAAGGCCAGAAATGGAGCTGTGGCTCAAGTGGTAGAGTGCTAGCCTTGAACAAAAGAGCTCATGGCCAATGTTCAGGCCCTGGGTTCAAGTCCCAGCACCAGCACTCATGTGCCTACACTCTCTCTCTCTCTCTCTTCTCTTTCTCTCTCTCTCTCCCTCTCTGTCTCTCAAATAAACAGACATATCCCTTGGGACAGCAGATCTATTTGAAATTAGTACTTTGAAGGAAGTTTTTTTTGTCTCCACAGGACAAACTGACATGCATCTTGTATTTGTTGTCCAATTGTGAAAAGTAAATCTGGAGCCAGACAACAGTGCTCCAGCTCATAAGCCTAGCTACTCAGGAGCTGGAAGATTATGGTGCTCAAAGACAGCCCAGGCAGAAAAAGGCTCCATTTCCAATTAGTCAACAAAAAATACTGGGAATGTGGTAGAGTGCTTGCCCAGCATGCATGAAGCCCTGGGTTCAATTCCTCAGTACCACATAAACAGAAAAATCCGTAAGTGGTGCCGTGGCTCAAGTGTTAGAGCACTAGACTTGAATAAAAGAATATCAGGGACAGTGCCCAGGCCCTGAATTCAAACCCCAGGACTGGCAAAAAAAAAATAGACTGAGGGGCTGAGAAGGTAGTTCAGTGGTAGAGTGCATGCCTTGCAAGCATGAGGCCCTGGGTTCGATTCCTCAGCACCACATAAACAGAAAAAGCCGGAAGTGGCACTGTGGCTCCAGTGATAGAGCACTAGCCTTGAGCTGAAGAGCTGAGGGACAGCGCCCAGACCCAGAGTTCAGGCCCCATGACCGGCAAAAATAAATAAATAAATAATAGACTGAGGCATGACTCAAGTGGCAGAGTGCTCTTGGTAATCAGGAAAGCTAGTGAGTGCCAAACTGTGGCCCCATCCCGGGCACTAGAACAAATAAACAGATCTGGGCAGGCAGAGGGCTCAACACTCAGGAGGCCCAGCAGGAGGACTGCAGGGCTGAGACCAGTTACCTGACAAAACCCTGTCTCAAAACAGCAACAAAAATAAGTGACTCTGGGAAGAAATGTGCTAAAGAACCTATTTCTTAAAAATATGAGTGGCTGGGTACTGGTGGCTCACGCCTGTAATCCCAGCTATGAGGCTGAAATCTGAGGATCATCATTTGAAGACAGCCCCAGCAGGAAAGTTTGTGAGACTCTTTTTTTTTTTTGAATTGTACTTGAAAGGACTACCTAATGTGGTTCTTTAGTTATGTAGTCCCTGAAAGGAAACAGCATTTACCTACCTACTTTGTTTTTTCTGTCAGTCGTGGGGCCTGAACTCTGGGCCTGCGTGCTATCCCTGAGCTCTTCAGCTCAAGGTTAGTGCTCTACCACTTGAGTCACAGCACCACTTCTGGGTTTTTCTGCTTATGTGGTGGTGAGGAATTGAACTCAGGGCCTCATGCATGCAAGGCAAGCACTTTACCACTGAGCCACCGTCCCAGCCGGTTTGTGAGACTCTTATCTCCAATTAACTACTCAGAAAAAGCCAGAAGTGGCACTATGGCTCAAGTGGTAGAGCACTAGCCTGGAACCAAAGAAGCTCAGGGACAGAGTCTAGGCCCAGAGTTCAAGCCCCAGGTGGCCACATCTTGGTCAAACAGTGTTGTAATGTTGCCTCCTTGTAAGTCCGGGGCAGTGAGGGGAGGGGAAGTGCCCAGAATAAGGACCAGGGTGAGGAGGGACTGCACTGTACAATTCCTTTACCATCAGGCTTCACGACCCCCGGCAACGTCTCCCACACTGGGGGTCAGAGGTCAGCCTCAGGTGCTCCAGAGGGGTGCCAAGTCACAGGGTTCCGTGAACAACTCTCTCCCCCAAAATAAACCCTAAGGTTAAAAAGAGGGGTCACCTCTCACAGATACAGTACCTAAAACAAATGGAAAGTGAACCTGAAAACCCTCATCAATTTGCACAAACAGGTTTAAATCTGGGCCAGGCCCAGGTGGCCTTTTGGCAATTCCCCAAACATCCAGGGAACAGACAGACCCTGATTCCCGCTCACTGTAACACTGGGTGTCTGTCAGAAAGAGGCCCCACCCAGGGAGGATGAGTGGCGCTGAGACTAAAACCACACACGAGATGAAAGTGGTCAGCCAGCCTCACCATCACAGCACTAACGCCAGCACGGCTCACACTCGCAGCACACACACATGGCCCGCACACGCAGCACACAGAGCACACATGAGGAAAACAATGGAATCACGCCTGCCCCTATTCTGTAAGATCTGAATGCAGTGGAGCAAAGCGTGTGGTTGGCTGTGTGGGTGCAGACGGGCACCTGCGGGTGTCCCATGTGGAAACCAGTGTGCCATCCAGACAGCCCACCGCGAGAGGCGCTCCCCAGCAGGGAGGCGGCGGTGGAGATATCACACATCCCTGAGGACTCAGTGGGCCACACTCCAGCTGCTCCCTCCTGGAGCCACGGGGTGTGCCATTCACGGGAGGAGAGGCGCCTGGAGACATGGTGAGTGGTGGGAAGTCAGGGTACAGCCGCCTCCACCAGTCGCCAAGCAGACACACCCCGCTGCTTCCCCAACTCCAGCTCAGCCAGCTCCTCCCCCATCAACCCCGCGCGCTCCCCCAGCTCCTCTCTACTTCCCGGGACCCAGGCCAAAGCCACCCCCAGTCAGCGTGCAGGGCTCTGTCCAGGTGCAAGCGTGCCGAGGCCAGACCTGCCACACGCACTCCCACCTTCGTCCGCCTCGCCCCTCGCCCTGAGGCCCACCCCCTCTCCACCTGCTCCCCAGGCACTCAGAAAGCCCAGCGCAGCCTCACCCGCGTCATTTTGAGGAAGTCCAAGGACGGGCGTGTCCACCTGGCACCCTCCCGCTGCCTCTTGCGCCGGCTTCTCCTTCCGCTGAGCACACAGGGCTGCGAGCGGCACCGGGGCAGGCCGTGGCGCCGGCCTAGCTCAGGCGAGGAAGTTGGGGTGATGCTGGCAGAAAGCAGGTGAGCACCCGTATCTGCAAGGTGTTCCTGGGAGAGCGACAGGCGGCGCCTGGAGAGCCAGCCAGGCTGCTCAGGGCAGGGGGGGGCCAAGGCCGGGCCGCCCTCGCTGCTCTCGACCACGCCGCTGCTGGGAGAGGCAGGCCGGGGCACCAGGGGCGAGGTGGGGCTCCTGGGCAGGCCCAAGCTCCCAAGGCTGCCGCCTCCGCCGCGCCGCAGCGTGGCGCTCCCACCGCTGTTGCAGCGCCTCTTGGAGACTGGAGTCCAGACCTTGGAGCCACTGGGCCGCCATGGGGAGCGGCAGCGAGCCAGCTCCTCAGGCTCTGACAGGGACCGGCAGTGCCGCTTAGTCGGTGGTGCCACGGGGGGCCCTGTATTCTCACAGAGGTCCAAAGTGCTGCCCGGTCCTGGGCATGGGCCTGGCAACTCTGGCCTCCACTGGACACCGTCTGCATGAGCCACAGCACACGGGGCTGGCAGGAAAGGGCACGCAGAGCCTGTAGCCCCGGGGCTCCCAACAGGCGGTCCTCCACGCAAGGCTGGCCAGGGGCTCTTCTCTCCTAGGGAAACACAAGGGGCAGCAAAGGTAGCAGCTGGGGCCACCCCCCAGCCTGCAGGGCACCACGCACACAGCCCTGGCAGCCACACCGTGTGGCCGGGCACGGTGGCCGGGTCGACGCAGGGCGCAAGACACAGACGCGTCGGAGCCTTCCTGCCAAGCTGCTGTTGCGCTTGGCTCATCTTTGCAGAAAACCCCTGGTTTTAGGAGGTAAGTCAGCGCCTCCTCAGCAGAGCTGTTTCCTAAAAATAACAGCCCAACTCCTTCCCAAGACACCCTGAATCAGCAGACTGCTTCCCACCAGAGCCACTTCCTCAAACAGCCATGGTCCTTAGTGCGAGGGGAGGCGGCCTGGGCCTGGGCCAGAGAGGCCCGCAGAGACAGCAGCCTGCCCCGCCCACAGCCACACAGGGCCTGCGGACCAGGGCAGAGACACTGGCATCTCTAGTTTCCAACACTGGTGACGGCGGTTCTGTGGGACACTTGCCCCACAGTGTGAGCAGAGTGGATGGGGGAGCCCCCTCTGACCCCTGCAGCCCTGTGGGCATCTGAGCAGTAGCTCACAAGCCTCAGTGCCTCAAGCTCTGATCTCCCCATCCCCCATTACAGACCCACTTCCTCCCGTGTACCAGCTCTGGCACCCAGCCCAGCATTCACACCCCCTTGGTCAGGCTCTTGGTCATAAGGGCCCAATGTAGCTCTTTCAATGAGGATTCAATGATTTGATTCCAAGTACATAAAACCAGTAGGGGATGAGGTGAGGAAGCTGGGTGTGAGTGACTTCTTCCAGCCATCCTGGGCCCCTTGCTGAGTGGAGGGAGTTCTCCACCCAGTCCCAGACAGCCTAGAGGTGAGAGAGGCCACCCACTGAATGCAGATGCCTAGCTCTAGGTGAACTGGGGAGATCTGCTTCAGAGAAATACAGATGTCACTGCCTCAGGAAAGCCTCACATAGAGAATGCTCTGATTCTGCCTCTCCTTGAATGACTTGAATCACCCGCCTCTCAGAAGGCCTCTAAGACTTCCCCTATATGGAAGGTTGAGGCATGGCTTCCCTAGATGGAAAAGTTTGATTGGTACCTGAGCTTGTACCTGAGTGTGTCCCGATACGGTCTGATCTTGCTTAGCCCC
The DNA here is from genome assembly GCF_019054845.1 of Dipodomys spectabilis. Lineage (NCBI taxonomy): Eukaryota > Metazoa > Chordata > Mammalia > Rodentia > Heteromyidae > Dipodomys > Dipodomys spectabilis. The sequence continues at coordinate 1,324,267 of NW_024871271.1, read as the reverse complement.
CACCCCAAGCATGAGGTCTTTGTCTTTAAAGACTGTGTAAGCTGTGCAAGGCTGCAGATCTCTGAGGCAGGAGTCCCTCTGTAGTCGCCAGCCTCCAATAAAGACTCCAAATTTGATCTCTCAAAATGTGGCTTCTCTATGTTTTCCTGACCACGAAAGGCACTGTGGGAGACACCAGTCCACTCTGAGGAAAGGCACGTGCAAGAGCCCTGCTTGTGACCCAGTGGAAAGCAGGCGGGGACAAGGCGTCATGTGGAGGACAGGCCCAGGGTGCCAAGATGCAATGAGGAGGATGCAGAGCAGGAGCAGAGGATGGAGACCAGCTAGGGCCTCCCAGGGTGGAAATGGCAGCCAGCTCTGCATGGCGTGGGCACTGCGCACTGTACCAACCACTGCATCCGGGGCTGACAGGGGTGACCCGGTTCTCAGATGGGCTGGAGTGGGCGCACCACAAATTCCTCGGATGCCCCCTCTGAGTGGCGAGGGGAAGCCAGGGCGAGCATGGGCAGATCCGTGGTTGGCAAAGCTGCAGCACGGCAACAGGTGACTATCTCTAGCGGCTAAAGGATGCTACAAGCGTGGCCATTACCTCCAAGGAAAGTGGAGGCCGCCTTCTGGATGCTACAAGCGTGGCCATTACCTCCAAGGAAAGTGGAGGCCGCCTTCTGGATGCTACAAGCGTGGCCATTACCTCCAAGGAAAGTGGAGGCCGCCTTCTGGCTGCACCCCAACGCCAAACGGCCTCCAGCAGGGAAGGGTAAGGCCTTACTGGGGGCTGACCCTGGCCGGCCCTGCTCCAATGACTACATGCAAGACACACACACACACACACACACACACACACACACACACACACACACACACAAGCTTCCCCTGGGCCTAACCACCCTGCTCATCCATGTATTATCCAGCCCCAAAGACTTTGTCAGGACTTTTGAGACACTTACCACCAACCTCCAAAGGGAACAAATGGCCACTTCTGTTCAGTTTCTCAGCAGAATACTGAAAGTGGTAAGAGAGAGGTTTCAGTACTGCAGCTAACACAAGAATAGAAAGGAGAAATAGTCATATGCTTACATCACTACAATAAACTATTTCTCCCTACACTTCCTTTCTGAGAATTAATGCAAGGAGCATTGATATATGGAACACATTAACTGGGTGAAGATGCATTTTTTTGTGAGGGGGGGGGGGGCGCGGGGGGCGTCCGGTCGTGGGCCTGAACTCTGGGCCTGGGCGCTGTCCCTCAGCTCTTCAGCTCAAGGCGAGCGCTCTACCACTTGAGCCACAGCGCCACTTCTGGCTTTTTTTTCTCCTTATGTGGTGCTGAGGAATCGAACCCAGGGCCTCAGGCATACAAGGCAAGCGCTCTACCACTGAGCCACCTTCCCAGCCCTGAAGATGCATTTTGCTCCAAGCTGCAAGCCTGCTTCATTCGCAGCACTCTCCTGAAGCTCTGACATCTTTCCTCGGGGCAGCTCTGAGCTGCACTCATCTTTCAACCTCACCACTTCCTTACTTTTCAGCAAGAAGGTCCTGAGGCAGGCCCATGGGGCCCTTCCCACTTGTGATCCCTTCATCATGAGAAGGAGCCTCAGGTCGGAGTGCCCTGGTCTTAGAACGTGTAGCCACCACTGGACACACAGGCCAGACCAGAGTATGGGAGGTCAGAGTGCCCTGGTCTTAGAACGTGTAGCCACCACTGGACACACAGGCCAGACCAGAGTATGGGAGGTCACAGTGGCCCTGGTGGTGGAGAGGGTAGCCCCACTGGACACACAGGCCAGACCAGAGTATGGGAGGTCAGAATGCTCTGGTCTTGAAGAGGGTAGCCCCACTGGACACACAGGCCAGACCAGAGTACGGGAGGTCGGAGTGCTCTGGTGGTGGAGAGGGTAGCCCCACTGGACACACAGGCCAGACCAGAGTATGGGAGGTCAGAATGCTCTGGTCGTGGAGAGGGTAGCCCCACTGGACACACAGGCCAGACCAGAGTACGGGAGGTCGGAGTGCCCTGGTGGTGGAGAGGGTAGCCCCACTGGACACACAGGCCAGACCAGAGTATGGGAGGTCAGAGTGGCCCTGGTCTTGGAGAGGGTAGCCCCACTGGACACACAGGCCAGACCAGAGTACGGGAGGTCGGAGTGCCCTGGTGGTGGAGAGGGTAGCCCCACTGGACACACAGGCCAGACCAGAGTATGGGAGGTCAGAATGCTCTGGTCGTGGAGAGGGTAGCCCCACTGGACACACAGGCCAGACCAGAGTATGGGAGGTCAGAGTGGCCCTGGTCTTGGAGAGGGTAGCCCCACTGGACACACAGGCCAGACCAGAGTATGGGAGGTCGGAGTGCCCTGGTGGTGGAGAGGGTAGCCCCACTGGACACACAGGCAGGACTGGATGTGGTGGGGAGGCACTGTGGCAAGCTCCATGAAGTCTCAGGAACTGTGCGGTTTCCATAGAGAGAGGCCAAACCTGGGATCTCAGTACTCAGGAAAGTTGGTTTCTGGGGCCATGCCTGGGGATTCTAGCTGGCAGAGGCCAGCTTAGGGAAAGAAAGAAAATCCATAAATGGAGTAAATTGAAAGCTGGGGTTTGTGATCTCTAGAAAGATGCTTATCAACAGACAGGATGTCATATAAACAGAAAGTTCTGGGCACGGGCTGCACCCCTAATAGCACAGCTGGAAAACACATGTCCACAATGGACCTGGGGTCTTGCAAGAACCAGGAGGCAGAGCAGGAAGGGCCGGATGTGCCTCAGGCACAAGGTGTAAAACCAGGGCTTTAGGGAAGGGGCCTTGGGACTGGGGAAAGGGAACAAGGACAGGCTGCTGGGAGGAGCGGGGACCGGGAAGCTGGTGAAGACAGGGAAGACACAGTTCTTCTAGAGGATGTGGACCAGCAGGTGCAGGCAGCCTCGCCAGGCACACGTGAGTAATGGGTCCCGATAAACAGCACTGCCATCCCTGACAAAGACCCCGGCCCCGGTGCAGCCCCGGCACTTCCCAGCAGTCTGCCACACCTGAACCCCAGTGGCGGCACACCAGGTGCAAGGACCCTCAAGCTGCCCACCCAGCACCCAGCAGTGCGCAGGGGCTACACAAATGACACGGGCTGGCAGGCAATGTGGCTACAGCAATGGAGGCGCTAAATGTTTCATGACTTATAGTTTTAAGTTAAGTATTTAAATTTATTTTGAAAACTGATACTTCAATTACTCAATGATCTTTAAGGAAAGCTAGACACCAGTGGTATTTGCCAGTAATCCTACCTACTCGGGAGACTAAGCAGTTCAAAGCCTGAGCAGAAAAGTCTGTGAGAGACTCTTAACTCCAATTAACCAACAAAAACCTAAATGTAGAGCTATGGCTTAAATGGTAAGAGTGCCAGCTTTGAACAAAAAGCTGAGGGACAGGGTTCAGGCCCCAAGACCAGGCCCCAGCACCAGCACAAAAAATAAATCTTTAAGGGTGTGTGTTTAGGACAACTTCAATATGTGAATCTACATTTTCAAGTGTAATTTTTGTTTTTGTTAATTGTGAGGCTTGAACTCTGGGCCTGAGCACTGTCCCTGAGTCTCTTTTTTTTTTGTTTTTTTTTTAGTCAGTTGTAGGACCTGAACTTTGGTCCTGGGTACTGTCCTTCAGCTCTTTAGCTTAAGGCAAATGCTCTACCACTTGAGTCACAGCACCACTTCCGGTTTTCTGGTGGTTTATTGGAGATAAAGAGTTTCACAGATTTTCCTGCCTGGGCTGGCTTTGAACCACGATCCTCAGACCTCAGCCTCCTGAGTAGCTAGGATTACAGGCGTGAGCCACCGGTGCCCGGCTGGCAATTTCTTCAATGAAGATGCTCAAGGGAAAAGATCTGCCATCGTTAGTCACTAAGAGCTGCACATGAAAGTCACAGGGAGGTGCCTTCACACCAGGATGGCTGTGACCCTAACCCTGACAACAGTGCTCATGTGAATGGAGACATGAGTCCTCAGCCCTGCCAGAGAAGATAAAACAATGTGGTCTGGCTCTTCTCGATGTTGAACACAAGCTACTGTAAGACCCTGGCCCTCCCCCCTAGGTATACACCCACAGAACATCCACTCAGGTCTGCACAAAAACTCATGTGAGAATGTTCACAGCAGCATCATTCTGAGCACACAAAAGTCCAAGCAGCCCAAATGTCATCTGCTCAGGTGACAGGAGGGAAGCTCCGAGGACCCCACCCCACAAAGACCCTCCAAGCACGGTGCCTGTGCTGTGTGTTGGCTGGATGCTGGAGACCAGTCACTTCCTCCTGCACCGACAGCTTAACTGGCCAACGGGTCCTGAAGGTGACATGTCAAGTTCACTTTACCACGGTGGTGAGAAAATGAACGGGTCCACATCAAGTTCAGGTGTGGGGAAACTAATCTGGTGAGGAAAATCCAAGACAGACTCAACTGCCCTGATCCAAACGGATGACGCTCGTCCAGATGAGTGTGAAGATGACAGGCAACAGGTACACTTGCACTCACCACTCTCAAAGTCTCTGCAGGTCCCTTTCATCAAGCTGGGAGAAGCTGGGACTATAAGTACTCTGTGCTGGTCAGACACCCAGCCAGGCCGTCAGCTCATGACAGGAGGCTCCCCCTCTAGCACAGCCATCCCCCAGGACACCACAGTAGACAGTGCCCTGCTGTGGTCCCAAAGCTAACTTACGTACCGGGCCAGCCTGGAGGACCCTGCGGCTGAGGTCATCCAGCCTCTGGTTCTGCAGCTTCTCAGTGATGAGTGTGACCATGGTCAGAGCCTCTCTGTCCACACCAACAGGTGCTGGAGTTCCACAACATCAGATGTCAGAAGGCCCAGGCCATTGTGGGTCTGAGCTAAATCTCAGGGCTAGGTCTCCATTTTACAGATGAACAACCCATTTCTACAGGCTCCTCGGGGATGTGTGTCTCTGTAAAGAGAAATCACCATGTGACTGAAGGTAGATGTGGAGTCCCGTGTGCACAGACTGTTTCTGGTGTCTCTGACTGACCAACGCCGTCCCACATTCGAAACTACCAAGTACATTCTCTCCTAAAACCTCTAGTAATGGGATCTTTTGGATAATGGGCCAAGGGTGAGGTGCACATTAGAACTGGCCCCTTCCAGAGCCTGGTCTGAAACAGAAGGAAAATATCTCCAGGCCCTGCTCTCAAAAGGGCAATCAACTTGGGCAGAGCCAGTGACAGCGGGAAGTTCCAGCTGTGAGTTCCAGCCTCAGCAGAATGCCCTGGCCCCCAGCCCCATGCCTGCTCCAGTTACAGAGGCCCTTCCCTCCCATTCTGGCCCCTGAAGCTGGGGTTCCCACTGAGGGAGGTCAGGCAGGGAGAGCTCCGTGAGCTCTGCACCAGGCCAGCCAGATGCAAGCGGTCAGGCTGACAAAAGGGGATTCGTGGTCCTGGCTCTGCAGCCCAGCGAGGGCCCACACCCTTCACGCAGCTGCTGCCTACCTCCCACGCTCAGACCTCACTACTGAGGGTGAGCTGCTGCCCAGGGCTGCCAGTCAGGAAGCAAGAGAGGTGGGAAAACACAAGCGGCAAACCGGGGAAAACCAACATAAGACGGGAAACCCTCCACTTGTGGTGGGTCTTGCCCTCACCTGACAAGGTACACAAGACTGGAACAAGCATGTGAAAACAGAACTCTTGGATGCTCAGAGAGCCAAGAGAAGAACCACCACCGAAGCAAGTGGGGCTTATCCGTCCAGGCAAGGCAGGGGCACGCTAGGGCTCCTGGACACAAGCCCTGCCTCCATCCACTGAGGCAGCCTGAAAAGCGATCATGACTCATACCCACAGCACCACTTCTGGCTTTTTCTGTTTATGTGGTGCTGAGGAATCGAACCCAGGGCCTCATACATGCAAGGGAAGCCCTCTACCACTGAGCCACCTTCCCAGGCCAAGGTACATCCAACTTTACAAATCTGTCACCAAGGGCTGGGAAGGTGGCTCAGAGGCAGAGTGCTCACCTTGCATGCCTGAGGCCCTGGGTTCGATTCCTCAGCACCACATAAGCAAAAAGAAAAAAGCCGGAGGTGGCACTGTGGCTCAAGTGGTAGAGTGCTAGCCTTGAGCTGAAGAGCTGAGGGACAGTGCCCAGGCCCAGAGTTCAGGCCCCACGACCAGACCAAAACAAACAAACAAAAAAAAAATCTGTCACCAAAATAAGATCAACCGATCTAAGAAGAACATATGAACACTGTCATAGACGCCAGGATGATTTCAACAAGATTCAACACTTCTCATTCTTACATATATACAAAGCTGGGCGCCAAGTGACTCACACCTATAATCCTAGTTATTAAGGAGGCTGAGAATGGAGGATCTTGGTTCCAAGCCAGCCAGGGCAGAAAGTCCAGAAGACTTCTCTAACCAGCAAAAAGCTGGAACTGGGCGTAGGGCTCAAGTGGCAGAGCACTAGTTGTGAGTAGAAAAAGTTGAGCAAGAACAGGAGGCCCTGAGTTCAAGCATCTGGTCAGCTTATGCTCTAACACCTGAGCCAAGCCTGTAACTCAAAACACGTCTGAAAGTGGAGCACAGTGACATATGCTACTCAGGCCACTGGTGCAGGAGAACTGCAGAGTCCATGAGCAGGGGCGACCTGGACAACAGAAGGAGATATATGGTTTTTTTTTTCTCTAGTAGTGGAGATTGACTCCCAGGGCCTCATACATGCTATGCAAATCGCTCTACCACTAGAGCCATGCCCCAACTCATCCCTTAACTAAGTCACTTGACCAATGACTAATGCCCTGTCGCACATCAGTTATCGGCTATCAGTTATGAGCATGGTGTTGTCAGAACATACTTGAAAAGGCCATGACACTCCCCTCATGGGAGGATGCAATCTAATTCCCAACTTGGCAGTGAAAGGAAGGAAGCTGGGGACAGACTCCAGAGGAAACAATGCTGTAACTGCGTAAGTCTTCCAGGACACACCCCAGGTGTGCCAGGCCAGGCCCAGGATCCCCTACTGCTCTTGTGTGCAAAGCCCAAGGACCAGGCACAGCATGGACCACACTAGGCTGAGCTGCTTGAGAATTAGACCCCAGGAAGCATAAACAATAATAACTTGCCATTGCTGTTTGGAAAACAAAAACAAAAAATGATGGTGCTTCCAACTCCCATCCTTGGAGGTAATTAACTACACTGCTAATTGAGAACCCCAAGGGTACAGATCCGGAGAAGGGAGCCACATCCCTCCTTGCCACTGCTGGCGGCGGTCATCCCCCCTGCAGGAGGTAGAGGGTACTGCAGTGTCACACTCCACACACTGCAGGAAGACACATCCCACGACACTGATCGCTACTTAACTAGCAGGGAAAAAAGGCTCAAAGGTAGATGCCAAATGTGACAGAAAAAGCTAAGTAAGAGTGTAAGGCTCTGTGTTCAAGCCCAATACTACCAGCACAACATATGAAAATAAAAGATTTTATTTATACATATATAAAGGGTAAAGTCTGCTGTCAACTACAGACTTTGGGTGATAATGTTAGCAAAGATTCTCAGCCACAAAATGTACCACTCTGGTGGCTATGTCAGACAATGGGTGTGCAAGAGCAGGGGAAGGGGGAGTATTTCTATGCAATTTGTGGCAGGGCTAAAACTGCTCTCAAAAATAAAAGCGCTGTGGGCAATACCAACACTTGGGAGGCTGAGACAGGAGGATCCTAGTTTGAAGCCAGTCTGGGCTACATAATGAGATCTTGTCTCAAAAAAATAAATGCCCTTTATTTTTCTTTTTGGCAGTACTAGAGTTTGAACCTGAGGCCACACTTGCTAGGCAAGCACACTACTACTTCTTAACTTTTTAAGGTTTTCAATGTTTCAGAAAGAAAACTCGGACTGAGAATGTGGCTCAGCAGTAGAGTGTTTGCGTAGCACGCATGAAGCACTGGGTTCGATTCCTCAGTACCACACACACAGAAAAAGCCAGAATTGGCACTGTGGCTCAAGTGGTAGAGTGCTAGCCTTGAGCAAAAGAAGCTCAGGGACAGTGTCCAGGCCCTGAGTTTAAGCTCCAAGACTGGCAAAAAAAAAAAAAAAAAAGGAAAAAAAGAAAACTTTTAAAATACATATACATAAACCTAAGGTTTCCTGTTCTATGTACCAGTAGAATTGTTTTCTCTCAGACTGGCGTCTGTGCACACCACACGTATGTAAGCACATGTCTCTACAACTTGGAAGTTCCCAATGCATACACTCAAAAAAAAAAAACTTACTCTGGCATTTTCTCCATCTCCAATAAAACTTGTCCTTTCTGTGGTCCCCAAATCTAACCTGAATCAAGAAAGGTGGCGGTCCACTCGAGGGGCGCCCTGGCCTTGGCTGGCTGGTGGTCCGTTAGAGGGGCGCCCTGGCCTGGGCTGGCTGTCCACTCGAGGGGCAGCCTGGCCTGGCTGGCAGTCCACTCGAGGGGCTGCCTGGCCTGGTCTGAGTTGGCTGGCAGTCCACTCCAGGGGTGGCCTGGCCTGGACTGGCTGGCGGTCTGCTAGAGGGGCGGCCTGGCCTGGACTGGGCTGGCTGGCAGTCAGCTTGAGGGGTGGCCTGGCCTGGGCTGGGCTGGCTGGCGGTCCGCTCGAAGGGTGGCCTGGGCTGGGCTGGCTGGCAGTCAGTAGAGGGGTGGCCTGGCCTGGGCTGGCTGGCCGTCTGCTAGAGGAGCGGACTGGCCTGGGCTGGGCTGGGCTGGCGGTCCGCTCAAAGGGCGCCCTGGCCTGGGCTGGGCTGGCTGACAGTCCACTCAAGGGGCGCCCTGGGTTGGGCTGGGCTGGCTGGCGGTCCACTCGAGGGGCACCCTGGGCTGGGCTGGGCTGGGCTAGGCTAGGCTAGACTGGTGGTCTGCTCGAGGAGTGGGCTGGGCTGGGCTGGCTGGCGGTCCGCTGGAGGGGCGGCCTGGGCTGGGCTGGCTGGCTGGCTGGCAGTCCGCTCCAGGGGTGCTCTGGGCTTGGCTGGGCTGGACTGGCTGGCGGTCCGCTCGAAGGGCGCCCTGGCCTGGGCTGGGCTGGCTGACAGTCCACTCAAGGGGCGCCCTGGGTTGGGCTGGGCTGGCTGGCGGTCCACTTGACGGGCACCCTGGGCTGGGCTGGGCTAGGCTGGACTGGTGGTCTGCTCGAGGGGCGGGCTGGGCTGGGCTGGCTGGCGGTCCGCTCAAGGGGCACTCTGGGCTGGGCTGGGCTGGGCTGGCTGGCGGTCCGCTCGAGGGGTGGCCTGGGCTGGGCTGGGCTGGGCTGGGCTGGCTGGTGGTCTGCTCGAGGGGCGGCCTGGGCTGGGCTGGGCTAGGCTGGGCTGGGCTGGCTGGCGGTCCGCTCGAGGGGCGGCCTGGGCTAGGCTGGGCTGGGCTGGCTGGCGGTCCGCTCCAGGGGCGGCCTGGCCTGGGCTGGCTGGACTGGTGGTCTGCTCGAGGGGCGGCCTGGGCTGGGCTGGGCTGGCTGGCGGTCCGCTCAAGGGGCGCTCTGGGCTGGGCTGGGCTGGGCTGGCTGGCGATCCGCTCGAGGGGTGGCCTGGGCTGGGCTGGGCTGGCTGGCAGTCTGCTCAAGGGGCGGCCTGGGCTGGGCTGGGCTGGCTGGCGGTCTGCTCGAGGGGCGCCCGGGGCTGGGCTGGGCTGGCTGGTGGTCCGCTCGAGGGGCACTCTAGGCTGGGCTGGGCTGGCTGGCGGTCCGCTCGAGGGGTGCCCGGGGCTGGGCTGGGCTGGGCTGGCTGGTGGTCCGCTCGAGGGGCGGCCTAGGCTGGCTGGCGGTCCGCTCAAGGGGCGCTCTGGGCTGGGCTGGGCTGGGCTGGCTGGCGGTCCGCTCGAGGGGCGCTCTGGGCTGGGCTGGGCTGGGCTGGCTGGCGGTCCGCTCGAGGGGCGCTCTGGGCTGGGCTGGGCTGGGCTGGCTGGCGGTCCGCTCGAGGGGTGCCCGGGGCTGGGCTGGGCTGGGCTGGGCTGGCTGGCGGTCCGCTCGAGGGGTGCCCGGGGCTGGGCTGGGCTGGCTGGCGGTCCGCTCGAGGGGTGCCCGGGGCTGGGCTGGGCTGGGCTGGGCTGGCTGGCGGTCCGCTCGAGGGGTGCCCGGGGCTGGGCTGGGCTGGCTGGCGGTCCGCTCGAGGGGTGCCCGGGGCTGGGCTGGGCTGGGCTGGGCTGGCTGGCGGTCCGCTCGAGGGGCGGCCTGGGCTGGGCTGGGCTGGGCTGGCTGGCGGTCCGCTCAAGGGGCGCTCTGAGCTGGGCTGGCTGGCGGTCCGCTCGAGGGGTGCCCGGGGCTGGGCTGGGCTGGCTGGCGGTCCGCTCGAGGGGCGCTCTGGGCTGGGCTGGGCTGGGCTGGCTGGCGGTCCGCTCGAGGGGTGCCCGGGGCTGGGCTGGGCTGGGCTGGGCTGGCTGGCGGTCCGCTCGAGGGGCGCTCTGGGCTGGGCTGGGCTGGGCTGGCTGGCGGTCCGCTCGAGGGGTGCCCGGGGCTGGGCTGGGCTGGGCTGGGCTGGCTGGCGGTCCGCTCGAGGGGTGCCCGGGGCTGGGCTGGGCTGGGCTGGGCTGGCTGGCGGTCCGCTCGAGGGGCGGCGGCGCTGCGGGCCCTCCTGAGCAAGCCAGGGCACAGCAGCGGGCAGGCCGGGGAGGGCCGTCCAGCAGGCCGCGACGGCCGAGCGGGCTCCCAGCCCACAGCGGCCGGCACCCCGCGCGGCCCCTGCACCGACCCCCTAGAGAAAGCACTCCTCCTGCGCCTGTGCGGGGTCCACTTGGGACGGGAGCGTCCGCGGGCCTGGGTGCCCGCCCGGGGAGCCCGGGCCACGGAGGCCGCCGCGGCGCGGGGGGCGGCTCGGGTCCCGAGCTCTGGGAGGGCGAGGGCGAGACGAAGCCGGGCTCAACAGCGCGCGGAGCCCCAGCCGGGCCCCTCGGGCCGGGGCGGCCGAGCCGCGGGCCTGCCCTCGGCCGGGACTTACACCACCGCGGTCCACGCCGCTCCGGAGCCGGCTCCCGGGCGCGCGCCCGCCGCCCCGGCCCCCGGCGCCGCCCCGCCGGGCTCCCGGGCCCACGGGCGGCGGCGCGCGCCGGCGGGACGCGGCCCGGGCCGGGCGCGGGGGGCGCCGGGGCCTCGCGACGCGCGGAGGTCACGCGCGGGCGCTGACAGCGCGCGGCAACCGGGCCCCGCCGGCCCGAGGGCGCTCGCGGCCCCGCGCGTGGCGGGCGGGCGGACGCCGGGCTGGGTACCTGCGGCCGGGCGACAGGCTGAGGCCGGGCGGGGCGGGGGCGCCGGCCGCGCAGGCCGCGGTCCGCGCATGGGGACGCCGCGCCTCAGCCGCGGCGGAACAAAACCGCGGCCGCCGCCCCGCCCACCGCGACCGCCCTCATTGGCCGTCGCCGCGGCCGCCGTCGCCGCCGCGAGCCGTCAGCCGCCCGCCCTCCCGCGCGTCGCCGCCGCCGTCGCCGCCTGCGTACCTCGGCCGCGCAGCCGGGAGGGGCGACGCCGGCGGGTGGGAGGAGCGACGTCGGTGGGCGGGGAAACGCCTGCGTGGGGGCGGGCACGGGGGCGACGCCAGCGGGAGGAGCGACGCCGACCTAGGTCGGGCACGCGAGGGGCCTATTGAACCCCGCCCACTACCTGGGAGCGCGTGTCGTTGGGCCCGCCCTCCGCACAAGCCCCGCCCACGCGGAAGCGTGCTTGGGAGGCGCTAGGTGAGGGAAAACCCGGGCTCTGGGCTCGGGCCTAAGGGGACAAGAGTAGGGCTGGGAAGGTGGCTCCCGGGAGAGGGCTGGCCTGGCAGACATGAGGCCCTGGGTTCGATTCCTCGGTACCAGACACAGGAAAAGCTGGAAGTGGCTCCAGAGCGCTAGCCTTGAGCACAAGCAGCGCAGGGCCTCGGAGTTCAACCCCAGGACTGGCAACGAATAAACACACCATCATACTAGCAGCCGTCTGAAGATTGCCCACTCCCTTCAGAGCCCTCGAGCAAAAGTTAGCCACCAGCTCTTCTAATCCGCGGTATCGGCCTCTGGCTCCCCTGATGTTCCCCCTGGTCGGCCCCTCCCAAAGCCTGACCTCACATCACCCCTCACCCCAGGTGCGTGCTGGAATCTCAAAGTGTCGGCCTGTCTCTTGGCCACAAATACAGCCTTCCAAAGCTCAAGCTTTGGCCTGCTAGGGCGAGCAGGCTTCCTTCTGTCTTGGTAAGTCCTGGGAGGGCCGTGGGGTCCATTCCTGTTTCTCTCTTAGCACCTGGGACTGAGTTCGCCGAGTGAGCGTCCCACAGCCTACCTCCCACATCCCAGCGCCACTCGCACACCCGGTGTCCCGCAGAGTACCGCAGACGTGTTGCTCTCCGGTGCATGCCAGAAATCCTCTTCCTTTCCATGAAGGGCGCCCTGGGAACAGCCGGTGGGATCCTGAGGATCATTTCCCACTGCCCCTCAACCCCTGGGGTGTTTCTGCCCGTGTAACGTCCCAAAGCCTTGTCTGAGCCTTATGATGTTCATTCCTCAGGGCCACTCCCACCAAAACCTGCCTGCCCCTGTCTAAGCTTCAGGGGAGCCCTAGTGTTTACTAGGGCTCTTAGGCCCACCCTTAGCCCGAGTAGGGATCCTGGCTTCTTGGTAGACCTCCAGATTTTTTTTTTGGGGGGGGGGGTTGGTCATGGGACCTGAACTCTGGGCCTGGGCGCTGCCACTCAGCTCTTCAGCTCAAGGCTAGCGCTCTACTACCACTTGAGCCACAGCACCACTTCCGGCTTTTTCTGCTTATGTGGTGCTGAGGAATCGAACCCAGGGCCTCATGCAAGGAAAGCACTCTACCACTGAGCTACCTTTCCGGCCTGACCTCCAGATTTTATCTTTGCTTAAAACCCATTTCACTTCAGACTTACTTGATAATATTCAAACCCACTCCTGGCCTGCCTGTTCAGTAGTCTCACACCAGCATTCTAGAAAGAGCACAAAGCAGGATACTGTGCCTAGCCCAGAAAACGCTTGGCTTTATTACCCAGCTCCTCAAGCATTCACCAACCACTTCCTAGCCTCTTTAACATTTTAGGGCAGGCTGGAAACTACTCGAACATAGCCGCCAGTCTACCTCCTGCAAAAAACAAACATCACTTTCCAAGTCAGTGACAGGTGGTCATGGCGGTGGGTTAGTTCTATCATGTCTGTGGACAGAGCTGCCAGAGTCCAAGGGCCCAGCCAGGGAGGGCAGGCTATGGACAGAACGTCCCTCAAGACTCAGCCCATGGCTGGGTCTCCATTCTCTGTCACCCCAAGTGCTGATGAATAAGGATCAGACCTCAGTCCAGTCGGCATCTGTGCTGTCAGTCTGCTGAGCACCCAAAGCAGCCAGGCTATACAGTGATACATAACCAGGCTGCTGAGTCAAGGGTCCTCCCACGATGTGGTGGGCAAGAACTAAGACTGATGGTGTCTGTGCCTATCCACCACTTAACATCTCCAGACACAACTGTCACCAAAGCCCACACCTCCCCAAGGCTGTATGTGTCAGGAGCTAGAGAAAGAGGCTTACTGAATCACCCCACATGTCCCATCTACCAACAGTACAAATCAGTTACAGAAGGTGCTTTTTATTTTTTTCAACATCATTCCATACAAAAGCAATAGAAATGCAAGTTTTGACAAGTTTACAATTGAATACCTGAACAGAAAATCTATACACATTATCATTTACAGCAATTTTACATGGTAAATTAACTGAAATATGTTCTAAATATGATCTAAATGCCTTAACTCTTGATATTAAGATCTTGCAACTATTTACAAGTTCCAAATTAAGACTGCATAGCTAATATAAAACCCACTAATTTAACAATTCGATTTAACTGACTTTTCAGAGCTCTGTAAGGGGGAGGGGGGATTACAAGGCCAGAAAATAGTCTTCAAAATCACTGTAACTGTCTGACTCAGAATTGTCAGATACCTGTAAAAGAAACTGACTCCAGACTGGTCCCATGAATACATGGTTGAATCAGCAAGCAACCATATGACAAGAGACAACTTGAAATCTAAGACACTTAAGGAAACCAGATGAAGCACGCTTGGCAGTCTGACTTGGACAACATTAGCATTAGATTTGTTGCAATATTAGTTCCTGGTTCGATTCTTCTTGGCTTTAACTCCATTTACAATTTAAAACATGCAAAACATACTATAAATAAAAATTAACATTTCTTAAAAAAATAAGGCAAAAATAACAAGTGATCATGAGATAATGAACTATTAACAGACCATTAAGTACAAATGCACAGCACATGCTTCTCCAGCCTTGACCTGGCCAGGGGGAGGAAACTTTCTCATGGTGGCTGCCAGATGGCAGTTAGCTCATGGCTGAGAATTCTTTCAAGGGTTCAGTTAAACAAGCTTCCAAATCAAATTCATCCTCCACTTGACAGTCCAGATGTCTAACTTTGGTAGGTGTGCCAGAATACACATCCTAGAAAACAGAAGCATGGGTCATGTCTATATCCATCAGATACACAGGTTTTTTCTGTATGTGTTTGTGTGTATAGGCATTCATGCATGTGTCAGTTCTGGAGCTTGAACTCAGGGCCTGAACACTGTTCCTGAGCTTTTTGCTCAAGGTGAGCACTCTACCACTTGAGCCACAGCTCCTCTGCCTACTCTTTGGTGATTAACTGGAATTAGGAGTTTTGTGGATTTTCCTGCCTAGACTGGCTTCTAATTGGGATCCTCAGATGGCAGCCTCCTGAGTAGCTAGTATTACAGGCGTGAACTACCAGCACCTGGCTTCTACATTTGCTTTTAATGATGCTTAGCCCAGGTTGACTCTCTTGCCTGAGGGACTTCAGTACATGTTTAGGTATCCAAGAATATGGCAGGGCCCAAACAAACTGATCATGACCAATGACAGTCCCATGAACACAAAAATATAACAAAACAGTTCAAAATATTAGCTAACTGATGCTCATGCCTGGAGGTTTCAAATTCCTACTTACGTTAACTAAGTAGGAATTAACCCTGTCAATTACAAACTAGCAAGCATAGATGGCTCAAATCTATAATCCTAGCTACTTAGGAGGCTGAGATCTGAGGATCAAGGTTCTGAAGCCAGCCCAGTCAGGAAAGTCTGTGAGACTCATCTCCAATTAACCACCAAAAACAAAGCCAGAAGTGGAGTTGTGGCTCGAATGGTAGAGCAACTAGCCTTAAGTGGAAAAGGCTAAATAAAGGACAGAACCTGGCCCAGAGTTCAATCCCTAATACTAGCACAACAAAAAACAGTTACAGAGCATGAACACCAATAGAGGACAATACAGTGTTGGCAGCACTGCAGACTCACTCAGAGCAGTTTCAGTGCCCACACATGTGTGCTGATATGAAGGCTTGAATTCAGAGCTTTGCACTCTCAGCCTTTTCTGGTCAAGGCTGGCATATTGCTACTTACAGCCACATTTCTACTCCTGGCTTTCTGCTGGCTAATTAGGTAAGGGCCTAGATTGGATTTGTTTCCCTGGATTGGCTTCAAACTTGATCCTCAGATCTCAGCCTTCTGAGTAGCCAAGATTATAGAAGTGAGCCTCCAGTGTCCAGTAGTCTTTTTCCCATCCCACAGTGAAGAATGATCCCAGGACTTGCACAAGACTTCTCACACTGAGCTACAACCCTTAGCTCTTTCTATCTTCAGAGGGTCTTACAAGTTGCCAGATAGGCCTCAAACTTGTCAATTACCTCTCAGCCTCCTAAGTAGCTAGAATTACAAGTGTATTAGCACCATGACCAACAACTTACCAGTCTTCACAACATGAAGAGGCAGGCACATTCCTTAAGAGATAAGCATCTTGCTATTCCTACACTGGACATTCGTTTAACACTGCCACAACAGTTGACACTGCCACAACAGTGGCATGCAAATGTCAACAAGCCTAAATGACAAGCACTGGGTTCCCCAAGAGTAATACAGTGGGAAGAAAAGTTCAGATATGATTCAGGAACTTACAGACAGCACTAACAACAACAAAGACTTATGCTTTTTAGTCTTTTTACCTGCTTTTTCACTTATGCTTAGATATGCCCACATGGAAATACTGTATTGTTTCCCTTATAAAATAGCAAGTTTTTCATTATAAACTGCACACATATATAAGTCTTAAAGAATGTGTTCCTGGACACTAACTACAGAATTAAAGAGATGAGGCAATTTTTTTTGGGGGGGGGGGGGGGGGGGGAGGTCAGTCATGGGGGCTGAACTCTGGACATGGGCACTGTCGCTGAGCTCTTCAGCTCAAGGAAAGAGCTCTACAGCACCACTTCCAGTTTTCTGCCCAGGCTGGCTTCGAACTGCAATCCTCAGATCTCAGCCTCCTGAGTAGCTAGGATTACAGGTGTGAGCCACCAACACCCAACTTTCCTCGAGACTCCTATCTCCAATTAAGCACCAGAAAACCAGAAGTGGCGCTATGGCTCTAGTGGTAGAGTGCTAGTGGAGCTGAAAAGCTCAGGGACAGCGCCCAGGCCCCAGAATTCAAGACCCATGACCACCACCACCAACAACAAAAAAAGGTTCCTACACCACCAGCCCACCAGAACGAACCATGCATGGCTTACAAGTGGGCACTAATAAGTGGATATGGAGGTGATAGATGCAGGAAAAAGGCCTTTTACTACCAAATGAAAATGTTGGAGACTCACTAGTTGGGCTGAATCAAATGCCAAACTAAAAGTCACTCTCTCAGAATTCAATCTTAGGATCAACCTGATATCACAATGATGGGAAACAGAACCCCTTTTCCATAAGCATCAGTATCAGAATCTAACATCAGTATGTTAAGTGGCATATGCTCCCAACAATTAATTTGCCTAAAACATCCAGGCTGAGAAATATAACAAGAACTACTTACAAAGTTATCCTGTGAGCTTGTTTGGGATTCAGAGCTGCTTTCTATGGATTCTGTCTCCATTTCTCCGAGGTCTACAGGGTGTCTGTGAAAATCCAACAGGCATCAAAGTTACCAGAGTTTGAAAGCCAAGAAACCCAGAGAGTAGTGAGACTCTTCCCAATACAAGCCTTCTCACTGAAAACAACCTGATCTACAAAGTGCTGCAGAGACCTCTAAGTTCCCCAGAGTCAGTCTTCAGTGCTTCCTGACCCCTACACTCCACCCTGCTCAATCAATCCAACACAGAAAGCAGACAGTAATCAAAGGCAAAGATTTGCCTATCACAGTATGCCAAGATCTGCCATTCTCAACAGTGGTGGAATCGTATGTTCACATCCACAAGTAGTATCGATATCACAAGCCCAATTTTGGAGAAGGAATCAAACACTTCAACAAATCTTATTACATATACTTTTCCAATTTCCCTTTCAGATAATGGTACAATAGTGTGCATATTGGGCAGGAGGGAATCCGTGAAGCCAATCTTGGAAAGCCATGTTAAAACATTAATTCCAGCACACAGGTTTCTAATAAATTTCCCAGCACAAAGGTACTCAAATATGTGCTCAATGAATGTGTCTGAGGAAGCAAAAGGTCTGGACCAGAAGTTGCCAGGAGATTAAAAAAAAACAGAAGAGCAGAGAATCATACTACTCTCACTTCCAGTTGAGTACCAATTCTGAACATGTAGCAAAAGTTCAGATATATGGTATTTTCAACTAGGCACATGTTTAAAACCCAATGGGAAAGCCAGTGGCTCACACCCTAATCCTAGCTTCTCAGGAGCCTGACATCTGAGGATCAAGATTTTGTATTTTTTTTTTTTGTCAGTCATGGGGAAGATCATGATTCTAAGCCTGAGCAGTCAAGTCTGTGAGACTCTTGTCTCCAATTAACCATCAAAAAAGCCATTAAAGCCAGGTGCCAGTGACTCACGCCTGTAATCTTGGCTACTCAGGAGGCTGAGATCTGAGGACACAGTTCAAAACCAGCCCGGGCAGAAAAGTCCATGAGACTCTTATCTCCAATAAACCACTAGAAAACCAGAAGTGGCGCTGTGGCTCAAGTGGTAGAGCACTTGCCTTGAGCTGAAGAACTGAGGGATAGCGCCCAAGCCCAGAGTTCAAGCCCCACGACCGACCAAAAAAAAAAAAAAAGCCATTAAATGGAATGTGGTTTAAATGGCAAGAGCACTAGCCTTGAGCAAAAAAGTACAGGGACAATGCCCATGCCCTAAGTTCAAGCCCCAAGACCAGCATACACGTGCCTGAGTGCACACACATGCATGTGCATACACAAAGGGAAATAGATTAAAAAAAAAAAAAAGCAAGCCCTCCTTTTCATTAAAATTGGACCTTTTCAGCCCGGCACCAGTGCCTATAATCCTAGCTACTCAGGAGGCTGATAAGGATCATGGTTGGAAGCCTGCCTAGGCAATATGTGAGACTCCTGTTTTCTACTTAGCCACCAAAAAACCTGAAAGTGGACCTATGGCTCAAGTGTTTCAACGCCTTGAGCAAAAAAACTCAGGGACACCACCCAGGGCCTGAGATCAAGTCCCAGGACCGCCATTTAGAAAAGTCTCATAGTTAACTATAAGTGACTCAAATACTTTTCAGGATATTTATCTTTCAGGGTTTTTTTCCTTATTCAAGTCCTAGACTTGAACTCAGGACTTAGGTGCTGTCCCTGAGCTTTGCTCAAGACTAGAGCTCTAACACGGGCCACAGCTCCACTTCCTGCTTCTTGGCAGTTAATTGGAGCTAAGAGTCTCACAGACTAGTAGCTAGGATTACAGATATGACCAACACCAGGTGGCTTACGATGTTTATCTTTTAAACCAAGTAAGCTAAGCCAGTTGCCAGTGGCTCATGCTTGTAAATCTATTTACTTGGGAAGCTGAGATTGGGAAGATTTCTGTGCAAGGAGAGCCTAGGCAGAAAAGTTCTTGAGACCCCTTTTCTCAACCCATAGCTAGACATGGTGGCACATGCCTGTGATCCCAATAATGACAAGGTAGATTATAGCTCAAATTATCTGTGAAAAACAGGGCTGGAGGCATAGTTCAGCAGTTTCATGCCAGCTTATCAACTTATCAACTGCAAAGCAAAGCTGTGAATTCAACCTCCTGGTACTACCTGCGCCCCAACCCCCCCCCACCCACCCACACCCACACCCACACACACGTCATCCTAACTATCTTGAGAAGGCAGAGATAGGAGATCAAGGCTCAATACAGCCCAGGCAAAAGTCTGAGATTCCATCTCAACCAAGGGCAGACCAAATGTGGTAGCACATGCTTTAGAAATCCCAGTGGTGATGGTGGGGGGAGGCGAGGACTGCAGTTTGAAGACAAGCCTGGCTTGGTCTGGCAGTAAAGTCTGTGAGATTCTCATCTCCAAAAAGGCCAAAATAAAACCAGAAATGCAACTGTGGCTCAATTCAAGTCTGTGAGGCCCTTATTTCCAATTAACTACCAAAAAAGCCATTAAGTGGAGCCTTGAGCTCAAAGCTAAAGGACAGTGTTCAGGCCCTGAGTTAAAGCCCCAATACTGGCACAAGGAAAAACACACACACACACACACACAAAACAAACCAGGGCTCACAGAATGGCTCAAGTGGTAGATCACCTGCCTTACAAGAGGCCCCAAATTCAACCTTACTACTACCACCTTAGACAAAACCATTATGACACTGAGCTCTCTACTGAACTGTAGACTTACTGAGCTCTCTTTTCTAGCTCCAGAAGGTAAATCTAACCCAGAATTCCCCCACCATCCTACATATGTGTGTGCACCTACCTCTGCACACATACACGTAATACACATATACACACATACACACACAAAACCAAGAGCTGGCTGCTGTTTCTGATAACTTCTAGTATGACCTGTTACAAGTGACACACAGTTGTTTCAATATGTCAACAAGAGAAGAATGAAAATAAACACATACATGTCTTGCAAATCACATCCTTCTTCAGCTGGAGGGTCCCAAAAATGCAGTGCCACCTTCCAGAGTTTGATCTGCTGGTCCCAAGACCGCCGGGAATACTTCTTAAATTTGTTGGGAGTCTTAGGATGGACACCAGGTTGTCGAAGGTGTCTATAAGAAAAGAGCAGGATCAGTAGTTAGAAGGCTAAGCAATCTAGAACTATGGCTCAAGTGGTAGAGTGCCAGCCTTGAGTAAAAAAGATAAAGAGACAGAGCTCAGGCCTTGAATTCAAGCCCCAGTACTGGCACAAAAAAGAGGGAAGGGTTGACATTGTCTAAAATGACATATACTCTCTACATGACTTATGTAATTGTAACCCTTCTGTACATCACCCTTATAATAATTTAAAAAGTTAAAGAAAAAAATTTTAGGGGCTGGGAAGGTGGCTTAGTGGTAGAGCGCTTGCCTTGCATGCATGAGGCCCTGGGCTCGATTCCTCAGCACCACATAAGCAAAAAGAAAAAAAGCCAGAAGTGGCGCTGTGGCTCAAGTGGTAGAGCACTAGCCTTGAGCTGAGGGACAGCGACCAGGCCCAGAGTTCAGGCCCCATGACCGGACCCAAAAAAAAAAAAAAAGAAAAGAGCAAAGAAAAAAATTTTCATCAGTGACAGTCTCCAAAATGAAAACGACTTCTTCAGGGCTACAGGCATTGCTCATGTAGGTGCCAAGCCCTGGGTTCAAGGTCCAAAACTACTCCACAAAAAATAATTAAAATCAATGCCACTTCACCAGTAATGGCATGTCTACAAACCCAGAATTCAGTAGGCTGAAGCAAGAAGACCATTAGTTTTGAGGCAGCCTGGGCTAAGACCCTAACTTAAGGACGCTCTATGTTTGAACCTTACCCTTCTTTTACAGTCTGTGCGCTCAATCTTGCAAAGCAGTAAGATCCAGAAAATGATCCTCAGATCTCAGCCTTCTAAGTAGCTAGGATTACAGGCATTGAGCCACCAGTGCCACCTCCTGAGATTCTTATCTCCAATTAATCACCAGAAAACTGGAGGTAGAGCTATGGACACAGGAAAATGGTAAACTGCTAGCCTTGAGCAAAAAAAGCTCAGGGACAGGCCCTGAGTTCAAGCCCCAAAACACTACAACCCCCATACCTCCACCCCCAACACACACACACACACAAACACACACACACACACACACACACACACACACACACACACACAAAAGGTGACACCAATTTTCTTTCCAATTATCTTTAAGGTTCTTTTGCTGTGTATTTTGGTAACTGTATATAATTGTTGTGTCCTACGAATGAAATGTTAAGCCGGGCGCTGGTAGCTCACGCCTGTAATCCTAGCTACTCAGGAGGCTGAGATCTGAGGATCATGGTTCAAAGCCAGCCCGGGCAGGAGAGACCGTGAGACTCCCATCTCCAATAAACCACCAGAAAACCGGAAGTAGTGCTGTAGCTCAAGTGCTCCACCACTTGAGCCTCATGACCAACCAAAAAAAAAGAATGAAATGTTATATAACACCTAAGATTATAAACATGACTTTTTTTTACTGGCATTAATGGCTCATTCATGTAATTCTAGCTACTCAGAAGACTGAGTTCTAAGGATGGGGGTTCAGAGCCACCAAGAAAGCCCATCAGACTTATCTCTAATTAATCAACAAAAAGCATTAAGTAGAGCTGTGGTAAAGTGATAGAACACTCAGCTTGAGCAAAAAAGCTCAGAGACAACACACAAAACCCTGAGTTCAAAACCTAAAACGGGCATGCACACAAGCAGGAATACACTATTTATCTTCACATCTGATTTTGCAGACACTCTTGTCTTGTTTTGCACTTAAGCTCCTGTGAGTCTCTAATAAATTAAGATACTTCCTGACAGGTTTGTCTCATATAAACAACTCCGCACAAGTGCAATGCCACAGGGTTGGTTCAGAACATCCAGTGAGATGCTACCTGGGGACCGCTTTAATATAGCGATCATAGGCAATGGTGTTTTTTCCATAGTTGATTTGCTTCTGTCTTCTCATCAAGACACATTCATCTGTCTCAACATCAGCCGGAACTGCAGACGTGGACTCCTTTGAATCAGAACTGCAAAATCCAATATACAACAAATACAATTATTTCAAGTCAGTGAAGAACAGACTAACCAATAAATGCTACTGGGATAATCAGATTTCTCAATCACAATTTCTCTCATTAGCAAATTACAAAGAAATATTTGCACAGCAGATACCTTCCTGATGATGATTTTCTCTCTCTCCCAAAGTCATTGATGAGGAGTTTTCTTTTATATCTGAGAACAAAATAATTGCTGTTTTTAAAAACATTAAAAAAAAAAACAAACACAATGTTTCCAAGAGCTAAAAGCTGACAGGAATGAATGCTTTTGTTTTGTTTTGTTTTTGTCGGTCGCGGGGTTGAACTCTGGGCTTGGGCGCTGTCCCTCAGCTCTTCAGCTCAAGGCAAGCGCTCTACCACTTGAGCCAAAGCGCCACTTCCAGTTTTCTAGTGGTTTATTGGAGATGAGTCTGACGGACTTTCTTGCCCGGGCCGGCTTTGAACCGTGATCCTCAGATCTCAGCCTCCTGAATAGCTAGGATTACAGGCGTGAGCCACCGGCGCCCGGCTAGGAATGAAGGCTTTTTGAGTACTGTGGTTTGGGTTATTTTTAACAACTCCCAAATTGTTTTATTTTTATAAAAGATTATTTGCCAAGATCGTAATAGCCTGTTTAAAGCAAACCAGTTAGGAGCAAACTGCTTTTGTGCCTTCATACACCACATCTTATGTCCTAGAAAGATTCCTCAGGGAAGAAGAAATCCTAAGAATGCTAGGAGACCTAAATATCTAAGAGGACAGCTAATCCTGCTTCCCTTAATACCATGAGGAACAGGAATTGATAAAGAGATCTTGTGCCATCTGCCAGCCACTTGACAACTACAGAAAAGTTCCTGACTAGCATATGTGAAGGAGGGGGGAAGTTAAAGACAGAAAAGAGGGGTCAAGCAAGCAAGCAAACCAGCACCCTGATAGGTCTCTGCATTCCATGGCACCACTTCTAACCTAACTCCACTGAAGGATTGTCCCTAAGGGTAGTCCTCAAACTGAGAACAGACTCACTTGGAAGGCTTAGAAGGATGACTAGGCCCCACTCACAGGGAGCACCTTCTTCCCAAGAGGTACTGATGCTACTAGTCTGGTTTTTATCCCCCATGAGGGACTAGACATCAAATTCAAAGCTAATGCACTGCAGACAAATACTCTACCACTGAACTACAACCTCTGATCCTAGAGACCATTTTTTTCTTTTTAATCATTAAGACAAAACTAGGATTTAGTACGTAATTGGGGCATTGGGGAAGGAACCAAAAAATCAGAAAACATTTCAAGGTGGTCCAAAATGGGTACCTTGCAATTTCTTTGTTAACTCTGGTCCTCATTTCATCTTCTTCAACTGCACCTGCCCAGTCTGAACATCTAGTATGGGGCTTAGGGCCTTCAGGAGTGGTAAAGCTACAATAAAGTAAAAATGCACATTTGAACCATCCATCGGATTACTTTCAGTTTCCTTTCAAATCATTTAGAAAATAATCACAAACTGTTTAAGCAAATACCAAGGAAGTAGACTTTGCTTCACACTTTTTCTTTTAACTTCACTGAGTTTGGGCATTCTTAAAGCCTTTCTGACTTCATTAGACAACCTCTACTCACCTGCCCCGGTTCAGTCTCATTAATCAGGGACACAGCCCACTGACTACAACTAGTTCTGTTTTTTCAGGATTTACAAGATTTTTAACACAGGATTAGTATAAAGAACAGTGACCAACATACAGTGGCCCCAGGGTTTACCTCTTAGATGCTCAAAAGTCAGAACATGGGCTATATTCATCACAACTACCATAAAGATGTAAAAAAAAAAAAAAAAAAGATGTGAATGCCGCGTCAAGTGTCCTTGCTGCATTACAAAGCATAATGGTACATCCCCTACAGCTAGGCTAAATTTCAGTCTAATCCAGGAATTTAGTTCTACTTCAAAGTCAAGCAACTGTTTGAGGGTTTTTTGGGGGGAGGGGGGTAGGTATGGGATTTGAACTCCACCTGGGTGCTATCTACCACTTTGAGCCACAGCTCCCCTTCCAGTTTTTTGGTGATTAATATGAGTCTCATAGACATTCCTGCCCAGACTGGCATCACACTGTGATCCTCAGATCTCAGCCTCCAGAATAGCTAGGATTATAGGCGTGAGCCACCAGCACTCAGCTGAAAAAATCTTTAGCCACAATCAAGCAATTTAGCCACAGGTGATGTCATACACTTGCAACCTCAGCACTCAAGAGGCTGAGGCAGGCTGGACTTCAGTGGCTCAAGCGTGTAATCCTAGCTACCCAGGGGTCTGGATCTGAGGATTATGGTTCAAACCCAGCCCAAGCAGGAAAGTACGTCAGACTCTTATCTCCAATCAACTATCAAAAAGCCAGAAATGGCGCTGTGGCAGAATATTTACTCTGAGCACAAAAGCTCAGAGACAACGCCCAGGCCCTGAGTTCAAGGCCCTGACAAAGACTGAGTCAGGAGGATCATGAGTTTGAGGCCAGCATGGGTTACTTAATAAGGGATGGGAAGGTGGCTCAGTGGTAGAGTGCTTGCCTTGCATGCATGAGGCCCTGGGTTCGATTCCTTAGCACCACATAAACAGAAAAAAAAGCCAGAAGTGGCACTGTGGCTAAGGGACAGTGCCGAGGCCCAGAACTCAGACTCCACTACTGGACAAAAATATAAATGAGTAAATAAATGAGACAACAAGTTTTTTAAAAGAAAAATAAAAGTTATTCCCACTACTTGAAAACTCAGAACTTCAGGTCAGGACTGGGAAGGTGGCTCAGTGGTAGAGTGCTTGCCTAGCATGCATCAAGCCCTAGGTTCAATTCCTCAATACCACATACACAGAAAAAGCCAGAAGGAACGCTGTGGCTCAAGTGGTAGAGTGCTAGTTTAAGCAAAAGAAGCTCAAGGACAGTGCCCAGGCCCTGAGTTCGAGCCCCAGGGATGGAGAAAAAGAAAAAGCCAACTTGAGGCCAAAACTTCTGGCAATTAAAATTGCTAACCTGATTTCTGCTTGCAGACTAGATGTAAATACATGTAGATTGCATTATTCCTCACCATTTTCCTATTAGACACCACCGGTCCATCAAAACTAAATTCACTACAACAAATAAACAACTTTATGTATTCTAACTGACTCAAATGGTGTGCTTTGAAAACACAGGTGCAGTAACAAATGAATAAATACTTGTAACTTTGTTCCTTCAGACATAGCACACAGAAACATACACTTGATTTCTAAAGTAAATTTCAAGGTAATTGTAGTGGTGCAACTCTAATCCCTGCTCTATGGAGGCCGAAGCAGTAGGATCAAGAAGGTGGCCTGCACTGCAAAGACCTTGTCCCAGTAAGCCAAAAAAAAAAGTTGGTGTTTTTTTTTTGGGTCCGGTTGTGGGGCCTGAACTCTGGGTCTGGGCGCTGTCCCTCAGCTCTTCAGCTCAAGGATAGCGCTCTACCATGAGCCACAGCGCCACTTCCGGCTTTTTTCTTTTTGCTTATGTGGTGCTGAGGAATAGAACCCAGGGCCTCATGCATGCAAGGCAAGCGCTCTACCACTGAGCCACCTTCCCAGCCCCCAAAAAAAGTATTTTAAAGTAAGCTTTATATGAAATCTTTAAAAGTAAAGCTGATCCAACAATTGTGTAACCAGTGGAGAGTGAAGCCATGGAGCTGGGAATGTGGCTTAGGGGTAGAGCGCTTGCCTAGCATGTAGGAAGCCCTGGGCTTGAGTCCTCACTACTATATAAACAGAAAAAGCCAGAAATGGTGCCGTGGCTCAAGGGGCACAGAGTGCTAGCCTTGAGCAAAAGAAGTCCATTGACAGTGCCCAGGCCATGAGTTCAAGCCCCAGAGTTTCCCCCTGCCCCCCCCCCCCCGAAAAGTGGAGCCACAAGAAAGTGTAGCCAGGACTGGAGCACCCCACTCGGCACCAGAAGTTCTGCTCTAGACCTCCTCACAACAGAGGCCGGCCTACTTCTACTTTGACAACCTGTTTCTTAGGCACTTGCAGCGTTCCTGCCTCTTCACAGTCGGCACGAACATGTGCAGATACGGAGGGTTCAGGTCAGCAAGCTCCCTGCACCCCACCAGGCACAGGCAAGGACAAAGCCCGGAGCAGAAGCGCTCCTGCCATAAAGGAATGAGGCTGGGGCACCAGCTGTGAGAGAGCTGCGCCCAGTCGAGGCCCTTCCACTCTCAGTCCGCGTCTCTACCGCAGCCCGCAGCCCGCAGCCGATCCTCTCCACGGTCGGCACCGGGGCCCCCAACTGCCCACAAGCCCTGCGCCCCAAACCTTGAGTGGCCCACGTCCTCAGCGGCCCCGTCTGGCTAGGCCCGCCCGCCGTCCACGGAGCCCGGCGACAGCCACTCAGAACCAGCGCTGGCTAGCCCGTCCTCCTCTCAGCCTCCACTAGGGCCCGCACGATGGTCAGCCGACTCCCGCCCCGCCCCGGCCTCGCCGGCCTCGCCGCGCTCTCCCCTCCGCCGCGGCCCCGGCGCCCCTGCACCCACCCGCGGGCCCCGCGCCCCCCGCTCCCGAGTGCCCGCCGCGCCCCGGGTCCCCTCAGCCCCGGATCCCCTCAGCACGGTCCCCGCCGCGCCCCGGGTCCCCTCAGCCCGGGTCCCCTCAGCCCCGGATCCCCTCAGCCAGGGTCCCCTCAGCCCGGTCCCCTCAGCCCGGGTCCCCTCAGCCCGGTCCCCTCAGCCCTGGGTCCCCGCCGCGCCCCGGGTCCCCTCAGCCCGGGTCCCCTCAGCCCCGGATCCCCTCAGCCCGGGTCCCCTCAGCCCGGGTCCCCTCAGCCCGGGTCCCCTCAGCCCGGGTCCCCTCAGCCCCGGATCCCCTCAGCCCGGGTCCCCTCAGCCCGGATCCCCTCAGCCCCGGGTCCCCTCAGCCCCGGTCCCCTCAGCCAGGGTCCCCTCAGCCCCGGGTCCCCTCAGCCCCGGTCCCCTCAGCCAGGGTCCCCTCAGCCCCGGGTCCCCTCAGCCAGGGTCCCCTCAGCCAGGGTCCCCTCCGCCCGGGTCCCCTCCGCGCCCCGGGTCCCCTCAGCCCGGATCCCCTCAGCCCGGTCCCCTCAGCCCCGGATCCCCTCAGCCCCGGATCCCCTCAGCCCGGGTCCCCTCCGCGCCTCTCGCCACGCCCCGCCCCGCCCCGGCGGCCCCTCCCGGACCCACCTCTGGGGTCTGCGGTCCGCGGCCGGGAGTTCGCCCTCCTCGGCGTCTTCGGGCCTGCGGTGCCTCCCGTCGGCCCTGCGCTTGCGTCCAAGGCTCCATCTCCCGGAAGACAGCGGACTGCGAAGAGACGGCGGTGAGCGGGCGGACCCCGGCGCGAGGCCCCCGCCCGGCCCGGGCCTGCCCCTCGCACGCCCGCCCCGCGAACCCCGCCGCGGGCGCCCCACAGGACGACGACGGCCGCGTGGCCGGCTCACCTGGCACCGCCTTCGCGGCGGCTCTCAAACCGGGGCGGGCTTCGCGGCCGGCAGGCCATGGCGGCGGCGTCAGGAAGGACGACGACGGCGGAAGGAGACGCGGACACCTCGGCGCGGTGCTGACGGCTGCGCGCGCGCCCCGCCCTAACCGCCCTTAAGTAGGCGGCGGCCACGCCCCCAACCGCCTTAGGCGGGCGGAGGCCACGCCCCCGGAGCTCCCGCGCGCGGGACGGGCTAGGCGGGGGCGGGGCGCGGCCTGGCTGCGCGCGCCTCGCGGGCGAGGAGAGGGGAAGGGGAGACTGGCGGACGTGTCAGGCCTTAACCCAGGGACGGCGCCGTTCAGATCTGCCACCTGCGCTGCGGTCCGACGTCGTCAGCTCCGCGGCGGGAGGCATAAGGACCGGAACCCCCTCCGCCACGAGGGGGGATGGGGGGGAAGGAGAGGGCCGCCGCGGCCACTCAGCGCTGATTGGCTGCACGCTCCCAGGCAGCGTGTGTTGGCGGGAGTTTCTGCGCGCGCGCGCCCAGCTTTTCGCGGAAGGCGCTCCTGATTGGCCCGGCCCGCAGAGCCCGCCTCCGATTGGCTCCGCCTAGAAAGGGGCGGTCGCTGACGGCGCGGTCTCGGCCGACTAGCTCCTTCCTCCCGGTCGGGCCGGGACCGCTGGGCTGCGCGGTGGCTATGTCCCGCCTCGAGCCGGCCGCGAACTCGTGACCACGGAGCCTCACAAGCCCTAGGCCTGGTGTGCGGGAGTCCGCCCCGGGAGGGCGGGGGCAGGCTGCGGGCCCTGCTTGAGGCCATTGGCTGGACGGCCAATGGGCCGGGCCCGGGCTGAACCGAACACCCCGCCGCCGCCGCCGCGGCCCCCCGCCCCCTCCCCCCCAAGCCTGATCCTGCTTTCAAGGTTTTCCCAGCGGCCTCCAACACTCGCTGCCCCGTGTCATCAGGTAAAGCAAAGGCATGGCGCTTTAAATTAACATTTTATTAAATAACTGTCGACCTCTTCTGCATTCACCTTTAAAAAACTAGTTTTCCTTCGTGGTTAAAAAGAACACCAAGACCCCTCTGGGTAGCCCTGGAAACACCCCCACACTCCCCCCAGAACTGCTGGCTACCAACCCCTGGGTTGGGTACGGCCCGAGTTGAGTAGGCTGGCTGGGGTGCCAGCACTGCTAGGACATCTAGGTAGAGGAGCTTTGGGGCCACAGCCTCCCACCGCAGCCATACTTGAACCCGAGCCATGCCTGGGCCTCAGGCCTCTCCCCCTCCCACTGTGAGGCCCTTGGCAGCTTGCCTGTCTGGATTACCAGTGTCCTCTCCTGAGCCAGGCACACCAGGGGGCAGTGGATGGCTCTGCCCTACAGGTCTGTTGGGTTTGCTTTCTGGATGTCACTGTCCTTGACTCCCCACAACCCTCTTCCTGGGGCCAGGAGTCTGAGGCCGCAGCCCTCCCTGGACCTCAGGCCCCATGACTAACAAGGGTCACCCGGGCCTGACCTGGGTCATTCTCCTTCCTCCTCACCCTGCACTAGTACGTTGACCACAGCCACCAGGAGCCCTACGCCAAATGCAACACTACATTGGCAACCCATTCTCCCCTCTACTGCTAAGGCTCTACCCTGAGTCCTCCAAGCAGCACCTGCCCAGCACTGAGAAGGTCTCAACACCACAGAGCCCAGTGCTCAGTGCTGGGACAAGAGACAATGTGAGCTTGGGGACACGTGGGCGAGGCTTATGAGGCAGAGTTAAGGCAGAGTGACCAGGTGAAGGCTGCTAGGCAGACCCCAGCATGCTCTCCATGTGGAGTACCTGCCCCCAAACAGAGAAAGGTGGCAGGAGGAGAAAGTGCTGAAGGCCCTGAGATAGGGTGTTTCAGTAAGATTTTCTTTTAAACAAAGTCCCCAAACTACCACAGGCTCAGGGCAGAGTGGCTGTAGATTGTGTGCTTTTTGAGTTGAGCTCTTTGCCAAGGCCAGAGAAGTCTAGCCACTCCCTCCAAGTGGCTGGTAGAGGCACAGATCCTTCCAGGTTGCTCAGCGCACAGTGCACACATCAAGGATGCAGAAGCGGGCGCGGCAAGTAGGGCAGGGCACGCGGCTAGCCAGCCAGGTGTAGGGGCGCTGTGGGTCCTGGCGGCTGGCAAACCACTTGCCCATGCAGGTGATACACCACATGGGGCGGCAGTAGCACTGTTGGCACTCGCCCACTGCAGGCTCCTGGCAAGTCTTCACCAGCTTCACGCTGGCATGTGTTTGCATGCAGCCAATGCAGGCCTCAAGCTCCTGCAGAAAGAGAGGTGGGTAGTGCAGAAAGGGTTTCACAAGCCCCACAAGATGGTCTGGGGGGTGAGGGGGAAGGGGTCACCCATCCGTCCCCTGGGGCTGGCTCCCACCTGGCTGGGGGGTAGTACAGAAAGGGTTTCACAAGCCCCGCAGGATGGGGCGGGGGGGGGAGGGGTCACCCATCTGTCCCCTGGGGCTGGCTCCCACCTGGCTTCTGGGCATTGAGTAGGCTGGGTTGACCTCCACCAGGGAGGCAAATGTCTCCAAGAATAGGTCACCCAGACTCTGGTGGATGACCACGTTGGCTGCGCTGCGGATTGGGGCCTGGAGCTTCTCACACAATTCGCCGTACTCTGCTGAGTTCAGCCTGCAAGAGGCATGACCTGCTAGGTGGGCCACAGAAGCCTGACAACCTCAAAGGGTTCCCAGAACCGTGGCCAGTAGAGATAGCCCTAAGGAAAAAGCTGGCAACCCCAGTGATAACGCACCCTGAGGGAGAGGAGAGTAAGAGCTAGGAGCTAAGTTACCATGATCATCCAGGCATGTCCTGCAATGCTGTGAGGGCAACTCGGCTGCGGTGAGAAGGGGCAGCATGGGAGGAAACAGGGTAACCAAGGGCAGCACTGAGGAAGCCAGTTGACTATCATTACACAGACCCTACCCCACCTCCAACACCTGAGCAAAGGCGGTGCCAACATCACACACAGGAGCTTACTGGATGTCAAAGGGCTGCACTGCAGGGCTGGTGCTGGCCACACGGATGGTAAGGAGCTGCACAGGCAGGTTCGAGTCTGGGGAGAGTTCGTGCTGCCGAGACTCTGTTACCGTCAGGTGCACATCCTGTTGCTGGGCCACATGCACACGGTATGTGGCCACCTTCATCACCCACGTGTCTGTCACAACCACACGTGCACCAGGCACCCCAGTAGCAAACTTGTCAATCCGCCTGAATTCTGTGTTGATCGAAGAGGCAACTGCTTGCCAGCCAGACTGTGGAAGGGAGTAAAGGGCCAGGGTCCGGGCTAGTGGGTGTCGGGCCCACCGGTCCTGGGACCAATAGTAGATCAGGGCACAGGCAACAGAAGGGAGGATTAAAGCCAGTAGAAGGAAGAGCTGCCAGGCCTCTGGGGCCTGGCTGGGGGAGTAGAGCTGCTTTTCTGAGGCCGCAAAGCACATGCCCACGTAGTAGCCTGCAAAGGAGAAGAAGGCCCCTCAGGTGTGTGGGCTGCCAGCTGCCACCTTCCTCCCACAGTGACCCGTCTATAGTCCATGGTGCTGAAGGAAGAGAGAAGCCACTTCTTGCACCACTAACCCAGAGGCCTGGCCCTCTGCCCTGGTCACCTGGGTTCTGGTGGGCTCCCCGCAGATAAGCCTCACAGGCTACGTGTCTTGGCTCTGTCCTTGGCCATGGCAGCTGTACTACGTGCTTAGAGGAAAACACCTTCAACTTATTACTTTAGTTCTACACAAGTAGCACGTGAGTACTGAAAACTATAAAAGAAATCACAAAGCCTTAAAAAATCAACACAGTATCCTAGTGTCACCTGACACAGAACTGACAGCCGGCTAAAGGCAGCTCCTTAGACCAGACCTTCTGCCGCCTCTGAGGAAGCAGATCCAAAGCGGCCCCTCCAGAGGTGGGACACTGAAAAAGACTAAACAAGAACTCCAACAGTGATGTGGCTTGAAAGACAAGGGAGCTGGCTTTGGGGTCCTGCTGGCCAAATCAGCAAAATGGTAAAGTAGTGAGGAACTGTATAGAGAGGCCCCAACTTGCAAAAACAGAAATCTAGGGCTGGGAAGGTGGCTCAGTGGTAGACCACTTGCCTTGCATGCCTGAGGCCCTGGGTTCGATTCCTCAGCACCACATAAGCAAAAAGAAAAAAGCCGGAAGTGGTGCTGTGGCTCAAGTGGTAGAGCGCTAGCCTTGAGCTGAATTGCTGAGGGACAGCGCCCAGGCCCAGAGTTCAGGCCCCACGACCGGACCCCCCAAAAAAAGAAAAAAAACAAAAACAAATCTACTCCCCAGTCACTACAAGGTAGTTCGTCATGTGGTAATAGCTACATCTTTAAAACTTGGAAGCTTCTCAAAAATTAAAGAAAAAAAAAAAACCAGGGTGAGAAGACACTGGGCTTGTGCAAGGCCAGGTCCACTCGCTGCCCTAGACATGCTATCCATGAATGACTGGTGTGCTCCAAGCTGGAGTTTCCCACTGTCAGGATGAAGTGCCCAAGGGAAGAGTGTACCTAGAGGCTCCAGAAACCCACCACACCGCCTGCAGGGAAGCATTCTGGCCCGGGAGCCTGCCTAATCCCTACTTTCTCATTTTCCTCACAGGGCGCTGAGTCCTCAAGCCAAACCACCGGCTGGCTTTGCCAGCTCCATCTCCGTTCC
Organism: Dipodomys spectabilis; assembly: GCF_019054845.1. Taxonomy (NCBI): domain Eukaryota; kingdom Metazoa; phylum Chordata; class Mammalia; order Rodentia; family Heteromyidae; genus Dipodomys; species Dipodomys spectabilis. The sequence goes on along the minus strand of NW_024871271.1, from coordinate 1,292,219 downwards.
CACCCCCACCCCATGGTCCTTTCAGACTTTCCCCTCCAGCTCTCCTATGCGCAAGCTGCTGGGTACTCATGTTCACAGACCAGCAGATGTGAAAGACCTGTCTCTTCTCACCTGAGAGGCCTGGCACAGAGTCTGCATCACCGTGCCTGGCCTCCCACCACTCCCTCCCCGCGGCCCTTTCCCCCTTCCAGGGCCGGTCAACAGGAGCCCCTTCCGGGGCAGCTGCCCTCCAGACAAGGCGCGCCCGGGCTGCGGCGACGGGCCGGGGGGGCGAGCGCGCCGGCCGGCCGGGCGCCCGAGGCTCACCCAGGGGCAGCAGCGAGTGGCACAGCAGCGTGGCGGCCGTGCGGCGCAGGTGGTAGGGCACGAAGGCGGCGTCCTCGCTGCCCAGCCAGCCCGACAGCAAGTTCTGCACCGTGAGTCCGGCCGAGTGGAACTCGTTAGGAGTGAACACGAAGCACACGGTGAAGACCAGGTAGGCCAGCGTGAAGGTCACCTCGGGGCTGTCCATCGCGCCGCGGCTCTGGAAGCCGGGAAGAGACCCGAGCGAGCGCCGCGTCCGGGCAGCGAGGGGGTGGTGGGCCGTGGCAGCCAGGCCACCCGCGCGGCCCTCTGGGAAATCGAGTCCCCGGCCACGGTGCTCGCGGGGCCCTCTGGGAGACGGAGTCCTTTGTCAGGCCACCGCAAGGCCCTCTGGGAAATCGAGTCCTCTTTGGCCGGCCGCGAGGCACCCTGGGAGACAGTTCCAAGCTGATCGCCGGGACTCTGGGAGCCGGTTTCTAGTCTGGCAGCCCTCGGGGACCGGAAGACTCTCGCTCTCCCCTCCCCGGCCCCCGGCCCCCGGCCCCCGGCCCCGTGCACACTGTAGTTGGTCCTCACTAAGGAGGCGCCGCTCCTGATCCCATTTGACAGTTGACGAAACACGATCCCGCGGCCACTGCCCACCCACCAACTCGGGAGGCGTTCCCGAGCCGGCTGGGTCCTCAGCCCCGGGCGCGCCCAGCTGCCCTCGGTCCCGGAAGCAGAATGCAGACGCGAAAGGGCGGGCTTGGGCGGCTTCCATTGGCCGCCGGCGCCCTAAGACCCGCCCGGGCCGCGCACTGATTGGCCGCCTACGCCCTGCGCTGATTGGCCGCGTGGCGCCAAGCGACCGTATTTGAATCTGTGGGCGCGGCGGCCGGCGGTTGCGGCCTAGGCCGGCGACGACCATTTGTGTTCTGTCGGGCTACGCGGCTCGGCCGGCGCGGAACCGGCGTTCCCTCCTCCCCTGCGGTGGACGGTGGCGCGGACCCAGCGCCCGCAGACGTCGGCAGGTGAGTGGCGAAGGCCTGTGGCCCTCCGGACCGGGGTGGGGCCGCCCCCCGCCGCCGGGGCCGCCCCGCCCTGGCGGGCCCCCGCGCCGGCGCTGCGCCTCCCGGCGGCTCTGGCCCGGCGCCTGCGGGGCCCCGCGTGCGAGCCGGCCTCTCCCCCGGCCCGGCGCGCGGCGTGCGGGGACGGCCCACCCGCGCCGCCCGCCCTTCCCCGGGATCGCCCGCTTCTCGGGGACGCCCGGGCTCCGCTGCGCCCGGAATCCAGCCCTTGCCGTACCCCACGTTCGCCTTCCTCCCCTCGGCCTTTGTGTCGGCCTCCTCATGGCTGCTCTGGGAAACAGGATCGGTCTGCCCGCGTTCCTGTCGCCTTTGTAATGTCCTCTTCCAGGACGTGTGTGGGTCTTGGTCCCTCGGGGCGCAGATCGTGCCTCGTCCTCAACGCTGCCACCGGGGCGACCTTGTCTGCCGTGAGCCCCAGTGCCCGTTTGCACTAACTAGCGCTTGACCTCCAACACCTGGCACTCGCTGCTCCTCCCAGGTGGATGGCGTTAGGCAGTCTCGGATCCACAGTGGCTGCTTTGTCCGTGGGGAAGGGAGCGGGCCTCTCTCCTTCCTGTAATTACTACCTGAAGGGTTACCATAACTCCATCTTACCACCTGCCATGGACATCTGGACCTCTTCTCCCACAGACAAGGCTGGTATAGTAGAAAACACTCAGAGCATAGCACTCGATTGTGCACACACACCCAGACCTTTTTGCTTTATTTGTCAGATAAGATCTTTCACTATTGTCACAGCTACTTCTGCCTCCCAAAGAGCTTGGATTATAAAGTGTGAGCGCTATGTGCACCACAGCGGACTTGTCAAGTTGAGTCAGCAACAGCCTGGGCGCCTTTGTGCTGACTTCTTCCCCAGTAACTCCCACCCCCCACAGCCTTTTCAACCTGAATTCCCAGGGCTTCACCAAGTACCCACAGGGTTCCATTGAGCATGTCAGTGCTCTGCAGTGCATAGTGGGTGAGTGGTGCTGTGAGTGGGAAAGTGATCAGATCTGGGGACCAGCATGAATACCTGGTGAGTGAGAATGGAGTCACTCTAGATCCTGAGCTTGCCAAGAGGGCCTGTGTAGATTCTTCCTGACATCCACTGAATACTGGGGGGTCTCCATAGCTTGCCTTCTCTCAGCTTCTCTGGGCTTCCTCCCTGCAGGCACCCTGGCCAGTCCCATTCCTCACTCGGTAGGAGGGATGCGGACTAGAATCACTGTCTTCCATTCCAATTCCATGAACGAGGCCTCAGCTGCCTGCTGTGCTTTATACCATGTGGAAGGGGCCATGTGGACCCATTTGGCCCATATGTGACTTCCTCTGGCTCTTTTGTGTTCTGACAGCCAGCATTTTTCTGCCTCCCGTAGTGTAGTGCAACAGTAAGTGTGAGTGTCAGATTCTCTGTCTCAGCCTAAATTCTTTTAGCTCTCGGTCCAAGAGGTTCCAATGCAGCCTGAAGCAGGACAAGCATTCTAAGGCTTTTTCTGCTTTGCCTCACAGAGGCTACTTACATGAGAAGTGAGCTTCAGTGTGCTGACCAGATATACAGATGTTCTGTGCAAGACTAGGACATCTCTGTCGCTGTGGATCAGCTCTGCTGATGTGCTGGTGACTACGATGCCACATAATTGTCCGCACACTGACAAGAGCATGTTCTGCTTTTTCCAGAATGAGTCTGCAGTTCTTCAACGACGAAAATATCGCCAGTGAAAAAAATGCAGAAAATTGTGACTTCCTGTTTTCACCACCAGAACTTACCGGAAGATCATCTGTTCTTCGTCTGTCGCAGAAAGAAAATGTGCCACCCAGGAACCAAGCAAAAGCTTCAAAGGTAAGTGTGAGCTGTAATGTCTGCCTTCTCTGGAGACCTCTGATTGAGTGGCATTGTATGCTTATGAACACTTGTGTCATGGAATAGATGCTCCCTCCTTAATCTCCTCCAACAGGTGACTTTCCAGACACCTCTGCGGGATCCACAGACACACAGGATCTTAAGTCCTAGCATGTCCAGCAAACATGAGGCTCTTTTTCCTCTGGATAACAGTGTTGGGTTAGAAAACTACTGTTTCTGGACACAGAAAGACAAGTGAGTATTGGAACCACTTAACGTCTTACAACTCTACCCTTTCAGAGTCCTGGAAGGAGTGCACAGGGCTATCCCATCTGGACAGGCTTTCTCTTGATCTTTGTCTTGAGTTTATGTAGGGTCTAGTCAGTTAGTGGAGAGTTAATCATCAGCTACTTGGAATTCATTTTAATTGCATACTTACACTGCTTTACTGTGCCCTTGCCATCTTTGCTTCTGTAATGACAAAATGTTGGAGTATTGTCCTCTGATGTGACCAAGGTTGCAGTCCTGAAGGTCAGTGCTGCCCAGTTGTCATCTAGGAGGGAGGAGAGCAGCTCTGAGCAGTCTCGTAAGCAGGGAATTCCTTACCTCAACTTCCTTGATTTTTTTTTTTTTCATTAAACATTTCTAAACTAGGAGAAAAGAGCAGGGCTATGAACATAAGGTTCCCTTCATTTGAGTCACTGAAATGGCAAGCTGAGGTATGTGACATTGGCCTGTTCCAGCAATCTGAAGATCAAGTGACATTTGCACCAAACAAAGCAGTATGTACTTTCTCACTGCTCTCTAATTCCCAGCCCTGCTCTGCCCTCCTGCTGTCCAGCAGGGTTTCTTATCTGGCTGAGGCTGTGGCTTTGTCTTTTGGCCTCCCTGTGGTGTTGGTCTGAGGCACCACTGGGTTAGAGTCTGCAGCGGAATGGGTAATGTGGGGTCTGAAGGCAGCATTCGTACAGGCAGAGACTGTCCTGGCCATGTAGCTGTGGTCTGTGGGCTAAAGAGTAAAGTAAAATAAGCTTGCCAAGATACACACTGGGGTTTGTCGTGCCTCTGTCTGCATTGTCTCTCAGAGACTGCATGACCCACATGCCACCAGCACTGACCTGTGTTCAGTAGGCTTTAATCAAGAGTATGGTGTTGACTAAAAACTCTTGTTTTTCCATCTTTACCTAATGTTTTCACATGAGCTGGAATCTAATTGAAAAGTTCATAGATTCCTTAGTATTAACTCCACTTGTTTCTAAAAAGCCAACAGTTCACCACGGAAGTAGATGCCAGAGCTACCAATGGATTTCTCGAGAAAGAAGCAGTGGCCAATGCTGACTCTCCTCCAAGGGACACAAGCTCAGCTTTTGGAGAGGATGGTTCCCAGGAGCCTGGCTCAGCCCCCGTGGCTGATACAAGTTCCTCAGGCTCTTCCCAGAACCCGGGAAGTCCTAAAATCTGCACGACCTCACCCAAAATGTCTGGCAGCCCTAGGCAAGCCTTCAAGGGAAATGCTAGCTCTTATTCATTAGATGAAAGCTTACCGTCTACTTCAGAGATCCTAGAAGACACCCCTGGAGAGACAGCTTTGGAACCCAAGGCAGAGACCCCTCCCGGAGCCTCAGAAGAAAGCACCCACTGTGCTGTCTCGGTCATGGCTGCTTCACCTGGCACAAGCTCTGAAGACCTGCATGGAGGAGCACCCCCCAGAGACCCAACTAGTGAGGTCCTAGCCTGTCCCGAGGCTGTGGGCACCCCTGAGCTAACAGCTCAGGCCTCATCCCCACCTCAAGTGTGCTTATCTGGTTCTGAGAACTCAGCCCCAGCCAGCCTTCTGCCACCTATGGAGGCCAAAAATCCAAGCCTTAGGGAAGAAGAAGCCACCAGCCAACTGGATGTTCCTTCAGGGTGTAACTCCTTGAGGCTAGAATTTGACTTCTCAGATGGTACCAGCACTAAAAGCATTCCTCCTCCACTAAGGAGATTAGCCAAAAGACCTGGCCTCCAGCCTCCCGTGAGGTCAGAGGCTAGGCAGGAGCTAGTCCCCAAGGAGCCAGAAGAGAAACCTGGAATGAGCATGGAGGAGGACAGCCCCAGGCCTGCTTCCTGGAGCTCTACCCACATTGACTGGGACCAGCTGGATGACCCAAATTCCTGTCTGCACGGTGGTGACTCCAAATCTGGTTGCCAACAGGCCCAGCCCCCAGAAAGCCCCAAGATGACATCAGTGCATCCAGCGGTCCAGCCACTGAGCCCAGGGCCTCTGGCTCCTGAGAACTCACCGCCAAGCCAGTAAGTGGGCAGAGAACAGGGCTGTGTCAAGGACAGCCCTCCCGTGGCGTGATCCAGGGTCTGAGTCCCCCAGTGGACAGTCTGCATTCCCTCAGCCTTTGCACATAGGACTGAGGCTGGAGGCAGATCTGCCGGCCAGCCTGGGACCGTGGGACGCAGTCTGCAGTTCCCTCAGCTATTGTGAAACAGCAAGGTGTGATGCGCTCTGGGCACTGAGGAGGCTAAGACAGAGATCTCAAGTTCATAGCCAGCTTAGGCAAATAGACCCCGTCTCAAAGGCGTAGTACAAACAGGCACAATGCCAGGCGCCAGGAGCTCACACCTGCCATCCTAGCTACTCAGGAGGCTCAAAGCCAGCCCGGGGAAGGAAAGTCCATGAGACTCTTACCTCCATTCACCACCAGAAAACCAGAAGTGGCATTGTGGCTCAAGTGGTAGAGCACTAGCCTTGAGCCAAAGAGCTGAGAGACAGCACCCAGGCCCAGGAAACAATGTAGCTGGCACTGTGGTAAGGTAGTGCCCCAGACATGTCACCAAGCGGTGACCCAAGCTGGGGACTGTCATTCCAGAAGCCAAGCATAGCATGTTAGCACTAGGGTAACTGGCCTGGGTACTGTCCCTGAGCTGCTTTTTGCTCATGGCTAGCGCTCTACCACTTGAGCAACACCGCCACTTCCAGGTTTTTCTGCTTATGTGGTGCTGAGGAATCAAACCCAGGGCCTCATCTATGCTAGGCAAGCGCTCTACTCCTGAGCCACCTTCCCAGTCCGTGTTTCATGTACTTTCACGTACCTTTTAGCGTGGCCATCTCAGGTGAAGCAGCACGGAAGGAGATGTGTGGCAGCTTAGTAGCAACAGATGTGGGGTTGACACAAGCCTCTCCTGACCCCATCTTTCTAGGCAGCTGCATTCAGCCCACGAAGATGACCCCCCTGTGCCGCAGGTGGCACCTGAGGCGCCGAGAGCAGAAGGCAAGGTGTGGAGCGGGGGTCTGTCTGCCGGCGCGCGCACGCGTGCACACACACGCGCACACACGCGTGCACACACACGCGCACACACATGTGCACACACATGCGCACACACACGCGCACACACACGTGCACACACAGACGCACACACATGTGCACACACATGCGCACACACGTGCACACACGTGTGCACACACAGACGCACACACATGTGCACACACATGCGCACACACGCGCGCACACATGCGCGCACACACACGCACACACACGCGCACACACATGCGCACACGCGCGCACACACAGACGCAGCCTTTTGCTGCCACCTCTGTTGTCCATTATGTAGAAAAGGCCACCAGCCATCTGGTGATGGGTGGGGAGCACCCATGCCTTCTTCCCTTCTCCAGGGCAACTTTCTCCTCTGGGCTTATTTTAAGGCAACTGGGTAAGGCAGCACCCTGCCCAGGAGTTCTCCACTGTATATAGTTAATTGGCCTTCCTTCTAGGAGGGAATCCTGACTTCCTCAAGCACTTTGGTTCCCACAAGCCACGTGGACAGTGAGCTGATTGCCCATCCTGCCGAGCCAGTACCTGGGTCTCCTCAGCAGGAGCTGAAGGATGAGAGCTTCAGAGACCCAGCTGAGGGTAAGTGAGCCTGAGGTGTCCCTATCAGTGCACCTGAAAACGCCCATGAGCATTTGTGTTCTGTTCTTGGTTGAGCTGTTGTCAGCAGGTAATAATTCTTCAGACTGCTTTGTTACACCAGTAAATGACTTAATAGGAACTTCTACTCCATCAAAAGATGAATAACTTAGGAGCTGGGCACTGGTGGCTCACGCCTGTAATCCTAGCTACTCATTAAGCTGAGATCTGAGGATCATGGTTCAAAGCCAGCCCGGGCAAGGAAAAATCCATGAGACTCTTCAATTAACCACCAGAAAACTGGAAGTGGTGCTGTGGCTCAAGTGGTAGAGTGCTCTCCTTGAGCTGAAGAGCTGTGGGACAGCCCAGGCCCAGAGTTCTAGCCCCACAACCAACAGAGAGAGAGAGAGGAATAACTTTGGTAGAACAGAACTGCTGCCTTTACTGCAGAGAAGATGGGAAAGTGTAGACGCCCTTAGGAAAACCAGGCAAAAGATGTGGGTAGGAGATGCAAATACAAGCAAAGGCAGAGTAAACAACAAGGTGCTACCAGTACCAGAGAAATACTGTGATAATGTGAGCTCATTGAGAACTGAGTTAAACTGAGTTAAAGGATATTAAGTGACTTGATAAGCTCTCAATTTTGGTTACTTACACATTTAATCAACTTTATGTGTGTGTGTGCGCGCGCGTGCGTGTGTGTGTGTGTGTGTGTGCGTGTGTGTGTGTGTGTGCGTGTGTGTGTGTGTGTGCGTGTGTGTGTGTGTGTGTGTCGCGCGCGCACACACATATGTACCTGTACTGAGGACCTAAGCACTGTCCCTTGGGTTTTTTGCTCAAGACTAGTGCTCTACCACTTGAGCCACAGCTCTACTTCCAACATCTTGGTGGTCGATTGGAGATAAGAGTCTCACAGACTTTCCTGTCCAGGCTGGCTTTAGATCATGGTCCTCAGATCTCAGCCTCCTGAGTAGCTAGGATTACAGGTGTGAGCCACCAGAGCCCAACTCACTTGACGTTTTCACACATGACTGAGTCAAAACTCCACTTCTGGGCTGGGAATGTGGCTAGTGGTAGAGTGCTTACCCAGCATTCACAAAGCCCCAGGTTCGATTCCTCAGTACCACATAAACAGAAAAAGCTGATCGCCAGGCACCGGTGGCTCACGCCTGTAATCCTAGCTACTCAGGAGGCTGAGATCTGAGGATTGCGGTTCAAAGCCAGCCCGGGCAGGAAAGTCTGTGAGACTCTTATCTCCAATAAAGCACTAGAAAACCTGAAGTGGCACTATGGCTCAAGCGGTAGAGCACTCACCTTGAGCTGTAGAGCACAAGGACAACACCCAAGCCCAGAGTTCAAGCCCCACGACGACCAACAAATAAATAAAACAGAAAAGGCTGGAAATGGCCCCGTGGCTCTAGTGGTAGAGTGCTAGCTTTGAGCAAAAGAAGCTCAGGGACAGTGCCCAGGCCCTGAGTTCAAGCCCCATGACTGGAGGGGAAAAAAACTCCACTTCTAGCCTTTCTCTGATTATTGGAGATAAAAAGTCTTTGAGATTAGTCTGCCTGGACTAGCTTTAAACTGCAATTCTCAAATCTCAGCCTCCTGAATAGGATTATAAGGGCAAGCTACTGGTGCTCTTTGTATTTACTTATTTATTTTTGATCTAATTATCCCTTTGTAGCCCAGACTGGGCCTCGAGCTTAACAATCTTTGAGTATCTTTGAGTTTGTGATCTTTTTTTTTTTTAATTGTGAAAATACTGTACAGAGGGGTTATAATTACATGGACAAGATAATGAGTACATTTCTTATCAAGCATTGTAGCCTCCTCCTTTGTTTCCCCTTTTCATCCCTTCCCATCCTCTCCCCACCCTTAGTTTGTGATCTTTGAATATCTTTGAGCTATATATTTGCTCCAGCGCACGTGTGCATGTGCATGTGCGTGCACTTGTTCGCACATACATACATATACTCACTATTAAGAGTTTGAACTTTGTTTGTTTTTTGGGTCCGGTCATGGGGTCTGAACTCTGGGCCTGGGCGCTGTCCCTCAGCTCTTCAGCTCAAGGCTAGCGCTCTACCACTTGAGCCACAGCACCACTTCTGGCTTTTTTCTTTTTGCTTATGTGGTGCTGAGGAATCGAACCCAGGGCCTCAGGCATGCAAGGCAAGCGCTCTACCACTGAGCCACCTTCCCAGCCCAAGAGTTTGAACTTTTGAACTCAGGGTGTCAAGCTTGCTAGACAGGTACTGTACTCTTTGAGCCAACTGTCCGGCCCCTTTTGCCTTTTTTTAAGTTAGGCTATTTTTTTCCTTAGGGCATTATAAGAGGCAAGTCTCTAATCAGACATAAGACCAGAAAATACAGCTGGCCCAAGCATTCCTGAACACCACATTCTTAGATTCCGTTTTGGATAGGAATTTTTTTTTTTAAAGCATTTACTTGGGAACTGGTAGCTCTCACCTGATCATGGCTCAAAGCCAGCTTGGTCAGAGAGAATCTAAGAACAAGTGAGTTTTGAACAGAGCCAAGAGATTTTATCTTCAATAAATGAGCAAAAGAAGCTAGAACTAGGGGCTGGGAAGGTGGCTCAGTGGTAGAGTCCTTGTTTTGCATGCATGAGGCCCTGGGTTTGATTCTTCGGCACCACATAAGCAGAAAAGGCTAGAAGTGGTGCTGTGGCTCAAGTGATAGAGTGCTCGCCTTGAGCTGAAGAGCTGAGACACAGCTCCCAGGCCCAGAGCTCAAGCCCCACGACCGGACCCAAAAAAAAAAAAAAAAAAAAGACTAAGGTGGTAGGGCACCAGGTAGGAGAATAAGGCCTAGTTCAGAGCCGTGATACTCAGTTAATGAAGGAGAGCGGTCACTCCTGTGTGTGCAGCTGGGGGCCGGGCCAGAGCCCCCACAAGGGCAGGGATCTCCTGCCCGTATTTCAAAGAGCTGAGCGCTCGAGAGCGCTGGCATGTATCTGTCGGAGCCCAGGGCCCAGAGGAGGTGACGGCAGCTGTGACTCCCCCGTTTCAGTTCTAGGCACCTGTGCCGAGGTGGATTATCTGGAGCAGTTTGGAACTAACTCGGTAGGTACCCAGCAACCTCACACCTATGTATCCCGTTCCTGGTCCAGGCTCTAGTGCACTCAGCAGCCCTGGGGCTTGACAGCTAGAATACCCGCAGAGCCGCTGTCGGGAATGGCATCCTGTGATCCTCGCAGAGTCCTGACCCAGGCGCCTGCCCTGAGTGGCAAGAGTAGGCACCCTGGTGCCAGCAGCACAGTGTACTGTGGCTTCCCAGGGTCCTTTGCCCAACAAGATCACCCAGCTTCTGGAACTGCCTGATGTCTGTTGGGACAGCAGTGATCCCTGCCAACCACGGGCAGCCCCCGTCCCCAGCCCTTCATCCCAAGCTTAAGCTAACTGCCCCTCCCCTGTCCCCTACCCTTTACCCTTAGTTTAAGGAGTCAGCTTGGAGGAAACAGTCTTTGTACCTGAAGTTTGACCCACTCCTGAAAGACAGCCCTCTTCGGCCATTGTCCGTGGTCCGGGAAATAAACAGGTATGTCCCCTCCTCTGTGAAACTACTGGCTCGAGCAAGGAAGTCAGGTGGCTGTTAGTTGGTGCCCTGATTGGCCTGGGGCTGGTCTAAACTAGAAATAAACCACTGTGGCGAGTGAGCAGGACAGAACAGGCTGTGGAGCTGCTGTGTAACAGGCAACTGGCCCTCCCGTAAAAAGAGACCCTGGTGCTTGACATGCACACCAGCCTGGGCGGGCAACACCTCCGCATGCACAGCCGACCTCAGCACACTAACTGGCCGGGTGTACGCAGTGGTTTGTTTTCATAAGTAAAACTGCCCATCACTATGCCTGACCCTTCACAAATGGTCTGTGGTGAGCTGACTTCAAAGACAGCCTGACAGCATCAGGGTTCGATGTGAGAAGCAAGGCTGGCCCTGCCCTGGAAGGAAAGGGGTGTGTTTATGTAATATGAGAGAGTGCATGCCAAGCATGGCGTCAAACCCCCAAAGCCAAGGAAGGCATGGTGTGGGCCCCCGCTGAGGCCTCAGCTGTGCAGAGCACCTCACAGTGGCTCAGGCTGATGGCAGGGAGGAGGGAGGTGGGGGCTGGGGCCCGTGGAGGCATCAGGCCTGACATACCATTCTGCATTTTCTGTTTCCAACCACTATGGGATATAGTAGTGCAGGTCTGTAATCACAGCCCTCAGGAAGCTGAGGCAGGAGAATCACAGGTTTGTGGCCAATGTGGACTACATAGCAAGACCTTTTCAAATAGATATAAATCTGGACACGGGCCTCATTAAGACTGGGTGCCTCTGTCCCTGTGCCCTGCTCCCTGCAAGTGCATGAGGTGAGCCAGCCGCTGTCTTATCTTCAGCCCGCAGGATGCAGACAGGCCCGCCTCCAGAAACCCACTGGAAGCCAAGCTTGTGGAGTTGGACTTTTTGGGCGCTCTGGATGTTCCTGTAAGCACTTCACCTCTTCGGAGCAATCTTTGTGTGGCCGAGGGCGGGAGCGGTGGTCTTGAGGGCCGGTGGTTTCACCCCAGCAGGTTCCTGGCCCGTCCCCTCGTGGCCTTGGCCTTGGAGAGCCGTCCACTGGGCCCATCGTGGAGGTGCTGCAGTACAGCCAGAGGGACCTGGATGCGGCGGTGAGGACGCAGGCTGCCTGGGGGCAGTAAGAAGTAGGCCCCAGGAAGTGGCACTGGGGCTCAAGTGGTAGAATGCCCACCTTGAGCTGAAGAGCTGAGGGACAGCACCCAGGCCCAGAGTTCAAGCCCCTTAACCACACACACACGAAAAAAGGTCCCAATGGTCTAAGCACAGCCTTGGTGTGGCTCCCTCCCCACAGCCCAGACATCTTGGCAGCTCTGCACATGCCAGCCGGCAGCCCAGATTCAGCCATCCATCCCATGGGGAAATGGCGGCAGTGTGGGTCTCTGGGGGAATCTCATGGGTGGCCAGTGGCTTGCGATGGCGCTTGGAGCTACAAGCCTGAGGACAGTCTGCTACCTGCCCGCGCTGTCTGCAGAGTCCAGGTCTTCACAGTGCTCAGGTCTGAGCCCCACGCTGCACCCCGTCCTCGTTAGGCCCCGTGGCCCAGCCTGTCTTAAGAGGCTCCAGAGCCTTCTCAGGGACGTGTGCACTGATGGAGCAGGGGGCCATCTGCCCTCCAACAGCCAATGGTGGCCCCCAACCGCGTGTTCCCTCCGGGCCTGTGACGTGGCGCGCCCCGTCGATCCCGGGTGCCTGTGGGAACGTCGGCACCCATCCCACCCCTGTCAGGACCCCATGATATTCCAGGACAAGCCCAGAAGCCCACACAAGTCCTCTGTACTTCAAGTCTGGCTTTCCCTCCGCGGCTGGCCTTCTGCCAACTGGAGGCCCACACTTGACCTGTGTCTCTGACAGGAAGACCCTCTGGGGTACTCGCGTCGGAGGCCCTGAGGCTTCCATGGCAGGCGGCCCACATCTCCTGGTGACACTGGGCCGGCGGGGGAGGCACCTCGGGCTGGCGGGGCTGGCAGTGCTGACAGGCATGTGCTTTGGCAGGTGAGCGCGATTCACCAGGAGAACCTGGAGCTGAAAAGCAAGTGCGAGGAGCTCCACGTGAAGTACCTGGAGATGGGGTAAGGCTGCTGCGCAGCAACCCTGGCCCGGGCCTGTCCTGGTGACCAGCCACAGACCCTCACCAGGCCTCTCCCCACAGGAAGATCGTGGACGGGTTTGAAGCGATCGTGCACCACTCAATGGGTAAAACACCAGCTACTTCTTCCTGTGTCCTCAGGTGTGGTCAGCCCTGCCCTAGCTGGGCCCCTGCTGTGTTACGCCTCCCACGGTCCCCTTACAGAGGGCCACTGAGGGTGGGATGGGGTTAGGTGGGCCACCCATGTGGCTGGAACCCACCCGGACCCCAAGCTGACAGGACCATGGGACCTTTGCTCCACCATGCCCTGCCCACACGAGAAGGCCCTGTCCAGGGGCCTCTGCAGGAACGCAGGGGCCCGACCCATGGAGGGGTCCCCATGAGGGTCCAGGCTAGGTCGAGCAGAGACAAAGCAGGTGACGCCTGGCCTGTCTCACTGGGATGTCCTGCCCCACCCTCTCTGGGCTCCCTGTGGGGCAGACATGGAAGGGGCACACGGAAAGGGAGGCTTGTCACCTTGTGGCCTGGAGGGGCCACGTCTTGAGATCCCTATTCCAAGCCGCCGGCCTCTCCCGCTGCCCCTCCCGGCCCCTCCCGCTGCCCCTCCCGGCCCTCTCCCGCTGCCCCTCCCGGCCCTCTCCCGCTGCCCCTCCCGGCCCTCTCCCGCTGCCCCTCCCGGCCCTCGTTCTCTGGGCCGCCTCTGGCACCCTGCATGGCAGCTGCTCCTAATCTCACATGTCGCCTCTCTTTAAGAGGAGACCCAGAAACAGAAGGACCTTGCCCAAGACAAAATCCAGAAGGTTCTTAAGGAGAGAGACCAGCTTACTGCAGACCTGAACTCCATGGAGAAGTCATTCTCCGACCTCTTCAAGCGATTTGAGAAGCAGAAGGAGGTGATTGAAGGCTACCGCAAGGTGCGTGGTGCGCTGTGCTGTGGGCCCGGCGTCGCAGCACCGTCCCCGCACCGGGCCGTGTCCCCTCTGCGGTCTCTGCCTGTCCCGCTCCCCGACCCCAGGTGGCCCCGAACCCCATAGACTCTGGAAAGGGGAGAGCAGGCTGAGGGGTAGAACCCCGCAGAGGAGCCAGGGCTGTGGCTGCTTGGCAAAGCACTTGTCTGGCACACGTATGGCTCTGAATTTGATCCCCAGAGGCACAAAAAAACCCTCAGCGAGGACTCGTGTCATGAGGAGCACGGTGTGCACACAGCCAGTGGTGACCAAGCCGGTGGGGGTGGGGCAGCAGTGCCCGTCTGGGGTGAACTCGGGGCCTGGGCGTTATCCCCGAGCCTCTTTGTGTTCAAGGCTAGTGCTCTACCACGTGAGCCATGGCTCCATCCCCAGCTTTTTGGTAAGTAACTGGAGGTAAGGGTCTGGTGGACTTTACTGCCTGGGCTGGCTTCGAACCATGACCTTCAGATCTCAGCCTCCTTAAGTAGCTAAGATTCCAGCACCAAGCAGCACTGAGCCTTTTGGTATGGACTTGGGGTGTTTGCGGAGTGCGTTGTGGGAGGAAGGCCACAGGAGGGCGTGGCGTAGGCTGCATGCCCCACCGCCCCCCATCCAAGCTTAACACCCAGCAGTGCAAGCGCTGGGGGTCAGCCTAGGAGGGTACGAAGAGACGCTTTCCAAAAGGAAAATGGGAAACGTGTGTCACTACTGTCCCCAGGCAGCATTGCAGCCTGCACCTGGGCTCAGTGCCCACGTGGTGTGATAGAACGGCACACCACCAACCATTGTGTGTGCTCCTTCCTAAAGAATGAAGACTCCCTAAAGAAGTGTGTGGAAGAGTACATAGCGAGGATTGAGAAGGAGGGCCAGCGGTACCGGGTGCTAAAGGTCCACGCAGAGGAGAAGCTCAAACTGTGAGTGCGGCACAGACCCCAGACTGTGGGAGGGAGGGAGGGAGAGAGGGAGGGAGGCAGGCTGGCTTCTGAACGGAGCCCACCTTTGTCTCCGCCCCCACCCCTACAGAGCAAATGAGGAGATCACGCAGGTCCGAAGCAAGGCCCAAGCAGAGGCCTTGGCCTTCCAAGCCAGCCTGAGGAAGGCACAGATGCAGATTCAGTCTCTGGAGAAGACTGTGGAGCAGAAGGTGGGGCACAGGGCCCTCCGGCCTGCCGTGGAGGCCGGCCTTGGGATAGAGGGGCTCCCCCGATCATCGTCAGACACAGTGCCCCTTTTTCCCTTCAGACTAAAGAAAACGAGGAGCTATCCAAGATCTGTGATGACCTCATCTCCAAGATGGAAAAGATCTGAGCACAGCCAGCCCTCCCGTCTCTCCGTCCACCTGTCCAGTCTTCTCTCTCATCTCCAAGAGGGTCAAGATCTGAGCTCAGACAGCCCTCTCCTGTCTGTCCGTCCATCTGTCCATTCTCCTGTCTCATCTCCAAGATGGACAAGGTCTGACCACAGTCTGCCTTCCCCTCTGTGCACTTGTCTGTTCTACGTCTGTCTGACTTGTCTTAGTTTTGAGTTCTTGTTACCTCAACTTACTTTTAAACTAGATTGATTTTTAAAAGAAGTCTAAATAAAGTTTCTCTACATTCAAACTGAACTCACCACCTGGTCTTGTTTTGTTTAGTTCCTTTTTGGAAGGTCCTGGAAATCCCCTATCTCCCTGGGGCGATGCTGGGCTGCAGCCCTGCCACCCCTGCCTAGCTGTGCCACCATGACCAGCTAACATTTGCTTTTTCGTTGTTTGGCAGTCCTGGGGCTTGAACTTAGCCTTGTACTTAGCTTGCTTGCCTGGCTGGTTTTCTATCACTTGAGACACAACTTCCAGCCTATCTCTTTGCTGTTTTGGAGATGGAGTCTGGGCTTTTTGCCTAGGCTGACTTCAAACCATGATCCCCTGGGTCTCAGCCTCTTGGATAACTAGTATTACAGGTATGAGCCACCAGCAGCTTGCTGGTGTTTTTGTTATGTTCGGTAGAGTTTGAACTCTACCACCTGAGCCACACCTCTACTTCCGGCCATGTTTATTCTGGTCCTGGGGCATGAGCTTGGCTTTTGTGTTCAAGGCCCACTCTCTACCACTTGAGCCACAGCTCCACTTGCAGTTTTTTTGGATGGGTTTTTGGGTAGTTTTTAATCCTTTTATTTCTTGTGCTTGCAAGATGCTAAGATGATAACTTTTGTACACTTAAGTTGCTGCCTATTTATGCAACTTTGAATTTTATCTTTGTGGAACTTGGAATCGGAAAACTGGGTCTGGCCAAGTGCTGGTGATTCACACCTTTATTCCTAACTACTCAGGAGATTGAGATATGAGGATCTTGGTTCAAAGCTGGCGCAGGGCAGAAAAGGCCCTTATCTCCAATTAACCATCAGAAAACCAGAAGTGGTACTGTGACTCATGTGGTCAGCCACCTAGAGCCTTGAGCACAGGGACAAACCATCACCAACAAAAAATAAACTGGGCCTGTTGGTCTAATTGGTTTCAATAGTAGGACCTATATATACAGAACAAATCATTCTGACAGGTTTAATAACTACATGTAGAGACTAATACAGGTAAAGGTTTGTAAAATGGACAAATGAAACCATGTAGAGAAGCATGTGAAAATAAAAAACAGAGGGATGAAGGCGCCACGCCCTGGTGGCTCACACCTGTGATCCTAGCTCCTTGGGAGGCTGGGCATGGGAAGGCGGCAGTTAGAGGCTAATGTGGTTTTCAAGGCCCTTCTCAACCCACAGCTGAATACAGTGGTAAATTCTTAATAACGTGGGAGACTGAGACTGGGAAGAGTACAGTTCAAGGCTTGTCTGGGCAAAAAAGTCCATGGGGCTCCCATCTAAATGGCAGAAAGACAAACATGGTGTCCTGTGCCTCTCAGCAACAACAGGAAGCCCAAAATAGGTGGATTACAATCCTAACGTGCTTCCAGGTAAAAGTGAGACCCTATCAAAAATAACCAGCACTGAGAAGGGCTGGAAGTCGGATATGGTTCAGGTAGGGGGCCTGCTTAGCAAGCATGAGGCCCTATGCTCAAAACTCACAAAAAAACAAGAAGGCCTTTTCTGTGTAGTTCATGTCCCCTGAAACAGACTCACTGGCCAAGCATGGCAGCAGGGGCTCAGACCCGAGCATCGGCGCGCACACACACAATCCTTAGTGTCTAAGATTAATTTTGAAGTTTGTCTCATTAGCTCCTTTGTATGTGGGTGGGGATTAAATGTAGTAAGACACCCACGACATTCAGAGATAAAAGGTTATTTTAAAGGAACTGCTTGCTTCCATGTTAAAAGTTAATTTTTATTAGCTGGGCACTGGTGGCTTATACTGTAATCCTAGATACTCAGGAGGCTGAGATCTGAGGAGCACAGTTTGAAGCCAGCCCCGGTAGGAAAGTTTATGAAGTTTTTATTAAACTGAGTATCACAATATATATTGTTCCTTGCACTACCACTTCCAGCTTTCTGATGGCTAATTGAAGAGTCTCACAGTCTCCGTCCCAAGCTGACTTTGAACCATGATCCTTAGATCTCAGCCTCCTGAGTAGGATTACAGGTGTGAGCCACCAGCACTGGGCTTTTTGCTGAGTAGGCAGGAGCTGCCCAGCCCTTGTTTGCTTCGGTTATGTCTTTCTGACTCTTGGACCACAATTCTGCCTATGACTCCCACATAGCCAAGACCACGGTACACACCATCACTCCTGACGTGTTTTTGAGATAAGTCTTGCTAACTTTTTACCAGGCCTGATCTCAAACCATGATATTCCTTTTTTTTTTTTTTTTTCTGGTCCAGTCGTGGGGCCTGAACTCTGGGCCTGGGCGCTCTCCCTCAGCTCTTCAGCTCAAGGCTAGCGCTCTACCACTTGAGCCACAGCGCCACTTCCGGCTTTTTTCTTTTTGCTTATGTGGTGCTGAGGAATTGAACCCAGGACCTCAGGCATGCAAGGCAAGCGCTCTACCACTGAGCCACCTTCCTAGCCCATCAAACCATGATATTCTTAATCTTGTGCCCTAGGATTACAGGCATGAACTACCACACCTGGCCTAGACAAGGTTTTCTGGCAGTATTGGGCACATGCTCTCTTATGATCTACACATACTTACTCTTGGCCACAGCTCAAGGCCTAAGGCTGGGTGCTGGTGGCTCACCCGTAAGCTCAGCTGCTCAGGAGGCTGAGATCTGAGGATCAAGGTTCAAAGCCAACTCCAAGCAGAAGAGCTCACAAGACTCATCACCAATCACCACAAAGCTGGGTATGGAGCTGTGACTCAAAGTAATGAGAGTGCTAGCCATGAGCATAAAAGCACAGGGGCAGTATTCAAGCCCCAGAACCAGCAAAAAACGAGAAGACATCCACCTCACGGTCTAACAGAAAGTAACCTCTGAAGGCGCCCAGCCCCTGAGCTGATGCTGGTCCACGGCAGGAAGGCCAATCCCACACAGCGCCGACCCTGTGCTACAGAGGGGATCCCTGGGGCCTGGCGGGGCTACACAGCCAGCCACAACCCTTCTGGACAGGCAGTAGCAAGGCCTGCCTGTGCACCTGAACCCTTGGCCCTGGACCCTGCCTGGCCTCCCCCACCATCTGGCCTGGGTCGGGGGAGGGAGGGGTGGAGGGCAGAGGAGGAGTTTGTACTGCAGGTCTCAGAGCATAGTGCCCAGAAACAGGCAGAGGGCAGCCTATGGAATCGCAGGACTTCCCCCCTGTGGGGCAGCAGCCAGCTCCCAAGGGCCTGGGAGGCCCTATGGCCTGGTACGCCCCCCGCCACTGCAGCTGAGCACCGTCAACCAAGATCACAGTCCCAGGACCTACTGCCATGGGTCTCACGGGATGCACCTCGAAAGGGCCGCCAGCAGGCAGCGGCTATACATCTGCCTGCCACCAGGGGGCAATGCCAGCCTGGACCACAGCGTCTAGAAGATGAGTGTGATGTCCACTGTTGGGAGCTAGAGGGGCCGCTGCAGAGGCTGGGGGACCGTCAGCCTAAGCAGCCCCTGGACTCCAGGAGGTCTGAGGAGGACTAGTTTGTGCTCAGCCCATTCTGAGAACAGTGCCTGTCTGGGAGCAGAAGCCCCAGTGTCTGGGGCTTAACAGGGCAGATCGGTGACAAGCCTCACAGAGTCCTGGGGCATGCAGCCCTGGGCATGCTGCTCCGGACTCCCCCCTGCCCTTCCACACTCTTCCAGGTCTACAGAACCCAAGGTGCTATCCCGACACCACCCTGCTGACAAACAGCATCTTACCCCATTCCTGACGAGCGCCCTTCCACCTAAGGGAGACACAGCCGCTAGGAGCCGGCCGCCAGCCTGCCAGGCTGCTTGGCAGTTGCCACAGGGACATGGCACTGGCCAGGGGAGGCTGCCAGACGGCGTGGGCCGTACCTCCCCTCGGCATGAAGCAGACAGGCTGCCCAGCTCTTCCTCATCTGCCGGTGGGCCAGGCAGCCATGGAGATCAGAGCTGCTCTGTTAAGACCAGCTCCACAAAGAAGGCTGCGGCCAAGCCTCTTCCTCAACAACTCTGCCCGCCTGGCTTTTCCCAGCCCCTCCAAGCGATGCCCAGGGCCCTGTCCCCACACCCGAGCCTCTCCAAGCCAAGACCAGAGTCCATCCAAGAAGACCCTGTGGGGCCACGACGTGCTGGGGCAGCCGTGCTGGCCTGGGGCCATGCCGAGGACACCGCCGCCGGGCAGTGTCCTGGCTGGGGCCCCTCCCCAGGACAAAGAGGCCTTATGTGGCTGAATGGGCATTCATCCTGGAGCTTGTGTTAACGGGGTGGTGAGGCCAGGCCGGGGCCCTGGCAGCAGCCCTCCGTGGGTAAACATGACCCCAGCTGGGCACACAGCAGCCCAGGAGTCTGGACTTCCGCAGCTCTGTGCCTCCTGACAGGACACAGCGCCCCTCAAGTGAGCTTCCTGCCAGGGCAGGACGGGAGGGCAGGGAGGGGCAGGGAGGGGCTCGAGCTGGTGGAGGGAGGAGGGGTGAGCAGCAGGGAAGGTGAGGTCACAGAAATCCGCCACGGAATGGCGGCAGAGCCCCTGGATGATGCAAAGTTGGAGTCCCTCCACTCGGACGCTCAGGTCCACACCCAGAGAGCAATGCAGGGCAGCAGAGGAAGTGACAGGGACTTCCAATCATGAAGCTGGCCCCCGGGGCGGAGTTCAAGTCCTGCTACCTGAGGACATACTTCGGAGCGGGCTGTTGGCGGGCTGGGAAAGCTTCCTGACAGGAAGACGGCTGCCCGGCTCTGGGGGGTTTGTTCTGACAGCCCTCCGAGGGGCCATCTGGCCCCCCGTGCCCTCCCTGCCCTCCAGCAGGCACGGCTACAGGCCTCCAGGGAGAGGTCCAGGGCCTCTGTGGCTCCCTCAGACCCTGCACCTGGGCCACACGATGGTCTCTAGGCTAGCCAGAACGGACAGGCCCGGGAGGAGTGCGCACACACACAGGCCGGGCTTGCCAACACTGCCGTGCCCTCAGCTCCGGGCAAACCCAAAGCACCTCTGCCTGCCAAAGCTCCATCCAGAAGGGTCCATCCTCAGGCCAGTCACCACCCGCTGGCAGGGCTCCATGTGGGCTGTGTCCAGCGTGATGGGGTACCAGCCGCTGAGGACACAGGAACACACTTGGCAGTGGGCAGCACAGCCCCACAGAGCAGGGGACAAGAGGACCTGCAACCTGCACTGGTCCTTAGGGCAGTCCCAGTGTCCAGTGTGCCTGCAGGAGAGCGTGCTCATGGGGCACTGCACGGGGGGCAGGAGCCTGTGTCCCCTCATGGCTCCTGGAGCCCCTGACCTCCCCCCGCCCCCCACCAGGCACAGAACCAGGCAGCCTGCAGGGGGCGCAGTGGGGCCAGCCTGAGCAAGCCGGGCCGACCACAGCCAAGCCCAGTCCCCTGTACGGGGTCTCCAGACCAGCACCCTGGGGCGCTGAGGGCCCTCTTGGCCCCTGTCAGACCCTGGACATGTGTCTTGGGTTCCAAAGTGGCTTTGCCCGCCCACGGCTCCCTCTGTCCCAAGGGCCCTGGACACAGGCAGGGGGCTGAAGGGGCTTGGGGCAGAGGTAGTCATAGCATCGCCGCTCTGCGGAACAGGTGTCCACTGCGCAGCGCACCCCGTGGTGAGCGGACACGGATGCTGGGCCCCTGGCCCCCGGCCCGAGCCTAGGCACCTCCTCCTCGCTCTGTCCCCTGGAGTTTTCAGGTCCGCCCCTCAATTCAGCTCTGCAATTCTGCAGGGGTGGGTGGGACTCCTCCAAAAATTTCCCCAACCTGCCGCCACACCACAGACCTCGCAGAGGGAGGGAGGGGGGACAGGTACCCAGGACCTCCACCTCTGCAGCCCTGCCTTCACTCCCACTCAGGCCTCCAGGCTAGCAGGGGTGAGTCAAGAGCACGGGGTCCCAGGGGAAGGCCAGCTCCCTGGTACAGGGGGCCCCGCTGGCAATGGCAGCCCCAGGCTGGGCCACAGGGGCAGCAGAGCCCCCTCCACGGGGGGAGAGGGGCTGGAGTGTGGGCAAGGCACGGCAGCCCCCTCACACCAAGAAGGGTCCCATGCGTGCGGCGGTGTGCCCTGTGGCAGAGCGGACTGCTGCCTCTCTAGGTGTCTCCAGGGCCCTGTGTCTATTGGTTCCTGAGGAGCCAGGGACTTGCAGGGCATGGTGGCCGGTGCTGCCCGGCTTCGGCTGGCCAGAGGCCTGCCGGACAGGGCCTCCCGGGGGTGGAGCTGTGTGCTTCTGAGGCCCCTAGAACGGGAGGGTGGGCAACTCAGGGCAAGAGCTGGGCTCCCTGGGGGCACTCTCCAGTGTGGCCCGGCCTGGACATGTGGCTCAGGCTGTCCCTGTGAGGTCAGCTCAGGAGAATGAGAACTTCAGGGTCGCCAGGCAGAGCGAGAGGGGCGATGGAGCCAATGGGGCCCAGTGCCTCTGCCAGGTCTGCGGGCCCTGGAGCTGCTGGCACCTGCCCAGGACCTCCGCCCACTGCCCAGCCCCTGGCCCAGGTCTAGCCCTCCAGTGCCCAGTGCTGTAGGTGCCAAACACAAGGCTGGCTCTAGAGGCGGATGCCAGCCGTGCCAGCCCCCAGGACCACTGGGTCATTGGCCAGACTGGGAAGACCTCCCACCTGAACCCAGGGCCCAATCAGAGAGATCCTACACACTCCCCAGTCCCGTGTCCAGTGGGCTGAGTTTGGGGTCCTGAGTCTCATGTCCCATGTGCTTAGTCCCGTGCCCCTAGCCCCATACCCCATGTCCCCAGTCCCATGTCCAGTGGGCTGAGTTTGGGGTCCTGAGTCTCATGTCCTACGTGCTTAGTCCTGTGCCCCTGGCCCCATACCCCATGTCCCCAGTCCCGTGTCCCGTGTTGCTGGGTCCCAAGTCCTGGGCCTCATGTCCCATGTCCTGTCTGCCGAGTCCTGTGTCCTGTGTCCTCTGCTCAGGCCCTGGTGAGTGTGGAGGGGGCAGACTTGCCACCTAGCAGGTGCCCCCGCAGGGCAGGGGGTGGGAAGGAAGGGATGTGGGCATCTTAGGTGTGCTCCATACAAGGTGCCACGGGCCAGAGCGTATCCTGGAGGCCAGCAGGACTGGGTTCTGGGCTCTGTGGACCTCAGATTCCTCTAACCCTGAAAAGTGGCCAGGCCACTCCTGGGCCTACCCTATTTGTGCAACAGGGTCCCGCACAGCCCGGCGGCCCTAGAGGGGCCTCTGAGTGGCTCCTGGGCCCGGCCTGGCCAGGCGGCCCAGCCCCAGGGAGCACGCGGCAGAGCGTCTCTCACACTGAGGAATCAGAAACACATGCTCTCCAGACCCGCCCCCCCCCACGGCCCGAGGGCGGCTCACCCACAGAGCTGGATGGGCGGGCGGGGCCTGGGACAGGGGCTGCAGGCCACACAGTGAACACCGCCCACTCCGCAGGAGGCTTGCTCCTGCTGGGCACCGAAGGCTTCAGGACCAGCCAAAGAGCCCTGTCCTGAAGCAGCCCACAGGGATGGCTCACCCCTCTCTGGCACCACGTGGGCCAGCCCAGGGTGGGCGGGGCCTCCTGCCACGTGGGCGGCCTCCGGAGGGGGAGGGGCCTGCACCTCCGGACCCGCTCCCAGCCCAGGACGTGAATCC
Organism: Dipodomys spectabilis; assembly: GCF_019054845.1. NCBI lineage: Eukaryota > Metazoa > Chordata > Mammalia > Rodentia > Heteromyidae > Dipodomys > Dipodomys spectabilis. The sequence continues at coordinate 1,269,410 of NW_024871271.1, read as the reverse complement.
CCGTCAGTGCACAATCTGCCTAACCCCTGGGCTGCCGGGAGTGTCCTCAGTGTCCCTAGGAGGCCCAGCCCGCCGGCCCCGGGCCTGGCCTGGGCCGGCGGGCTGGGCAGGATGCACGCCGCCCCAACGTGCCCGCGGTGCAGCTCGCTCTCCACCAGCCCTCTGCGGGGCAGCATGGCTGCCAGGCCCATGAGCTCACCTCAGCCCTGCGGCTTACCAGCTGTAAGCCATCCTCCCTCCCCCCCCAGGGACACAGCTGTCCCCAGGACGCGACGACACCACCACAGCGGCCCCTCACCCGCCTGGCCTCTCACCCCTGTAGCTCCTACAGTACCCCAGAGCCCTGCACCTGCTGGCCCCTCCCAGGCCACCCCTGGCCGCGCCAGCCAGGGCAGAAGGTCTGGCAGGGCAGTGGGCAGACAGGCAGAGGCCCAGCAGAGGCTCCGGGCACAGGCACTGCTGCTCAGGCACCAGAGGACTCAGACACAGGACATCTGTCAAAGACAGGGGTCCAGGGTCTGTTAAAGGGGACCCCAGGTCCCAGCAGGCTGTGGGAGGGCTACGTGAGCAAGCACTTCTGTTGTTGACACGTTCCTCCCAGGCTGGCCAAGCAGGAAGTGCCGGGGGCTCCCCCTCTTCGGCTTCTGGGAACCCCCACCACTCCCAGAAGGCAGGAATGTGCCCTTGCCCCAGCCCGGGCTTGTCTGACTCCAGGCACCCCAGCAAGCCAGCTGACATACCCCTTCCTCAGGCTGGAACAACTGGGGGAGGCTGGAGCCTCCAGACCCAGGGGGAGGCCAGGAGAGACCCATTCACCAAGGGGCAGAGGAGTCTGGGACCAGGTGGCCACTGCTGGGTGACCCTGGCTGGGAACACCACCTGTCCTTCTCTGCCCCATCGTCCCACTGGTGTCCCCAAATTCAAGCCTGAAAACCCATGCCCCCAACCTTGACTGCAAGGAGTATTTGGCTTCTAGGCCCAAGTGGTCAGTCTAACTGGGGACCCAAGTCTGGACCAAGTGCCAGGCACTGGTTGGGGACGCAGCAGCCCTCTGGCTGGGCCACACACGGTGGCCCTTGGGGCCTGGCTCTTGGGATGGCTTCAGGAAGCAGCGGGAGGAGTCAGAGGCAGCCACTCTGGGGGGCTAGGCCACCAGGCTCTGAGCCTCAACACTGGCAGGGTCCAGCCCCAGCCACAGGCCCTGCAGGGAAGCGGTGGGTCCTGGGACAGGAGTGCCCAGCACAGCACCACCCCAGCATCCCCTGCCAGAGACCATCCAGAATTCTGTTACTGCCGGGGCGGGACCCTGCCCACCCCCCAGGAGGAGGAGCTGCAGGGTCCCAGGCAGGGGTGCTGAGAGAGCGTCAGCTGGGCACATAGCCGGCACTCACCTTTGTACACAGGGAGGTTTACTGGGGCGCTCAGGAGGTGCCCAGCAGGAGCCAGGCCTGGGCAGTGCGTCTCCACGGTGCTGACTGAGGCACTGGAACCAAGACAGCCCAGAGTCAAAGACAGGTGCCCTTGAATCAGAGCTGAGCGTGGGGTGCTGGCACCCTGGAGGAGGTGGTCTCTGCGGAGCAGCCTGGGGTGGATGTCGCACCCGGGCAAGGAGGCCAGGCCAGGCCCAGGCTGGGCAGAGAGCCACTGTGCCATCCCACGCCCTGCCTGGGCCTTGTGAGTGTCCAGCATTCACTCTACACCGGAGCCCAGTTCCTAGGAGAAGAACCAGGAGAGAAAAAGGCAGAGGGGGGAGGAACCTGGAGTGTTGGGTCGGCCTCCCACAGGGGTACCGTGCTGCCCCCGCGCGGCTGCTCCCACAGGGGTACCGTGCTGCCCCCGCGCGGCTGCTCCCACAGGGGTACCGTGCTGCCCTGCACGGCTGCTCCCGGGGTACCATGCTGCCCGTGCATGGCTGCTCCCACAGGGGTACCGTGCTGCCCCTGCACGACTGCTCCTGGGGTACCGTGCTGCCCCGCACCGCTGCTCCCACAGGGGTACCGTGCTGCCCCCGCGCGGCTGCTCCCACAGGGGTACCGTGCTGCCCTGCACGGCTGCTCCCACAGGGGTACCGTGCTGCCCTGCACGGCTGCTCCCGGGGTACCGTGCTGCCCCCGTGCATGGCTGCTCCCACAGGGGTACCGTGCTGCCCCGCGCGGCTGCTCCCACAGGGGTACCGTGCTGCCCCGCGCGGCTGCTCCCACAGGGGTACCGTGCTGCCCCGCGCGGCTGCTCCCACAGGGGTACCGTGCTGCCCCCGTGCAGCTGCCCCGCGCGGCTGCTCCCACAGGGGTACCATGCTGCCCCGCGCGGCTGCTCCCACAGGGGTACCGTGCTGCCCCCGCGCGGCTGCTCCCGGGGTACCGTGCTGCCCGTGCATGGCTGCTCCCACAGGGGTACCGTGCTGCCCCCGCGCGGCTGCTCCCACAGGGGTACCGTGCTGCCCCGCACGGCTGCTCCTGGGGTACCGTGCTGCCCCTGCACGGCTGCCCCTGCACGGCTGCTCCTGCACACATCTCCTTCCTCGGCCCACTCACAGACAGGCAACGGTGGGAGCTGGACCTGGCGGTTCTCCCAGGAGGCCCCGGCCCTGCTGCCCACTGGATTGGGGCTCTCCAGTCTGGGTGCCGAGCCCAGCGTCAGCACAATCCGATTTCATAACCAGCTTGGATTCTACCTCAGCCAGGGCAGTGCGTGTTAATTATATCTGTGAGGACCACAAATGCAATTGTTTCCAGATGGGGCCCTGGTCAGGCGTCCTGCCCACAGGGCCCGGGGTGGGGACGCGGGAGCGCAGACCACAGACCCGCTCCAGGCCGGCCATGGCTGCCTGGCAGGGGACTCGCCACCTCGCGTTTGTGAGGAGCCGGCGCCGGTGGAGAGGCTGCTCTTTGGTTATGCCTTCCCTTTGACAGATGGGAAAATGAAGGCTCAGGGAAACAGACTTATATGGGCAGCACAGTAAGACCAGAGATCTCCAGCATGAACTGAGCTGGACCCCAGAACAGCGATGGGCTAGGACTCCAGGGCGTTGGGAGAGGCCCTGACCGCACCAACTGCACCCTGCACCACCAGAGAGGTCCTTCCCTTCCCTTCCCGCCAGGCCAGGCCAGGCTGCTGCTTCCACAAGGCCCCAGGGCAGAAACCTCAGGCTACTGAGCATCTGGCCCAAGGCACGTGTAGGCCAGCCTCCAGAACCCCTGTGAGGCTCTGGAATGACCCCTGCCCTGGCCGGGCCTCCCACGCCCCCAGGGGCTCCCCCCAGCCCTGCCAGTGGGCACACAGCCAGGCTGGGATGAAGGCAGAGGCTCTACCTGCCTCGAGCCTGACGGAAGCGGGGCTCTGAACCACGTGCTCAGGAGGCCAAGGTCCTGGCACGGGGGCTCCAACTCAAGTTGGGTGTCCTCCGCTCCATACTGGGTGTCCGCAGGGAGGAAGGGCACCGGGCAGTCCACAACGGGGACTCCGGAAGTCTGCCAGCAAATAAGATTCACCCGCTGGGAGCCCTCCTGCCAGTGCCCCCCAGCCATCAGGCCCAGACTCCAGCCCTGGCCCGGCTCCTCCCCAGCCCCCACCGGAGGCCTAGGGAAGAGAGATGCGCCTCACTGTGCCGGCGCTGACAACCGGCTCGGAGACGGCCAGGCTGCCCAGGTAGAGGGCGAAGCCTCTGGTCAGATCGGTGCTGGCAAGGGGGGGTGCTCTTCTACCCTCCTCGCGGTGCCTTGCCAGCCTGGTGACTCCGATAGGACCCGAGTGGAGGCTGTCAGGGGTCAGAGTGCAGGCCGGGGCCCGGCCGGCTGGCTGCCAGGCCGCGGCACCCATGGCAGACGTGACCTCATCCTCCGGCCTCATGCCCACTCGGAGCAGGAGGGGCACCCCAGGCCCACCTAGCTGGGCGTGGGTGCTCCTTCACAGGAGCTCTCCGGGCAAATGACTCACCCCTCCCTGCCCACGGACGGCCCCAGCTCTCAGCACCAGGCAGGGGAGCTAGAGGCAGTCCACCTGCATCAGGTACCCCCAGCCAGACCCCAACTCCAGGGCCTTCTCTGGGGTGGAGTCCACCCTACTAAGACCAGGGGCACAGGAGAGCAGGACAGGCTGCACAGGGGCCGAGCAGGGGCCAGCCTGCCCCCGGGGCTGGCACTGCCAGCAGCCCAGAAACCACACACCCCAGTGCCAGCTCCCAGCTCCTGGGAGAGCCAAGCCCCTCCCACTCCCTCCTCCCCACTCTACGCCCTGCTCCTGCCCCTCCCCTCTGCCTCGCCTTCTCCATCCCCTGTATCCCATGAGCCTCCAGGACACCAGTCACACTCCCGCGGGCTGCTGGGTGACTCAACACGGAGTCTGCCCACCGCCACCTCCCCTCGTCCCCAGGGCTGCAGCCTGCCATGCGCTGAACGTCCTTCCCCAGACATCTGCATCCCAGGACCCTAGCCGGATACACGGCGAGTCTTCCCTCCACCATCACCCCCACCTGCTCCCATCAGCGCCTCTCCTCTGCCCACCTGTCTCCCAGGCCGCATCTCTCACTGCATGTTTGCCCAGCACTGTTGGGGTTCTCAGCAAGTGAACCAAGTGAAGTCATCACCAGCTGGCGGTGACAGTGTCCCGGTGACCACTGGTGCGGTGACAGGGAGCTGGAGGGGACAGCAGGGGCCAGCACCCGCAGACGCGTGACCGGAGTGCTGCGGGCAGTCAGGAGCACCTGCTGCGTAGCAAGAGGCCGGGGTCCTGAGCAGCTCGGGGGGCCAGGAAGAAGCCACGGGGAGCACAGGGGCTGCCTGGAGGCCCTGTTAGAGGGGACCCACACCCCTTGCCTGGCCCAGAAGGGCCTCGGCAGGCTCAGGAGCACACTCCCGCGCTGCCTGCCCAGCCGGGGGGCCACGGCCTGACATCTTCATTGCCCTCTCTCCAGCTGACTCTTCAGCTTGGGCTCTGTACAGAGAGGACCCACAAGATCCCCACCATTTCCTCCGCCAATAGCTCACTGAAGTCTGCCATGGGTGGCCTTCTGGCCTGGCCATGAGGAGTTCTGTGTCTCAGGACCCTGGTTTAGAGAGCCCCTCTCTCGGGGCCATGGCCACCACTGCTGGCTGCCCCCTCCCGGGACCAGGCCTGTGAGCAGAGCCAGGGGGAGCCTGCAGGACAGGGGCCTCTGCGGTGGGAGGAGCCACAACCTGGGGTCTGCCAGGTGGAGGCTGGTCCATCTCACACCCGTGGCCCTGCCAGGGTGGTTTTGGGGACACTGATGCTCCTGGGCCCTGGCCAGAAGTCAAAGCTGTGGGAAGAGGGGCTTAAAGGTCAGGTAGGGCTTGGGGAAAAGGCGGAGAGGGTCACAGGGCACCACTCTGGCACTGGATGTGGTCAGTGGCCGGAGCAGGGACAACCATGGAGGGAACCAGATGCTGGAGCTGGACGCTGGAGCTATCTGTGACCCTGCGCTGAGGCACCCATGCCGGACGCAGGTGCGGGCCTCCTTCCAGTAAGGGGCCCCCAGGCCAGCCTAGATGGAGCTGGGAAGAGACATTTCAACCAAGGACAGCTCAAGAGCACCCTTCCTCTGGCTGGGCCTTGCCGGCTAGGGAAGAGCTATGGGAACGGAGGGCCCCAGAGAGGGAAGTGGGGTTCGGCCAGGCCCACCACACCCCTCTCAATGAGCACAGGAGGTAGGCCCGGGATGCCATCCATCACCTGCACCTGCTCCGGGCTCCCTAGTCATGTCCACCAGGCCCAGGGAACAGGGCAGGTTCCACCCACCTACCCCCTGGGGGCAGGGCCAGTGCAGCGGCAGGCCCTCGAGGGGCCTGGGTTCTCTGCAGGAGGGTGGAGCCTGGGGAGAAAGGTCTGATTCAGTCCCCCACAGGCCTAGAGGCCCTGGAGACCCTCCCTACCCACCCCCACCCCACCCCGCCAGGACTCAGGCCGGAAGACAGACTCAGAGATAAGTTCTGCCAGAGAAGGAAAGAGAAGCCCATTAGCTGCAAATCCCAGGAAGTTTCCACCCCATCCTGAAACCCCATCTCCTCAGTGCAGCACCATAATCCTACCTGTCTCCCTCCCAAATTGCCCTGCACAGGCCTTCCCACGAGGGGGCATGGTGCCGGCGGGCAGGGCCATCCACCACCAGAAATAGCCCCTGAGGCCAGGAGCCGCCCTGCCCACATTGGTTCTAAGACATGCAAGAGCCCCCGGCCTGCTGACGACGGCCAGTCCTGTGTGGTGGGGGCCCCCGGGAGCTCCCTGACCAGGGAAGCATCCTGAGACAGAGCATTTTCCAGGCCCCTTTCCCACCCAGGGCAGCTACACGGGCTTCACCTGGCCCTGCTGAGGCGGCAGGAGAGGCCACAGCTCTCGGGGTGGACCCCCTGGGAGGTCCTGGGGAGAACGGAGCACCCACTGGGTCAGGAGGACTCCTGGCCATTCTCGTGACAGCATGGCTGCCTGCCCCAGCCAGATCCTGCCCTGAAGCTCAGGGACCGGGATGGCAGAGAGCGAGTCCCAGGTCAAGCCTCTGCGGTTCCCCAGCCCAGGCTGCCCTGCGAACAGCAGCCAAGCTGAGGGGCAGCAGAGGCCATGGGGACATGGTAGGGGCAGATACCCTGGCAGAGGGGCAGGCAGGAGATTGCACTGGCCAAAGGTGTGGGCAGGCCTGGCCCCGGGCTGGCCGGGCAGTGTGCATGGCCACGTTGAGCAGATGACTTAATCACAGGCGGGCTTTGTCCCCAGGCACTCTCACACACACATGCCCCCGGATTCTCCACCGCAGGCTGCCCCCCCCCCCCCCCGGCTCCTAGCAACCTGCAGCCAAGCATGGGTAAATGAGAGGAGGCTGGGGGCTCTGGCTGCCTCCGGGCCTGGGAACAGCGCGGGGGTGGCCGAGAGGTGCAGCCAGGGCAGATTCGTCCTCTGCTGGGCCCGGGGACACCCGCCCAGCCTGGCCCGTGCCAGCCCCCAGGACGGCTGGCATGCTGGCATGGGAGGCGCCAGGCCCGGGCACGGGGGTGGGGAGTGGGGCGGGGGCTTTGTGCGCTTCGGCCCCTCTCCTCCTGGGACCCCACCCACCTGACCCTGTCAGAGCCTTGGAAAGCAAGACAAAGGCCCTGGGCGGCCCGGAGGCCTGGATACGGGCAGAAGAGCGAGCAGAGGCGGTGCTGCCCCGTCGGGCCCGCACTCGGGACCACCCCGTGCCCACGTCGCCCCTTCCAGCCCTCCTGCTGCTCACCACCGACCAAACGAGACTCGGCTGATGAGGGGCAAACCTCTTCTCCAAAGGACCGGACTGAGGGTCCCTAGCCCGTCCCTGGCTCCTGGCGGGGCCTGGTAGGCTGCAGGGCTGGGTGTGGTCGTGGCCGGGCGCCTGCTGGGAACACCCCGGGCTCACACCCGTTGTAATCACTTCCCCTCTGTTCTCTCAGTTTTCCCGTTTCCTGACATTGGAACGCGGCTGAGTGTCAACAGCTGGGCGAGAGCCTGGCTCCTCAGCCTCTCACAAGAGCTGCCTCCCGGGGGGAGTGTATGTGGAGACCTTTGTGGCCCCAGAACTGGGAGTGAGGGAAGTACAGAGGCACCAGCAACCAAGTTCATTTCTCTGCCTCAGTTTCCCATCTAAGAGAAGGGTGTAGGTAGAGAGAGGCTGAGCATGAACAGGTTTCTCAAGGCTCTGGGCTCAGGTGAGGGGAACGTACCATCCTAGATCCCAGGCAGGAAGGCACAAGAGGCCGTATGGAGGGGATGTGTGTGCACGTGTGTGTGTGTGCGCATGTGTGCGCGCGCATGCATGCATGTGTACACACACATATACATGTGCGCCATTCCTGGGGCTTAAACTTTGAACTCAGGGCCTGAGTGCTGTCCATAAGTTTTTGTTTTTGTTTTTAATTATCTCAAGGCTAGCACTCTACCCTATGAACCACAGCTCCACTAACAACTTTTTGGTGGCTAATTGTTGATAGGAGTTTTATGGATTCTCCTGCCCAGGCTGGCTTTGAACCATGATCCTCAGATCTCAGCCTCCTGAGTAGCTGGGATCACAGGCGTGAGCCGTCAGTGTCCGGCTAGCACGGAGGATGGTTCTCATAAAAGGAAAGTAGGTAGGCACAGCTAGAAGGTGCCCATCAGACGCAGGCAGGCAGTGAGGTGTTGGCGACTGGGTCCAAGTGCACATCCCCTGCAAGACATCTGTCTGGGCCTGTGTGGCTGTTCAGTTTGCCCATGTGCCCTGACACAGCAGGGCCTGTGGCTGCCTGGTCACCAGGAGCCCCGCACGGCTGGGCCACAGCTGCGTGGTCACTGGGGCCTCGGTGCTGTGCCCTGATGCCCAGGCACGCCTCGTGCCCCTGAGCAGCCACGCTGAGAAGCAGGGCTTCTCCCAAGGGCCTCCTGCATTCTGCCCACCACAGCACCCTGCCTGCAAGTGCCAGCAGACCCTGCCGTCTAAGAAGGGGGCCTGGCCTGGGGATGTGGCCTAGCGGTAGAGTGCTCGCCTGGCATGCACGAAGCCCTCGTACCACATACACACAAAAGGCTGGAAGTAGGCTGTGGCTCAAGTGGTAGAGTGCCAGCCTTGAGCAGAAAGCTCAGGCCCTGAGTCCAAGCTCCATGAGTGGGAAGGAAGAGGAGGAGGAGGAGGAGGAGGAGGAGGAGGAATGAGAAGGAAGAGGAGAAGGAGGAGGAGGGGGAGGAGAAGGAGGAGGAGGAGGAGGAGGAGGAGGAAGGGGAGGAGGAGGAGGAGGAGGCGGAGGAGGAGGAGGAAGGGGCCTGGTGCCGAGACCTCCTTCTTGGTGGGTTCAATGCCATCCCCACTGGGCATCAGGCCCCAAGCCTGCTGCGTGCTTGCCTGGAAGGTGACAGGCTCTGGAGGGCCCGCCTGGGTCTACCCGTCTCCCGAGGCTCTGAAGGCTGGGGGGCCTGGGGCCAAGAGGGGCAGCAGGCCCGGTGGGTGAAGGGAGAAGCTGCCCACTGCCAAGGCACAGACAGCGGGTTTGTTTGCACCTATGGGTTCCAAAGTCCTGACTGAGGAGCGTGCGTGGTGAATGGAGCCTGTGAGGCCTGCGGGCCGGGGGCCGGGATAAAGGGCCCCAGTCATGCCGCCAGGCTGGCCCGGCGCGAGTGTGCTAAGTTGAAGCTATAAATTACCCGCGGCCAGGGCCAGCGCCACCGCAGGGCGGCGGGAGGCCGGGAGGGGGCGCGGGCTCCGTAAATCGGCCCTTTCACCGCTGGAGGCCTCGTACGAAAGAAAAACTTTGTTTTATTAAAGCAACATCAGGGTTGTGGCCGCCCCGGCCGAGAGGCGCCGACAGTGGGGCTGGGCCCCGGGCGGGGGCTCCCGCCGCACCCGGGCCGCACAGAAAGGTCCTTCAGGAAGAGCTGGTTCCAGGCGCCAGGGCAGGCGGGGTCTCCCGGCTGCCCCCAGTCCCAGAGACCCACAGGCTCACTGTCGCCCCCACACTGGGAGCTTGTGTGGGCCCTCCAGAGCCTGGGAGCCTGGAGGCAGGGTCCTGGCAGCACCACCTCATGCGGGAGCCGCTTCCCATCCAGTCTGGTTAGTGCTGCAACCGCAGCGGGACAGGACCCCGGACCGAGTGTGAGCTCGGTGGGCCTAGGTCCTGTCTAGTGGGGCAGCCTTTGGCTGTGGGTCCTCAGACAGACAGGCCTCGGTATCACCCCTGCCTGGAACACACACACACACACACACACACACACACACACACACACACGTCGGCAGGCGGCTGGAGCAGACCCTAGGACATTTGGAGAATTTAGGTGGAAATGCGTGGGAATGCCCCCACCCCACCCAGGAGCTGGAGCCTGGGACTGGCTGGGCAGGAGCCTCCCGCCTGCACCCCACCCGCATTCAGGCCCTTGATGGCCTCTTGGAAGTGACCCCCTCAGAGGAACCTCCTTCCTCGGTGCCCCTGGGGGCCGCACCCCAGCCCCACAGCTGGCCCCAGGCCGGTCCCCCTCTGGCGCTTACTGTTAGTTGCTTCCAGGCAGGCCTGAGACTCTTCTGACCTTGCAGGGCCTCGGCAGACCCCAGACACTCAGGACCTGGGGTGGGGAGCCGGCAGGGAGGTGGCACTGGCTTCTCCGATGCGGAGCAGCTGGGTCCCCGGTACACCCCGCCGGGAACCAGAGCCCGACACCAGCCCTGGCCTTGGCCCAGCTGAGCCCTTCTCTCTCAGAAGCCCCTCTTCCGGCTTGCCGCGCCCCCTCGCTCCCTGCAGGCTGCGACGCGTCCTGCCCCCCACCCTGCCTCGGGCTGGCTCTTGAATGGGTGGCGGCAGGTTGGAGCTGGGCCTGGGGGAAGGAAGGTGTGCCCAGAGAGACCGTGTGTGCCCAGGCAGCTCCTTGTCCCCAGGCCCCGGGGCCGCCCTGGAGGCACTACCTCTGCTGCTTGGGCCTCCTCCGCCTTCCCTCACCTGCCTTTGTTCTACTCCCCTTCCAGCCTAGCCAGCCCCATTCCCCTCCACTCCAGGCCAGAGAAAAGCTCCTACCTTGGCCAAGCCTGAGTCGGCACCATGGCTCTCTGTACCTCGGCTCCCTCTGGCCTGGCCCCTGTCTCTGCTCCCAGGAGATGGTAGAGTACAGCCGCTGTGCAGGTGTGGGCGCTCCCTGGGCTGCCCCCCACGCCCAGGCTTCCTCACAGGGGCTAGCTGCGTCCCGATGCCCTGGCCTGTCTGCTGGGTCCACACCTCGTCTGTACAGCCTCGGGCACAGAGGGTCAAGAACTGAGCCCCAGCGAGGACATAAGTTCAAGCTCCCAGGCCAGGCCTTGTGCTGGGATGGAGATCCTCATTCTGGGGTGGGGGCCCCTATGCCAGTCCCTGCCAAGATCGGACCACAGAGTGTAAGATGTAGTAATGAGAGGACAGAGGAGCCAAGGAGGGGGATGTGGGGGTCCAGGGCCGGCTTCTGGGGGAAGACCCAGACCTGAGGGTAAGACAGAGCTGGGCCTGACTGGTGTGGGCTGTCCCAGACCCAGTTAGGAGGCAGCAGGGCTGTGGGACGCTCAGCAACATGTACCCCAGGGACTTGGGTTGGCACTCAGTGCCCAGAGGGCTCCACGCACACGCACTGGCTGTGTGGGGACGGGAAGGACCCTGGCTGCGAGGGGCGGCCAGGTGCCACAGCGGGCATCAAGACCCCACTCAGGGCTGGCTCAAGGCCTGACATGGGAAGACCTCCAGGCTCTGCACATCAGCCCTGCACTCAGGTACTAAGGCTTAAACCTTCTCGCCCAGGCAGAGGTGTGTGTGTGTGTGGTATTATTAACAGTGCCCTGGAGGGCAGGGCCTGGAGGTGGCTGAGCCCCTGGGGATCACCAAGCACCACCCAGGAGATGAAAAGTCCCTGCTCCTCATCCCCCAGGGCCCCACAGGGCCCTTTGAAGGCTGTGGGAATGCCCGCAGGCAGGCCAGTTCCAGGCGGCAGGAGGGGAGATGCCAGCTGACAGAGGGGCCAGGCAGGAAGCACCGCCCTCTCTGACCTAGCCACAAACAGCAAGCCAGTGCCTCCTCCCTCTCCTCTCCATGGCTGGTACGGACTGGAGCCAGGGCCACCCCAGTGTGGCCCCCAGGGGAAGCAGGCCCAGAAGCCCCATGACTACTGCTGACAGTCTGGGTACAGAGCACCCAACTTTCCAGGCCAGCCCGGTGTGTGGGGATGGGGGGGGGGATGCTCTGCTCCACAAGCCACTCCCCTGCTTCAGGCCCGGCTTGAAGGCCTGCACCCTGCACCCTGACCATGGCGGGGGGGGGGGGGGGGGGGTCCCGGGCCTGCAGACCAGTCAGGGGAGGGGCTGGAGTGTTTGCACTGTTTGCTTGAGCGTGTGTGCATGCAGGTGTGCATGTGTGTGTGTATTCGTGTGTGCACATGAGCTTGGCCCTTTTTTTTGTCAGTCGTGGGGCCTGAACTCTGGGCCTGGGCGCTGTCCCTCAGCTCTTCAGCTCAAGGCTAGCTCTCTACCACTTGAACCATAGCACCACTTCCAGCTTTTTCTGCTTATGTGGTGCTGAGGAATTGAACCCAAGGCCTCATGCATGCAAAGCAAGCGCTCTACCACTGAGCCACCTTCCCAGCCCTTTTTGTTTGTCTGAGTTTTGTGGATTTTTTAGCTGTATTTTTTTTCTTTTTTTTTTTTTGGTACTGGGGATCGAACCCAGGACGTTGCACTTGCCTAGCAAGTAAGTGCCCCTGAGCTACATCCCAGCCCAGCCTTCGTCTCGAGGGTGCACCAGCCTAGTGGGTCTTCAGCTCAGTCAGAGGTGGAGGGGACCCCAGGCCTGAGGCCCAGCCTCCCTGCCAATCCCACCCGTCCCACCGGGGCTTCATGGACAGTGCGGAGATTATGCAAATCCCTGTCGGCTCCTTAATTAAATCCCTAACGAGGCGTTGGGGCCGGCCAGGGGTGGCGCTGAAAGCCGGGGTCACGCTCCAGAGGGGCCCAGCCTCCAGGCCTCCCTGGCTCATGGGCTCCCGGGCCTCACAGGGCCACCCCGCACCCGGGGTCCCTCAGGATGGTGCTGGCGGGCGGGCAGGCGGGCGGGCAGGCCAGGGAGGCCACGGGCAGGGAGGCCGCGGGCAGGGCCTCCCACGCCCTGCGCTACCCTTTCACTCGCCTGTTGTTGGCCCAACAGCCGGGCCGCGGCGCCTGAAAGGCCGGGATTAGCGAACATTAGCGGCCTTTGAGCGGCGCCCCAGGCGCCCCTTCCCAGCCACGCCCGCACCGGCTCTGCCCACTTGAGGCTCCCGCCCCGAGCGCCTGGCCACCCCAGCCCTGCTCCCGCTCGGGGCCCCGTGGGCTCCAGGTGGCCACGGTGGCCACTGCCCACTAGGCCACCCTGGGCACAGTCTCAGCCCAGCCCCAAAAACTACCCACCGGCAGCCTTCTCCAGCCCTGGCTGGCTCAGGCCTCGCTCCCTGTGCGGCCCCCATCTGGGGAACATGGGCAGCCCCACCCCCACGGGCCTCCCTCTTCCCTCTCAAGCGCTTTCTGGATTCAGGCTCGTGGCGCCCACGGGCTCAGGAGAGGGGTCACTTGGGAGAGGACACTGCCCCCAGATCCAGGGACAACACATTTGCTGAACACCGCCTGCACACTGTTCGAGACCCTGATCTGGACCCCGACTCGGAATAAGTTACAGAAAGGTGCTGTTATGACTCCTCTTTTACACCCACAGTGAAGCCTTGCAGGCCTGTGCCTCAGTGGGGCTGGCCCACCGTGGGGCTGGAACCTGACCCCACACCCAGGGCCTGTTCCTATCCCCACCGGCTCCCGCCCCCCCGGCCACCCAGGACCTGTCTTCAGCGACCGACGGGCACAATCCCATGCACACATGCCCCCGCATGCCCCCGCATGCACAATCACCGTGCAAGTGCCCCCACCCCAGGAGAGTAAACATCTTCATCAGAGGAAGCAGGAGGCTCTGCTGAAAAAATGTGGCCAAACCTGACCCAGGCAGCCTGTGGGGAACCCGGGCCAGGAGGCCCCGCTCCTGCCTGCAGCCCAGTCACACTGGCCTCTAGAGCTTCGTGGTAACACATGGATGGTCCTCCAACCTCCACCCAGGGCCAGGGCCCGGGCCAGGGGGCATCAGCGGCCGAGGCCGCACTCGCAGTTCCTTCTGCAGGCTCCGACGGAGCCAGGAATCTGGCGGCCCAGCTCCCCACCCGCCCTGCAGTCTTGCCCACCCATCCACGAGGTGTCAGGCTGGCCAGGCCTAGGCGGAAGGCAGGCCGGGGACACCCCTGGCTAGGCACCCCACAGGGCCCTCCCCCCGCCCATGGCAGGGCCCCCTGGTCCCAAGGAACTGAGCAGCGCCCAGCCCAGGATGGCACCCGCCCTTCTGTCCAGCACAACGACAGGCCCAGCCAGAGCAGGACCGATGGGGCTCACTTCAAGAAATCCGGTCAGGTCGTGATAAGGCTGGCCTGGGGCGGACCCTGGCCCACGGGGGCCTGTCGACAGCCAGGGACCACGCCGTCCCCACTGGGCACGGACATCAGCACGGCCCAAGACCCCCCAGCCTGGCCACCTTCCTCTCTTAGCCAGTCTACTTCCCCATCCAGAACATTCTAAACTTCTAGTTTGGCTGGACCTGCCCTTCTGAACCACCACAGGAGAGGTGCGGGCCATGGGGGCACTTGCCTTTTGCATGCTCAGCCTGCTCTTGTCCGAGGGCCGCTAGGCCCCTCTTTCTTGGTCAGGGGAGGGCTGAGACCATAGGAGGCCAGGTGACAGAAAAGGGAAGACCACCCCAAAGGTGCAGCCCCTCCCCCTCCCCGCTCCCAGGTGGGGCCTGCTGGGGTCTAGGGAAGACTGGGTCAGGCCAGGCGTCCCTCACCCAGCCTGGCTGCAGCCGAGGCCCCCGAGGCCCAGGAGCCAGTGCAGAGCGCTGTGGGGTCTCCCAGGTTTCTGATCACACCCCAGCTCCCATCACAACACAGGATTTGTTCCTGCGCCTAACAGTGAGCTGTGCCCAGGCCACCACGTAGCCTAACTTTCAGAGGGGACCGTGAGGGCTGTAGCTCAGTCACCTTGGCCGTGAGGGGGAGGGCGCGTGGGAGGGAGGGGCAGCCGGGGCTTCCCAGGGCCTGTGGGCACAAGACACACCGTGGCGGCCCCGCCAAGTGGGTTTGGGGTGGGACTGGGGCCGGTGCCAGAGCCCCCCTGGGCCGCCGCAGCCCGGGCGGGCAGTTTTAATCACCACTCGCTGGGCCCATTGAGCTTCTTGCTAATCTGGGGCCCGCTGCCACGGGCAGCTCAGGCAGGCGCTCCCCCCTCCCCCCCACCCCGCGCCGGGCACGGGGTCCCCAGGTTCTCACGTCCCGCCGGCCCCAATTAAAGCGAGCTCTGCAGGGCTGCTGCGCGCTAATGAGCTCTGCGGGTTGCTGGGCTTGCAGCCAGGGAGGGGGGTGAGCAGGGCAGGGGGGCGGAGTCAGCCCAGGAAGGGTGACTTGGGTGCATTCCCGGGGAGAGAGGCCCAGAGGACCCCCCCCCACTTTGCCCACCTGGCAGGCCAAACTCTGTGTGCCCCCCAGGCATGAAGGCCTGCCTGGATGAGCCCAGTGCCCAGCCAGCCCTCAGGCTGGGCAGGGAGGCAGGACTGGGTTTCCTGGCGGCTGTGAGGCAGGCCAGGGGCCGGGGCATTGTGGTGGGCAGCCGAGGCTGGCGAGGTCAGGCTGGGGGCCTCCCATCTAGCCAATAGCACCTGTCCCGTGATGCTGGGGACAGGGGTGGGGTGGGGAGGGCTGGCACTCTGTAGGGGTGAGGTACAGGCCACCCTGGGCCTTTCACCCAGAGAAGCAGCCCAGGCCACAGCAGAAGGTGGCGTGCTAGACTGGAGGGCCCGGGTCTCTGGCACTCTGGGCTCAGCTCTGGGTGTCCACGGGGCTGGGGCAGGACCAAGGGACATGCCCGGAACTTCTCAGGCTCACCAAGGTGCCCAGCCTGAGGCTGGAGGTCCCTGGGGAGCTCTGCTGGCTTTGAAAACGTCCTCCAAAGCCGGGCCTCCGGGTCACTCAGAGCCGGTGGCCTGGGCCCAGGCCTGGGCCACAGCTGAGCCCCTCTGGAGAGGGGCCCTGGCACGGCCTTTGTGACCCACAGAACTTGGGAACTGGAGTGCCACTGACCGGACGGCCGGGGTGCCCGGGAGAAGGCTGTGCACACAAGGTCTGGGGGTAACCACGCCCCCCTGCCCGCTCTGCCTCCGGGTGGCTGCCCCCCCCCATCAGACCTGAGGGATGAGCACTGCAGCCAGGAGTCCTCGTCCCCCAACTCCCCAAGCCTGCCTTTTGCCCACATTTGGACGGTGGTGCCATCTCCCTGTCTGCGCCAGTTATGAACTTCAGCTTTGGATGGCTTTGGCAGAGACCCTAAGGGGAACATAGGAGATTCTGGGAGACTCCTGGAGGGCATGAGGATGGCTGAGAGCGCAGGCCCCACTCCTGGGTGCCAGCGATGCCCTGACTGCCCGGACCCGCTCAGAGCATACTCAAGGCCTTGAGTCTGCCCCGGGGGGTCTGCCAGTGCCGGTAGCCTGGCCCCTCCCCACACCATGCATGGTGGGGGCGGGGTGTGCCCACTGGTGGTGGGGGCGGGCACAGGCATGAACACAGCCCCGAGCAAGCCCGGGTCCCCGCTCTCTGCTGCAGCAGGGTTGGGGCTCAGCAGATATTTGTGGTGTGTGGGAGGAGGCAGTCTGTGCTGGGGACCCAGGCCACAGGATGACCTCGTTACTGGAGTTCCAGAGCGGGGGCAGAGCAGGGGGTTGACCAGAGCCAGCTCAGGACCATGCCCAGGCCCGGGTGCTGGACACCCGAGACCCTGAGCTGACAGGGGACCCGCGGGGAAGCCTGTCCCCTGCTTCTCCACCACCCTGCCCCAGGCTGGGAAAGTGAGAGAGTGGAAGATGCCACAGTCACAAACACCACGGTCCCCTCCCCCCAGGGCCCAGACAGTGGCGGAGGGAGGACCGGGGCTCCATGTGGGCCCCTGCCACCCTCCGTAGCCTCCATCTGAGAAGGAGAGCTCCTGGGTGCGGGGGTTTTGTGTTCTGGAGAGGACGGTGTCTCTTTCTCTCCCTCTGGGTCCCCTGGACGGGGGAGCACAGGGAGGGGCATGGGACCCTCCAGAGACAGGAGCCCTCTGGAGCTCTGAGTAGCTATTGGGAGACAGGAAGGGGAGTGGCTTCTCACTTGCAGCCGCCTTCACTCCCCAGGCCCAGTCCTCTGTACCTGCTCCCTGTCCAGCTGGAGCCCAGTGCCAGCCCTTGTTCCCCGGACAGCCGGTGAGCGCTGGAGGTGTTATCTCCCACGCAGTAGAAAGGATGTGTCTCGCCCAAAGCAGGTGTCGGCGCCTGGGAAGGGGCCAACTAGAAACCCAACCTGCTGGCAGCACACCTGGAGGCTGTCCCCAGAGGCGAGATTAGCCTGACCCTCGTCCCGCCCCTCCCCAAGCCGACCTGCCCCAGATCCGGGCAGGGACCCTGGATGTGGGGCCCGCAGGGCTTGGTCACCCCACCTGCAGCTCTGCAACCTGGGCCCTTCCTGCCCAGGAGGCAGCGGATCTAGGGCAAGGCCAGAATGAAGGCAGCTGGCGTTGCATACCTGGCTGCCCCACACTGACTCCCTCTGGGTGTCCTGCATCCAGACTGTCCCCAGGACCAGCCTGACAGGCCAGCTTGTGGGCCGCCAGGCCTCTGCCCAGTGAGAGCCTCCCATCCCGACCCTCTGCCCCACATGCCTCTCCTCATTCAGACCCAGCCCAGCCCTGTTGTGCTACGGGAGCCCGTTAGGTTCTCATGCCGGGAGTGGCACGACCGGACCCCTGGGAGCTCTCAGGGCCGCCCAGCCTCGGGTTTGGGGGCATGGGGTGTCTGGATGGGGAGCCATCTACGCTCTGATCCTCTCTGCCAGAGCGCAGGCCTGGGTTGGGAGCGGAGGGAAGACACGGAGGCCCAGGCCCAAGGTAGCTAACCTTACTGGAGACACAAAACCCAACTGGTTCTCACCTGGGGCCCTTGGGAGCAGACTGGGTGCCAGAGGCTCCGGAACTCTCCGCTGGGCCCTGGTCCCAGGCCTTCCGCTTGTGCCCTGAAATGTCCCTGCCCTCCTAGCTATGTCCACACCCAACCCTGGCCTCCCCCCTCCCATCCCCTCTTTTCTTTTACTGTTGAGGTGAGGTCTCACTGTGTTATCAGGATGGTCTTAAATGCTGCCACCTCCGTGTGTGGGAGAGCCTGTGCACCCCGCCTCTGCTCTCCCCCACCCCAGTCAACGCTCTGAGGGCTGGGTCTCGGTCTCCCCACCCGGCTGTGCCGGCCCTGAGCTCTGCCCAAGGCTCCCTCCCCTCCTCTCTTCAACCTGAGCTGAGGGACCTGCAGGAGCCCCAGTTCAGGGGCAGAGGCTGACCCCCGGCGGGGTTGGTGTTTCCAGCCTCGGGGGTTAGCTGCAGGGCTGTGGCCTGTGGCGTCTAGCCATGGGGGTCTGTGGCTGCATCAGGCTGTCAGGGCAAGTGTTGGCTGAGCAGTGGTGAACAGAGTGCCTGGCCCCACTGAGGGGCACAGAGGGAAGAAGGCAGGTGGGTCCCCCCGGCAGTGTGGCCCACGCTGCCCCAGCCTCAGGTCTTACTTGCGCATTGCCCAGTGGGCCATGGCAAGCAGCAGCAGAGCAAGTACCCCTGGACATCGGGCTCGCCAGCCACACCGCACATTCTGTATGTGGCAGCACACAGCCAATCAGAGGCGGACTACAGATGCTAGACAGATCCATGCAGCCAATCAGAGGTGGACTACAGATGCTGGACAGATCCATGCAGCCAATCAGAGTGGACATAGAGACACTGGACAGATAGATGCCTGTGGATGGGCCCTGTGTATGTCTGAAGCAGAGGTGGAGACCAGGCCAGTGTAGTCCGTGCTGGGTCAGCAATGCCCGGCCAGGAAGCAGGCAGGAAGCCTGCCCCACCCCTCTGGCACGAGTGGAGGCCTCACGATGCCTAGGAGGGACATGGGCTGGCCTGGGAGGTCACTCTGTGCAGGCCTTCCGTCGCAGCACACTCCACGGGAAGCCCTCCACGAGCACCTCTGCCTCTGCCTCCCCGTGCCATCCAACAGTTCTGGGGTCCTTCCATGGACACAGGCGGGGCCTGCTGGCAGAGACTGCGCTCTGTGAGGTGGCTGGGGGTCAGCGTGGGGGTCAGCATGGGGTCAATGTGGGGGTCAGCGTGGGGGTCAGCGTGGGGGTCAGCGTGAGGTGGCTGGGGGGGGTCAGCGTGGGGGGGTCAGCATGGGGTCAGTGTGGGGGGTCAGCGTGGGGGTCAGCATGGGGGTCAGCGTGAGGTGGCTGGGGGGGTCAGCGTGGGGGTCAGCA
The DNA here is from genome assembly GCF_019054845.1 of Dipodomys spectabilis. Classification (NCBI taxonomy): domain Eukaryota; kingdom Metazoa; phylum Chordata; class Mammalia; order Rodentia; family Heteromyidae; genus Dipodomys; species Dipodomys spectabilis. The sequence goes on along the minus strand of NW_024871271.1, from coordinate 1,250,543 downwards.
TGGGGTCAACGTGGAGGTCAGCGTGGGGGTCAACGTGGGGGGTCAGCGTGGGGGTCAGCGTGAGGTGGCTGGGGGGGTCAGCGTGGGGGGGTCAGCATGGGGTCAGTGTGGGGGTCAGCGTGGGGGTCAGCATGGGGGTCAGCATGGGGGTCAGCATGGGGTCAACATGGGGGTCAGCGTGGGGGTCAACGTGGGGGGTCAGCATGGGGTCAACATGGGGGTCAGCATGGGGGTCAGCGTGAGGTGGCTGGGGGGGTCAGCGTGGGGGGGTCAGCATGGGGTCAGTGTGGGGGTCAGCGTGGGGGTCAGCATGGGGGTCAGCATGGGGGTCAGCATGGGGTCAACATGGGGGTCAGCGTGGGGGTCAACGTGGGGGGTCAGCATGGGGTCAACATGGGGGTCAGCGTGGGGGTCAGCATGGGGGTCAGCGTGAGGTGGCTGGGGGGGTCAGCGTGGAGGGGTCAGCATGGGGTCAATGTGGGGGTCAGCATGGGGTCAGTGTGAGGTGGTTGGGGGTCAGTGTGGGGGTCAGTGTGGGAGGTCAGCGTGGGGGGGGTCAGTGTAGGAGGTCAGCATGGGGGTCAGTGTGGAAGGTCAGCGTGGGGTCAGCGTGAAGTGGCTGGGGGGGGTCAGTGTGGGGGGTCAGAGTGCAGGGTCAGCATGGGGGTCAGCGTGAGGTAGACCCTTTCCTGGATGGCCGGACCAAACCCCAATCCTGCTCCAGCCAAGAAAAACCAGTCTAAATAATTTTTTTTTTTTTTTTTTTTTTTTGCTGGTCATGGGGCCTGAACTCTGGGCCTGGGCGCTGTCCCTCAGCTCTTCAGCTCAAGGCCAGTGCCCTACCACTGAGCCACCTTCCCAGCCCCAATAAAATTTTAAGGGTATACATGCTCTTGGTTTATAAGACAAAACAACAATAAAAAAAAAAAAAAAAGCTGGCATGGGTGGCTCATATTGCTAATCCTAGCTACTCAGGAGTCTGAGATCTGAGAATCTCTGTTCAGAGCCAAAAAACCAGAAGTATAGGTGTGGCTCAAGGAGGAGAGCTATGTCCCAGAGCAAATATGCTAAGAGCATGAGGTCCTGAGTTCAAGCCCTAGCACTGGCACAAAACAAACAAACACATACATCTGTATTCTAACATGTCTAGACCTTCCTGGCCCCTCTGCTGTCCCTCTGTCTTAATAGGCCCTGGTCTTAGAGGTCTCCAACTCAAAATTCTTTTTTTTTTTTTTTTTTGGTCCGGTCGTGGGGCTTGAACTCTGGGCCTGGGCACTGTCCCTCAGCTCTTCAGCTCAAGGCTAGCGCTCTACCACTTGAGCCACAGCACCACTTCCAGCTTTTTTCTTTTTGCTTATGTGGTGCTGAGGAATCGAACCCAGGGCCTCTGGCATGCAAGGCAAGCACTCTACCACTGAGCCACCTTCCCAGCCTCCAACTCACAATTCTTTGAAAAACCTTAGTTAGGTCATCCCTCTTCAGCCCGCTCCTGGGGAGGGAGGGCACTTCTGTCTTACTCCAATAAAAATCCTAAGTGAAACTTGTGTGTGTGTGTGCGCGTGCGCGCGTGCACGTGCATATGTGAGCCAGTACTGGGGTTTGGACTCAGGGCCTGGGCACTGTACCTCCCTGATCTCTTTTGCTTAAGGCTGAGCACTCTACCATTTGAGCCCCAGCTCCACTTATAGTTTTTTGCTGGTTAAGTGGAAATAAAAGTCTTGTGGACTATCCTGCCTGGGCTGGCTTTGAACCTAGATCCTCAGATCTTAATCTCTTGAGTAGCTAGGATTCGGCGCCTAGCTCACTGCAACTCTTGGTTGTGTTCTTTCTGTATTCCTGGTAGTTCTAACTTGCCAGCGGTGCCCAGCCTCGGGTCCTTACCAGAACTGTTTCCTAAGCCTTAAGCCCTCTCCCCACACATCAGGACTCAGGACCTGTCTATAGCGCAGCCCTGACTCTCCTCTCCTCTCCTCTCGCTGTGAGCGTGGAGTCCAGACATTGGGAATTTTCTGTCACTCACACTTGGGACATATCCGGCAGGGACTGGATCTGGGTCCCCGCTCACTTGTGGTGGTCTCTCCCGCTCTCCTGGAAGGCCCACAGCTTGGGGACGGGAGGCCCCGGCACGCCCCCCTCGGTGGGCCCCTCACCGGCTGGCTTCCTATCTCCAGCCTGGACCACTCTCCCCCCCCCCCCCACCAGACTTTGCTCAAACACAGCTCCCTTTCCATTTGTGCTGTTGATTGTCTGCTCAGACAAAGGCTCCTTTCAGGGACATCAGAGGTTCAGCAAATAAATAAATGAATGAAGTCGTGGTGGAGGAAGAAGAGGTGGCAGGGCTGGGGCTCAGGCCCGCTTCCCGTCAGCTGGCCCAGCCTGGGAGGGCCTGGGTACCAGAGGGAGCAACAGGCAGCCCGGGGCTTCTGCTGCGTTTGGGGTGGGGTGCATGGCCAGTGGGCAGGGTGCCCCTGCAGGGGGACCCCGGGAGGCAGGGGCTGTCACAGGCTGTCCTAGTCTCCTCAGAGTGCAGGAGGAGTGCTCTGGGCTAGGCACGGCTGGGTGGAGACTGCGTGCAGGTCCCTGTGTGACTGGGTCAGGCACACACTCCCCGTGTGTGCTTCCTCGCGCCCCTGGCTTGCACATGGTCAGGGCGATGCGTCCCCCCCGCCCCGCCCCCCGCAGACCTGGCTCTGAGGGGCTAGCAGGACTGGCTGGCATCTCCCTCGGTAATCTTCCAGGGAGTCAGGACTCACCCTTTCTCCTACAACCCCTGCTCTGTAGCACAGAGGTTAGGGGACACAGCTGAGCACAGGAGGCCAGCCCTGAGTGGCTAGTCCAGGGCCCTGCTGCCCGCAGGGAGCTTCCTGAAGGCCCAGTGCCACCACGGTCCCGAAAACAAGCCCAGATGGGTCACACTCCGCCCAACCCCTCCAGCGGGGGCCATCGAAGGTGGAGGCGGCCTTGCTTGTGGGCGTGAACTCCTCTGTCTTCTCCTCCCGGGTCCCTAGTGCCTGGACAGGGTGAGAGGCCGGCAGGGCCTTGGGCTGTGCGGTCAGGGTCAGGCCCACACCCTGGCCAGCGCTGTGTGGGACACTGGTCAGGTGGAGCCAGGACTGGAGCTGCGGGGTGGAATGGCTGGAGACACCCGGAGGGCTCCCTGGAGGAGAGGCCAGGAAAAGCCCACAGGACAGAAGTGGCTGGGTCTGAGGGGGCGCTCCAGCTGGCTGGCCAGGTTGGCTGGCCACTCCAGCCCAGGCCTGGCCAAGCCCCTGGGCAGCGCTGACTCCTGGCCATCCTGAGGACCACAGAGGCCGGCATTTAAATTCCGATTGAGTCAGCCAGAGTGGCCTGGGGCGTGAGAACAGGAGCCCCACCCCCGCCCCAGCCCCGCCTGCCGCATTCCTGCCTCCCCGGAGATGGCTGCGGCCAGGCGGTCGCCAGGGGGCCGGAATGCGGCGCTCAATGGAAATGGACAAGGGCCCATTGAGCAGTGACGGGCAGGATTGAGCCGTCAGCACCCCGGCTCGGGACCCCTTCTCCGCCCCACCCCCTACCCCAGCACGCCTGATGTCAGCCGTGGACACCGCTGGCCCTCCCGCTGGCCCCAAGGCCGTGTCCCGAGCAGGTGTGGCTGTCCCTTGACTGCGGTGCCCTGACCAAGGGCTGGCCACTGGCTCTGGTCTCCTCTCCCTGCAGCCTTAATCCTGTCCTGTCCGCTGCTGCCCCTGGCCAGAGGAATTAACCCCTCTCAGCCTCAGGGCAGGGGCCACTCCCCCCCTTGCCTTGCCTGTTCTGCTGTCTGATCTGGTCCTGTCTGGTTTTCCCCAGCGGTTCTGGACCCCCTTCCCCTGCTCTGCTCAGCAGCTGTGGGGAGCCACACAGGCTTGGGTTAGCGGGCGGCATGGCCAGGGCCCTGTCCCGGATCCTGGGTCCCGGAGCTCCAGGAAGCCCATGAGGCCGCAAGTCAGTTATGCTGGAGGGAGTGATGGGGTGGCAGCGCTGCCCTGGCCTCCTCGAGTTCTGAGGACGGAGGCCCATTCAGTGAGGGCACCTGGAGGCCCTAAGAGCTCCATCTCTCTACTTTGTGGCCTGTTCTTGGTTGTCTGCCCACTGGGGCCGTGATGGACAGCTGTGGGTCTGAGCAGTCTCTACCAGCATCCCCTCCTGCCGGGCAGGGCCCGTTGCAGGCCTGGTTCAATCAGTTCAATGGGCTCTGCCCACCTGTGGGCCTGGCGGGGGGGGGGGTACCCAGGGGTGAGGAGAGCTGCACCCCCCAGCCACTGCCGGGCCCCAACACTGCCTGCTTACACAGCGTCCAGAGCCCAGCTGTGGCCGCTCGCCACCATCCATTCTGGGAAGGACAGGACCTGTTCTGCTCGGATGAGCTCCAGGGCCGTGCACAACGCTGTGCCCACAGAAAGGGCTGCCATGGTTGTAGATGAGAGAGAGGAGTAGGAAAGACAGCGTGCAGAGGAGTCAGAGAGTGAGTGATCTCAGAGGGAAAGGGGTCAGGTGGGGAAACGGAAGATGGGAGGTGGCCCTGCTCATGGGAGTGGATTCATTACTGACCGAAGTCACTGTGACCCTCTGTGCATCACCCTTACCATAAAAACAAAACAAAAAAAACAAGGGCTGGGAAGGTGGCTCAGTGGTGGAGCGCTGGCCTCGCATGCGTGAGGCCCTGGGCTCGATTCCTCAGCACCACACACACTGAAAAAGCTGGAAGTGGCGCTGTGGCTCAAGTGGTAGAGCACTAGCCTTGAGCTGAGGGACAGCTCCTAGGCCCCAAGACCAACAAAAAAGTGAAAAATAAAGAGAATGAGTAAATGAATGAGTGAGAAATAAGTGAATGAGCCACGGCTGCGTGGACACAGGGCTGATTCCAAGTGGACAGGCGTGGAGCTTAGGGGGTATCCGTGGGGGCGGGGCTGAACCGCCGGCCACGGGGGGCCTGGGGCTGGCCACGCACCCCGGCCAGTGAGGCCTCTGCTCAGTATGGCTGACAGAGCAGCTCTAGGCTCCCAGAGCTGGTTGGGCCTCCGGGAGTGGTGTCGGCAGGCGGGGGGCTCCTGGGAGGCCGGGGCTCTGTGCCGGCTTCTGTCCTGCTCCCCTCATCAGCCAGGCTGGCCGGGGCGGGGGTGGCACCGTGCAGCCTGTCGCAGAAGACGCGCTGCAGGCGGCCACTCCAGGAGCTGCATCTCAGGACGCCCACCATGCCCAGGGGTGCTCAAGCTCCCAGGCTATCCAGCGGGGGCCGCCTAAGAGCCGAGGCCAGCTATGGACCCAGGCTATGGGGTCCCTTCAGAGTCCCATGCCTTAGCATGGGAGGCACACTGGAGGGATGGACGGTCTCAGGCTTGGGCCCCAGGGCCACACGTGACCACAGAAGCCTCCCAGAGGGGACAGGCAGGGCACAGGGACTGAGCAGGATGGAGCTCTGAGAGAGAACCCCTAGCAAAGGCCCTGAGGCAAAGAACACACGTGTCTGAGGAAGCACAGTGTGAAGGGGAGCTAAGGTGGACTAAGAGAAAGTTCTAGAGGCCTTGGCTGTGAGCACAGTCCAGGAGCCACCAGGCTGTGATGTTCCTACCTGGATGCACAGGGCTCTGGCCACCTGCGCGCGGCGCCCGGCTGAGGGAGGTTCCGTCCCGGACTCGTCAGAGCCAGCCACGCCCACACGGCACCTCTGCCGCTGCAGTCCCCCAGGCGGGGCTCAGGGCCCAGGTGGAGAGGGGGCCCAGGTGCTGCCCACAGGGCCTGCGGCCCCGCTCCCGGTGGACAGACCAAGGCTGTCTCTCTCCCTGCCCAGGGCTCTGAGACACTTTTGTTTTCTTGTCCTGCACGAGGCGGATGTGTAAAGCCTACGCCTTCGAGTGGCTGCGCGGGGCCGTGTCTGCTTTCCATCCGGACACTTCCGATGTCGCAGCCCGGGGCCAGGCGGGGCACAGCTGCCCCACCCCACAGCCCCGGACGACCGGGGCCAGGACCCAGCCTGGCCAGTGTGTGCGCACGACCTGTGTTTGCACAGCGAGCACACACACACACACACTACTTGCTGGACGTGGATTCCGTCCACCTCAAAGGTGAGGGCACTTATCTGAGCCCCAGGCTGCACCCCAAGAGCGTCCCAGATGTTGGCAGAGCTGCAATGGCAGGAGCGGGGGTGGGGCATGGCAGGGTTGAGGGAGCCGTGGGGGCGGGCACGGGGTGTGGGGCACTGCGGGACCGGGGGAGTCCCTGGGAGCAGGCACAGGCCGCGAGGCGCTGCGGGGGTGCGGAGGCCACGCATGCCCCGCACGGGCCCCTCCGAGTGGGGGGGCGGGCACCTGGATGTGGGTGTCAGGGGGTGCGGAGGCCTCAGCCCCTTGGCTTCGCTCACTGAGTCCTCTCGCAGTCCCCCGCCCCCCCCACGCCTTGTGGGCCGGCCCCAGCTCCAGCTGGCAACAGCTGGCAGCATCTGGAGGCCGTGCAGCCCTGGTGTCAGCGCCTGCGCTGGCGCCTACCACAAGACTGCGGCTGGGCCTGTGCCCCCTGCGCTCTGTGCCCGGCGGATGTCCTTGGGGTGCAGCTGGGCGGGGCCGGGGGACACTGGTGAGGCTGTCCCCACCTGCTCCAGGACTGGAAGCTGGCCCTGAGTCTTCTGTCTCCGTTTGGACCCCCTCCGTGGGCTTCAAAACACCCCTAAAATGCTGGGCCTCGCTGTCCCCAGACCGTAGACCCTGACTGCCCCATGTCACTAAGGGGCCAGGGGCCAGAGCTGGAAGCAGAGCCCCCGGGAGCCGCCCTGAGGCCAGGCTGTGGGGGGGAGGGCTGGCACCCACAGCGGCCACCTTGCTGGCTAGCTTGTGGCCCTGGGGTCACCCAGGAAGAGCCAACCTTGGGCTCCAGCCCATTCTGAACCAAGCCGCGGCTTCTGACACCCTAACCTCACCTCCCCTTCCTACAGGGTCTGAGAGTCCCTGAGAAAGCCCAGCCACGGTGGAGAGGAAGGGCGCTGAGCAGCAGCCCTCCCCTCGCTCGCTCCAGGGCCCTGGCAGCCCAGCTGTCGCAGAGCGGAGGGTGGCGGGATCACAGGCCCCACAAGCCTTCCTGGAGGCCCATCCTCATGATCACAAGTGATGTTGTTGCTCAGGGCCAGACCCAGGCTGGGTGCAGGAGGGCGCTGAGCCCACAAGGAGCTTGGTGGTGGGGGAGCATGCGGGGCAGGGCGCCGGGGACCCCGACATCCAAGGCCGGCAGCGCCCAGTGCTCTCCACACGGAGGCCTCCAGAGATGTGCCCAGCACCCTTCTGAACCTGCCCGAGTCGGGCTGGCCATCCTCACCCCGGGGTGGGGGCAGGGGTGCAGAGCCAGCCAGGAGAACCTGCACGGCAGGGCCCTGGGGAGCCGGGGGCGCGGCCCATCGAGTCTCCACCTGCCCGACCAGCCCAGTTCCGGCATTACCTGTTCTGTGAGCTCAGTAGCAGTCAGTGGAAGCCTTTAAGCCCTTGACAAGAAGAACACGGTGTCTTGTGTGTGTTGTGCGTGTGTAGTGTGTGTGTGAGGGGAGCCCAGCGCCCCCCTCGGCCCAGTCCTGCAGGGCAGGGTGGGGGAGGGGATGTGCTCCTGAGAGTGGACGCGAGCTCGGGTGGGAGGAGGCCGCACCTCTGGGCGGCCAAGGCCCCGGCAGGACGTGAGGGGGCAGGGGTCCCCGGGTCCCGGTGGGAAGAGGCACCCCCACACTTGGCAGTCCAGCAACCCTTCCCAGCAGCCCTGCGGGTGGGCAGGCCAGCAAGCCCACACCTGTCAGATGGTGGCCCCAAGACAGGGCTCCGAGCGGGCCAGACACAGGGGCGTGACTCTAGGGAAGGGCGCCAGACAGGAGAGCCCCCCTGCCCTGTGCACACTTCCCTAACCCTGAGCCCGCGGCCCAGCCCTGAGGGCTTCACAGCCAGAAGGGTAAACTGATCCTAGGGAAGCCACCAAGTGGGGCTGGCCCCGGGACCACAGGGACAGTCCTTGGGGAGTGCCGGAGGAATCCGTGGGGGGAGATAAGCCCGGTGTGTGTGAGGGGTCACGATGGGGGAAGGCCACTGGACAGACACCCTGGGGGTGGCCCTTCTGCTCCTGCCGCATGCCTCCAGCTCAGTCTACCAGCGCTCGCTCACCTCCGAACCCAAAGGGCACAGGTCCTGGGAGGGAGGCCGTTCGTGAGCTAACCAGGTAACCCGGTTTCCCACGGGGAACCTGGCTAGCCTGGACAGGGCGCTGGGCACGGTTGTCCCGAGCCAGGTCAGCGGTGTGGAGTAGGGGTCCCAGAGGCTTCAGCTGAGCCACATTGCCCTCAAGGTGACCACACATGAGCACACACACGCGTGCACGCACACGTGCAGGCGGGTGCCGCCCGGCTGCCCGAGTGGAGGCCCGGCCCGCCACAGGCTGTGTTTGGTGGGGTGAGGCCAGGCTGGGTGCTGGCAGAGGGCTTGCCCAGCCTTGCTCTGACCCAGTTTTCCAGGCGCGGCGCGGCCCCCATGCCTGGGCGGGGGGGCGGCCAGCGCTGGCCGTGGGGCTCCCCCAGCTTCTCTGGGGCTCTGGGCCCACCGTGGCCAGCCCCCCTTGGCGCCGGTCTCCGTATAGACAGGGCAGACTCCCTCCCGGGACTTGGCTGCCCCTGACCCCCCCGACCCCCCCAGCCCCCTGACCCCCCCTGACCTCCCCTCAGCCGTGAGCCCTCTCCTGTATCCGCGGCAGCCATTCCCTGCCCTGTCCTGTCACTCCGGAGGCTGGGACCCTGGGGTGGAGGGTGGGTCTGGGGAGACGCACAGAGCCGTCAGGTGAGATGACCACGAGGCCCTCCCCGAGGGAGGGTGGGAGGGTCTGGGGAGGGCAGAGACACTAAAAGGGCAAAGCCTGCTGGGAGAAAGGGGGAGAGGGCCGAGGGGCGTGGGAAGCCGGCCCTTGCCCAGCCAGCTTGATAAGCTTTTTGATCCACACTGAAGCAACACAGACCCTGAGCTCGAGACAGCTTGGCCTGGGAACCTGGCTCTGGCTCCGGCTGCCCTCCCAGCCCCCCTGCCCTGACCCTGGCGGTCCACAATTCTCAGGGCAGGCTCTCCTGGAGTCTGGGGGCCCTCTGTGGACGTGCGGGGGTCAGGGAAGGGAGGCGCGTGAGCCGCCTCAGGCCGGCCTGGTCCTCACTGGCTCCGGGTGGAGCTCAGTGTGTCCGACTGGGAAGGCCGTCCCGCCTCTCACACTCCCACCTTCACCGAGCCTTGGGGGCACCGGGCCTGCGCCCTCGCCCTCACCTCACCGGACCTGTCCCAGGGCCTGGCCAGCCCTGCCCACCAGCACTGGAGACCCGCGGGCCAGTGCTGGCTGCGCGCTGCCCAGGAACACCCCCGACACAACTCTGCCCTGCCGGTGGTCAGCAGGCCCCACGCCCAGGGCTGCCACAGTCCCACCCGCAGCCCCTTGTCTGTCCAGGCCCAGGGACAACAAAGCTGTCACCAGCCAGGACCAAGAGCAGAGGGGTGTGGCTTGGGGGAAGGACCTAGACATCTCTATTAGGGACTTTAGACTGTGTCTTTCTATCCTGACCAACACTGGGACCTCAGGGGTGGAGACTGGGGTCGCTCGGGAGCTGGGGTGCAATCCTCAGGCTCAGGACAGGTGGACACTTGCAGCCCACCAGCCGCTCAGCATACAGATCGAGCGTGGGGGCATCCAGGCGTGGTGTTGGTGAGCGTCAGTTCAAGACGGAGCCACGTGGGGCCTGGCTGCCGGGAGCAGCCACACGGCACGGGGCGTGCCGATCCTCAAAGGCTGCCCTTGCTGATGGTGAGCAGAAGCTGGGGTTCAGGGGCCTCCCCGGAGCCCGCGGGAGCTCAGACGGGGCTGCGACTGGCAGAACACAGCACCACCGGGGATGCTGGGACTGGAGGCCTCCACGGCCAGGCGGCTGAGACTCCACGGCCGGCAGGGAGTCCACGGGCCCTCGACAGTCTGGGGTGCTGTAGAGTCCCCATCCCTGGAGCTGGGTCTGTCTCTGGGACCCGCCACCCTATTCCTCTTTCCCTGTGATGCCCCCTGCTCCCCTCAGCCCTGCCCAGCGGGGGTCGATGGAGGCCTTGGAAGGGAGGCGGAGGTCCTAAGTGGGCACACCAGGCAGGCAGGGGAGTGGGGCTTGGCCTCAGACCCCCAAACCTCCCTCCGCTCCACTTGGAGGCCAGGTGCTGCTTGGCACCTCACCGGCCTGGCCCGGGGAGCTGCACCTGCCGCGTCCCATGGCCGGACTGTCATGCCCCACAGGAGGAGCCCCGAGCTCCCAAAGCACGGGGCTCCAGGCACGCCAGCACCCGCCACCCAGAGCAGACTGTACTCGCTGTGCTGCAGGTGCCTGGCTGGGGTTGAGGGACTTGTTGGCTCCTGGAGAACCCTAAGCACTGCAGAGGGCACCCCAACATTTCCAAGCCCGGCTGAAGTCCCTGGGAGGAGGGCGGATGCTTGTGGGCACTGAGTGCCAGGCTGCCTGCAGCCCAGCCCCATCCAGTGGGGCTGGGGGAGGCTGGGTGTGGGTTCTTACACAGGATGCTACGTCCGTCCTGAGCTGTCCGTGAGATGGCTGGTCCTGGGCGGGCCCGGACCAGACATGGACAACTGCTTCAAGGGCAGAGGTTGAGCACCCATCAGGCGCCCCCTAGACCCCCGGGCACTCTGGGCTCCCCGCTCCGCCGGGGCTCAGAAGGCCGAGGGCGGCTGAGTGAACTCCGGGCCAAAGCTGGCACAAGGGCAGTCGGGAGGTGGGGGTCCCAGAGGAAGAGTCAGAGGGGGAGGGGCAGAGGCCGGCAGTGGGGGAGGGGGGCCCAGCCAGGGCGGCCTGGGGCCTGAGCAGTCCCAGCTTGTTTATTCTTGGCTGAAAGGCTGGTGCAGGGGAGGGGCGGGGAAGGGGAGGGGGAGGGAGGCCTTTCAAAAATAATAATAATAAAAACGTTCATTTAGAAGGCTCCCAAGACGTGCTGAACTCCAAAAGGGTCCTGGAAAAAATGCTGAGAGGGTTTAAGTGTAAATGGACCAAAACTCCATAATTAAATTTCCCTTCAATTTACCAGAGTTTGGGGTCAAAGAAAAAATAAGACTTAGGGAAAATACACTTGAGGTTTCAGGCAAATGCCAAGAGCTTAGGAAAATAGATTTCTGAGCTGCTCAGCGGCTACCGGCCTGGCCAGCTAGCCCAGGAGCTGAGCGCTGGAGGCTTTAACCCTCCCTGCTCAGCTCCGGCCCCGGCCTCGTACCCAGCCCAGGGCGCTCATGGTGCCCTGGCTGAGCAGCCCTTTGGCACCAGGCTGGGGCGGACGCTGGGACCCCAGCCCAACGAGGCCCTACGCCTCCCTTCTGTGTCTGCTAAGTGGGGAGCCCTGCTCTCCATTCTCAGCTCACCTGAGGTCAGCTACTTCTCTCCAGTTGGGCCTTGAGGTTTAGCAGTCTGAGTGAATCAAGAACAAGAACAAAAAGGGCAGAAAGCTTGGACCCAGACCATGATGGCACATCCAGGCTCTCAATAGCTCATGATTCATGGTGTTGTCCTTTTTGCTTGGCCTGCCAGGAAGCTCAGGGCTAAAATTATGGATCTTGTATAGTAGCTAGTGTTGGCTGAGGGATTTTGAAATATTTTCTTTCTCCATGTCCTTTAAAATTCCACTTCTGTTAATAATGAGCAAATCAAATGTGCCTTTTATTTTACTCTTCCTCACATTCTCAGAATAAGTTTAAAAGGTAGAATTCACCCACCATCCCTCCAGGACACAGCCCCACTCAAACCTTCTGCTCTCCTTGGGGGAGGGAGCCAGCCCGGCTCCGAGGCTTACTGAGAGGCCTTGCTGTGTAGCCTGAATCCTGAGCACACAGGGCAGTGGGGTGCCACAGGAGGTGGGGGATGGGAGCAGAGAGAACAGCTCTGGAACCCAAGAGTTTGTCAGCGATGGCCGACCTGGCCTCAGTTTCCCCTATGCCTCCACTGAGCTAAATGGTAGGGCCAAAAGGACTTCCGAGCATCATGAGGGAGCCCCCAGGCCAGGTGGACTCCCAAGGATGAGCAGGGCAGGGACTCCCCAGGGCTTCCAGCCTGGGCTTCAGGCTGGCTTTGGCCCGTGGCACCACTGCCTGCCAGGAGCCCTGCGGTTGGAAGCGGTTAGAAGTGGCTGTGGATTGGGGTCCGTGCCAGGATCACCAGCTCTGCTGGCGGCAGGAGCCTCACCGCCATTGCCTGGCCTGGTGGGCAAGGGGCAGACGTGGAGCTGGCCACGCCAGCCTGCGGGAACCACGGCCTGGGCACGGCTAGCCCCTCCATGTCACCCTCCCTGCTGCTGGGCCCAGCGGGGACTCATGGGACTGGGCTGGGCCTCTGCCCCCCTCTGGCTGCTCTGGGGACCCCGTGGGTACAGGCCTTGCCAACCGGCTGCGACTCAGTGGGGCGGGCAGCAAGGTGTCTATGTGGGGTGGGCTCCGGCATCCGAAGTGCCACCTTCCCCACTGTCCCCTGCATCTCCACCCAGCCCTCCTCTCCTGCTCGCCTGCCCCACAGACCCTGTCAGAGCTGGGAGGACGGGGCCTGTGGTTTTGGCTGTGGAGAGGCTCTGTGGAGTGCTGACACTGCAGCTGATTCTGAGGAAGAGCCAGCAAATTGGGGAATGGGGGTGACCTGGTGCGGGGCGGGCACCGGACAGGCGTCTGGCCACACAGGAACCCGGCTGAGCAGAACTGCTGGTGTGCGGCAAGGGTCCACTCACAGAACAGCAGGTTGACAACAGCGGGCTGGCGGGGGGGGGGGGGGGGGGGGGCAGACCGGCACAACTTGTGGACAGAGGGGAGTGTGGCTGCCCTTTGACCCACAGCCACCTGCAGTGCCACCAAGCCCACAGGGCCTGTCACAAAGGGGCCACCTCTGAGGTGGAGGTTGCCACAGGGCCCTGCCGCCCTTGGGCCAAGAATGGTCTTCAGGGCACTCATGCCCATTCCTAGGGACCGGGGGTGTGGCATGTCTGGAATGGGGATCTTTGCAGGATGTCGGTAGGGAGCTTGAGGTGAGGAGTCACCATCGTGGGAAGGCCGCATTGATGCAGGCAGGAGGAGAGCCACGTGGAGACGGAGAAGGAAGTGGAGGGACTATGCCGCAGGCCCAGGACGGCGGGCGGCCCGGCGCTGGAAGGGGCAGGAAGGGGTCTCCCCGGGAAGGACGCTGCCGCAGGCCCAGGACGGCGGGCGGCCCGGCGCTGGAAGGGGCAGGAAGGGGTCTCCCCGGGAAGGGGCAGGGCAGCTGCACTTCACACTCAGACTCTTGTAGCCAGGACTGTGGGCGTGAACTAGAGCCCACCAGGTGTGCTAACGGGCACTGGCAGCCCGAGGAAATGCACACGGGTGTGACGCACTCTGCCCAGTGCTGTGGAAACGGAGCTGAGCACCCAGGCTGCAGGAGCTGGGGTCCGGGACCCTGCCCGGCTGTGGGGCCTGCAGGAGGAAGCCAAGAACTACAAGGGTGTGCTCCCCACTGCTCCAACTTGCCCAGAAGCTGGCAGCTAGAGAGCCTCAAAGATGTGGTCCATGAGCCAGCCCTGGGACACAGATGGGAGAGGAGTGGGGAAGAGAGAGAACATCCCAGAAATAAAACAGGGGCTGGGAAGGTGGCCTAGTGGTAGAGCGCATGCCTTGCATGCCTGAGGCCCTGGGTTCGATTCCTCAGCACCACATAAGCAAAAAGAAAAAAAGCCAGAAGTGGTGCTGTGGCTCAAGTGGTAGAGCGCTAGCCTTGAGCTGAAGAGCTGAGGGACAGCGCCCAGGCCCAGAGTTCAGGCCCCACAACTAGACTCCCCCCCCAAAAAATGGAGCGGGGCACCGGTGGCTCACAGCTGTCATCCCAGCTACTCAGGAGGCTGAGATCTGAGGATCATGGTTCAAAGCCAGCCCAGGCAGGAAAGTCCGTGAGACTCTTACTTCCAATAAACCACCCAGAAAACCAGAAGTGGCGCTGTGGCTCAAGTGGTAGAGTGCTGGCCTTCAGCTGAAGAGCTCAAGGCCAGCGCCCAGACCCAGAGTTCAAGCCCCACAACCAAACACAACAAAACCAAAAGCTGCTGGATGGCAGGTACAGGCCCAGGGGAGATGGTCTTGTGTGGCCATTACCTGAGGGGGTTGGACTATCCCTCTTGGGCTGCAGTCTGGAGGGACCTGGGCTTGGCCCTTGCCCAGCTCCCACGGCCCCAGGACCTGCCCAGCATAGGGCAGAGGTGCTGAGCTGGCAGGGGGATCCCTGGGGGACCCTGAGCCAGCCAGACACGCCCAGTCTGTGGCAGCGCAGGTGAGCTCTGCTCATGCTGAGCTGGGGGGGACAGGGGGTGTCTGTGGTCCACTTTCTTGACGACCAAATCCAGGCTCCAAAGCCACAGGCTGGGTCAGGAGTAAGCACCAGCCTAGGCTGCGCCTTCCTCGCTCCTCCAGGAGTCCCTGGACTCCCTCCTTGCCTGAAAACGAGACAGGATATGTTAGCCCCGCGCAGTGGACCCGCGCAGTCCCAGAGCGTTCTCCAGGATGGCACCTGCCTTCACCCGCCGGCGGGGGACCTCGGCTGGGCGCTTCCTGGACCTGGACCGTCAGCCCCGCCCTCCCCATGGCGATCGATCCTGCCCATCCTGCGTCCCCCAGGCCCTGCTGGCACCTCCCCACATGGCTCCCTCCCTGGGCAGTGTCCCCTCACCCCCACTTCCATCCTGAGGCTCAATGAGCAGCCACCTCCAAACGCTCTCCATCCGGGAGTGGGGGAAAGATACGGGAGCCCTGTCCTCTGAGGGGCTCTCCCTCCCTCTCCCTCCCTGCCTCTCACAGCTCATGTCCCCCGCCTCTCACACCTCATGTCTGTCTTCTGGGACAGGTCAGGTTCCCTTCCTGCTGAGGGCTGCTCACTCCCACACCCTGCTTCCCAAGAGGATGCTTGGTGATCCTGCCCCCCCCCTCCCGCTGACCCCCCCACAGGTCCCCCGCTGATCCTCCCAGGTCCCCTGCTGACCCCTCCAGGTCCCCCGCTGACCCCCAGGTCTCCCGCTGACCCCCCCCAGGTCCCCCGCTGACCCCCAGGTCCCCCGCTGACCCCCCCAGGTCCCCCGCTGACCCCCCCAGGTCCTCCCGCTGACCCCCCAGGTCCTCCCGCTGACCCCCCCAGGTCCTCCCGCTGACCCCTCCAGGTCCTCCCGCTGACCCCCCAGGTCCTCCCGCTGACCCCCCCAGGTCCTCCCGCTGACCCCTCCAGGTCCTCCCGCTGATCCCCCCAGGTCCTCCCGCTGACCCCCCCAGGTCCTCCCGCTGACCCCTCCAGGTCCTCCCGCTGATCCCCCCAGGTCCTCCCGCTGACCCCTCCCAGGTCCTCCCGCTGACCCCCCAGGTCCCCCGCTGACCCCCCCAGGTCCTCCCGCTGACCCCCCCACAGGTGCCCCGCTGACCCCCCAGGTCCTCCCGCTGACCCCTCCAGGTCCCCCGCTGACCCCTCCAGCGCAGCCCCAGCCAGCCCAGCGGGATAAGAGGTAGGGAGGGGCCGGCCTCGCCCCCGCCGGCCCGGGTCCCACGCCCTCCGGGTCCGCGCCCGCCCCCGCTCGGCCGCCCCTGGCCCCGCCCCCGACCGCCCCGGAGGGCGTGGCCTGGGCGTGGCCGCCGCGGCCCGTCCCCCCCGGCTGCGGAGCGCCCGGCGGCCCCAGACCAGTGCGCGGCGGCGGCGGCAGCGGCAGCGGCGGCGGCGCGGGCGGCGGGCGGCGCGCGGTCCGGGGCGGGCGCTCGGGCGGGCGCACGGCCGCGGGGACGGGGCGGACAGCGGGCGGGCGGGCCGCGGCGGGCGCCGCGCGTGGGGAGCCGGGCCAGGTGGGTGCGAGGGGCGCGGCGGGCGCGGCGGGCTCGACCCGAGCGGGGGCCGGGCGCGGGTTTCCCTTTCGGGAGAGTTCGCCGCCGACGCCCCGCGAGGGCTCGGCGCCGCCGGGGAGGGCCCGCGGCGGGGCGGGGGCGGCCGGCGCCAGGCGGCCCGGGAGCCCGGGGCGGCGGCGGGCGGGCGGGCGGGGCGCCCGGGGGCCGGGGCCGGGGTCGGGCCGCGCGCCCCGCTCGGCGGCCCCGGTAACGCCGGCCCCTCCCGCAGACGCCGCGCTGGGCCGCGGGGCGGCATGCCCGCGCGCGTCGCCTGAGGACGCCGCGGCCCGCGCCGGCCATGGGCGCCCCAGCCCGCGCGCGGGCGCTCTGCGCGGCCGTGGCCGTGGCGGTGGTCGCGGTGGCCGTGGCCGCGGTGGCCGGCGTCCCCTCCGAGCGCCCCGGCGCGGAGCAGCGCGCGGTGCGGAGAGCGGCAGGTAAGGAGGAGCGGGCGGGCGCGGGGCCCGCAGACGCCGCCGTCGAGGCGCCCGCGCGGGCTCCGGCCGTCGTGGGTCCTGGGGCCCTCGCGGGCGGGACGTTCCTGCTGCGGGGTCCGCCGTCCCCGGGACGCGGGTTCGTGCGTGCCCGGGGGACGGGCTCCCCGCGGGGCGGGCGGCACCGGGCTGCGCTCCGGGGTCGGGGGTCGGGGTCCGGGGGGCGGCCGGGCCGGGAGGGGGCCGCGCGGAGCCCCCGCGAGCTCGGCGGCGCCTGGCACCCGGCCGGCCGGCCGCAGGCGCGAGGCCCTCCCCGGGGAGCCGCCGCCCGCCCGGGCCGGGCCCGAACAGCCGCCCCTTTGTGCCCGGCGGGGCGGTGCGGGCCGCGGTGGCCGCGGCGGGCCGGGCAGATGGCGGCCGCCCCTCCCCGGCCCCTGCTCCGGCGGCGGCCGCGGCCTCCCGAACAATGTCATTTTTTTATGAATGAAAGTGGGCCCGGCGCCTGAATGCGCGTGTCATTCAGCGGCGTGACAGGGGCCGGCCCGGGGTCAGCGCGCGCTTTGAGCGCGGGCCGCCTGGGCGCGGGGCGGGGGGCGCATTAGCATGCGCCTGCGGGGGGGGCGCTGGGGGCCTGGGGGAGGCCGGCGGGGAGGGGGCTGGGGGCCTGGGGGAGGCCGGCGGGGGGGGGAGGCCGGCGGGGGGGAGGGGGCTGGGGACCTGGGGGAGGCCGGCGGGGGGGGGGAGGGGGCTGGGGGCCTGGGGGAGGCCGGCGGGGGGGGGGCTGGGGGCCTGGGGGAGGCCGGCGGGGGGGGGAGGGGACTGGGGGGTCTGGGGGAGGGGGAGGGGGTTGGGGGCCTGGGGGAGGCCGGCGGGGAGGGGGCTGGGGGCCTGGGGGAGGCCGGCGGGGGGGGGGGGGAGGCCGGCGGGGGGGGAGGGGGCTGGGGACCTGGGGGAGCCGGCGGGGGGGGGGGGGGAGGCCGGGCGGGGAGGGGGGAGGCCGGTGGTGGAGGGGGCTGGGCGCCTGGGGAGGCCGGCGGGGGCGGGGGGGGGGGGGGGAGGCCGGCGGGGAGGGGCCTGGGGGAGGGCTGGGGGGGAGGGGGCTAGGGACCTGGGGGAGGCCGGCGGGGTGGGGGGGAGGGGGAGGGGGTTGGGGACCTGGGGGAGGCCGGTGGGGAGGGGGCTGGGGACCTGGAGGAGGCCGGCAGGCTGGGGGCGGGGGGGGGGGGGGGGGGGGGGGCTGGGGGTCAGGGGGGGGGTTGGGGGCCTGGGGGAGGCTGGCGGATGGGGGGGTGGCTGGGAGACTCTGGCGGCGCGGGCGGGGGACCGGCCCCGGGGTGTGCGGCATTGCCCCCCACGTCCCCCAAGCTAGTGAAGTAGGTAGGGAGTTGATAGGTCAATAAACTTAATCCGGTTCCTTAACGAGATGGGCCGGGCAGTAAAAATACAAAGATCTCGTGAAATTTACAGAGGCCCTGGTTGGCACTTTCCCCAGGAACATAAATTATGGGGCGGGCGGGAGGAGCTGGCCAGGGTCAAGAGCAGGAGAGGGGTACTTTGGCCCCATCTGCTCAGGCCACCCTAGGCCCACAGGGGCAGCTTCTGTCCTAGCTTCACTTGGGCAGTGTTTTCGGTAGGAGGAAGGGGCAGCCACCAGAGGCCTGCAGGTTCCCTACACCAGGAGGAGGACCTGGGGAAGGCTGGGCCTCTCCCCTCCCAGGGCTTGGCTGCGGCCTCCCCTCACCCCTTGTGGGCAGGGCTGGACTTTGAGCCCTGCTGTCCTCGGGTGGTTCATTAACCTCTGCTGCTCCTGGGCCTCTGTCCTCTCTGAGCCTCGGAGCCCCTCCTCATCCTCCTCCCTGTCGGCGCAGGACTGGAACTGGCGGCCTTGGCCTCGGCCTCTCTTTTTTTACTGTGCGGTCTCCAGGGGCTTCGGGGCTTCACAGAGGTGCCCGTAGTTTGGCCCAGAGGTGGATTTTGGAGAAGGCCCAGGGTTCTTAGGTCGAAAGAAGGCCCTGGTGCTAGGGCAGAAAGGCTTACAAGTGAACAACTGTTCTGTGAGCTGCCCCTGTACGGTAGGCTTGCGGGCTGCGGTTGCCTGCGGGGCTTGAGCTGTCTCCCGGAACCCAGTCTGTTACCTGAGGGACGGGAGGGAGAGGACTGAAGATGGTCAGTTGTTTGGAGGATTAGGTTTGATAATCCCTGTAAGCCCTCATTAGGCTCTCGGCCTCCGGTGGAGCCCCCCCCCCCCCCATTTTGTTACGAAACTTTCCTTTGGAATGTCTTTTGGAGGTGGAAATGCAGGAAGGCTAGACCCTGAAACATGGCTTCAGGCCTCCTCCTCTCAGGCCATTCAGCCATACACCTGGCGCCACCCCACACCCTGCCTGCCGAGAGTGGCTTGTTCTAAACCACAGTGCTTTGTTCCCTGAGACCAGGACCGTCTTGCTCCCAAACCCAAACACTTAGTCTGAACTTGGTGCTTATTCTGTGAGCAGCACTGGAGCCTCCGCCGGAGTGACCCCAAACTGGGGGCCCGGTACCCCTAGCCAGGCATGCGGCCATCCCCCAGTCTGTGTCCTGGGGCACATCCAAGCCCACTGCTCTTGCTCATTACCAAGTGAAGTGGTCTTTCTGGATCCCAGACCTCCTGAGCGGGTTTTAATGGGGGAACTGAGCCCCGGCTCAGCGCCGGCCCCCTTTCTTTGCCTGTGCCAGAGGCTGCCCATGACGTGTACCCCGTACCCTCTGGGCTCCAGGTGGGGGTCAGAAACAGGAATGGGGCCACTCCCTCCCAAGTAGGCAACAGTCCCCCAACCCCGGTGACCAGGAAGGGACGCCCCCGGGGGCTGGGGACTGGGCCCCGGGAGCTGTGCACCCACCCCTCAAGTGGCAGGCCTGCCCTCCAGAGCCCGCTTGGCACAGGTCCACACCACACTTCCTTTCTTGCCCCCAGCCTAACTATCTTCAAGCTCCCTCAGGCCTCTGGACTCTGGGATGGCATCACGAGAAGCAGTCACTGCTGCCTAAGGCCACCTGAAGTCCAGGAGTCTCTGACCCTGCTGGCATCTAGCAGCCAGGGTGGGTGGACAGGTCAAGGGTCCACCCTTGACCCTTGACTAGGGATGGTCAGTATGAGATCAGTTCTCCCCAGTCCACACCCTGCCAGACACGGTAGCCTGGGGGCTGTTCTGTATGTCTGTGCCTGTGCCTGTGAGTGTCTGTGTGTCCATGTGTCCTTGTGTCCCACCCCTTCCTTCACTGGACCAGACTGAAGCAAATACTTGTGCAGATGGCTTGACCTGTTGTCCCTGCCCAGACCAAACCGGAACCAACAAGCTGTTGCCTTTGGGCTGGGGCCTGGAGCTGAGGCTACCAAGACTGGTCTGGCCTTTCCTGGCTCTGGGGCGGGAGGTGGGGGGGGAGGGCTGGGAGGGGTCTCAGGCACTCCCCGGCACTGGGTGGTCCCCACAGGCCGTGACCAGTATTGGAGAGCCAGAGATGAGGCCAGGAGCCCCTCTGAGTGGACCCATCCTGGGCCAAGTTCCACGCTGTGGGTCCCTATGGGACGTAAGCCCTGTGGGTACCTCTGGGGACAAGGGTGAACCCTTCTGAGTGGCGGCTTCTGGTGGACCCTGGGCATGCTGGACTGGTGTAGTTGGGACAGACAGAATTGGGCCTGGCCAGGGAGCCAGTGTAGACAGCTGGGCCTCGAATCTAGGCCGTGCGTCCGCAGAATGACAAGTAATAGGGCAGCCAGTCCAGCTGGATGTGGGAAGGAGGCCTGACCAGCAGGACCACCCACCCATGTCCCGGGCCCCAAGCCCAGCAACCCATGCCTGACACCGCTCCTGGCAAGAAGGCCTGGGTAGCGGTCAGCTTTGCTGGTAGTGGGGGGTCTTGGGTCTCAGGCCTTTGGACCCTCAGAAGCTGGGCAGCATCTAGGCAGGGGAGAGGCCAGACAGACCTGTGTCTGTTTGCCCTAACTTCTCAGCTCTCAGGTTGAGACTCTGTGGCTCTAGTGCTAAACCACTCACCTGGTGACTGACAGCTTCCTCCCTGGGCCTGGACCTCATCCGGAAAGGTGGGGTCCTAG
Source organism: Dipodomys spectabilis (assembly GCF_019054845.1). Lineage (NCBI taxonomy): Eukaryota > Metazoa > Chordata > Mammalia > Rodentia > Heteromyidae > Dipodomys > Dipodomys spectabilis. The sequence continues at coordinate 1,230,104 of NW_024871271.1, read as the reverse complement.
GCCCCCGGCCCCTTGTGAGCTTACCTGAGCCTCTCCTGGCCCAGCTGGGGGCCTTCTGCAGTTTGGTCTTGTTTCTGCTGTGTGGAGCCGGCACACACGCTGCATAGACCACTCACGCTCAGACCCTGAGGCCCGTCCAGGCGTGGCTCAGCTCCCACAAAGGCCAGCTTGCTCACCTCACTAACTGGCCCTTGTGTGGCTGGGCCGGGTATGTCGGTCCCCTGGCTTAACGCCTGTAAAGAGAGGAGGTCGGGTGCTGAGAGAGGATCCTGCCATCTCCTTCAGCCATGGGCCAGCAAGATGCAGCCCACCTGTCATCGAGATGGATCTTTATGTTTATATTTCCAAATGGAAATGTCAACGGAAGAATAATACTTTGTGACTGGGGTGGGGGCAGTGCTAGAAGCAAACCCAGCCTTGTGCGTGCTGGGCGGGCACCTGCCTCTGCATCACCTGCAGCAGTGTGCGCGCGCGCGTACATGCACACAAACCCACACGCCAGTCCTTCAGGCTTGAACTTGGGGCCCAGGCGCTGTCCCTGAGCTTCTTCACTCAAGTCTGGCACTCTATCACTATTCTTACCGCCGCTCCACTTCTCGGTGTATAGTGGGAGCCAAGAGTCTCATGGACTTTGCCTGGGCTGGCTGTAAACTGCAGTTCTCAGATCTCAGCCTCCTAAAGTCTCTAGGACTGCAGCGTAAGCCCTCAGCGCCCAGCTCTTCCTGGCATTTTGAATGGCCTTGAAGTCCTAGTTTTCATACTCAGACCACAGTGAGGCTCGGGGCAGAGCAGGAAAATGCCCAGGCTCAGGCTCTTTGGGAACAGCCCCTCCCTGGTTTGAGCAGTGTGTGGAGGCCCGCAGGCCCGCTGTGTGTTGGCAAAGTGGGGGTGCGGGGTGCGGCTTGGGCGCTTGCCTCACGTCTACCCATTTCACCCACAGAGGTCCTGGGGCCCGAGCCTGGCCAGCAGGAGCAGGTGACCTTTGGCAGTGGTGATGCCCTGGAGCTGAGCTGCCGCTCACCGGGGGGTGGCCCCATGGGCCCCACTGTCTGGGTCAAGGACGGCATGGGTCTGGTGTCTTCCCCCCGGATCCTGGTGGGGCCCCAGCGGCTGCAGGTGCTGAACGCCTCCCAGGATGACGCTGGGACCTACAGCTGCCGGCAGCGGCTCACGCAGCGAGTGCTGTGCCGCTTCAGCGTGCGCATGACAGGTAAGCACCCGCAGGCCAGGGCCCTCCCCCCAGCATGGCCCCCAGGGTCACTCTGGCTCCAGGCAGAGTGGAGAGTCCTCCAAGGAAGTGCTGTCTGAATAATTGGCCTGTGCGGGCCACGTGGGGTCCCCTTGGGGTGAGTAGGGTCCCTAAGGCCAGGATGTGTCAGGCCCTGGCCATGGGCCTACCCCAGGGTCACAAACACACCTGCATTGCAGAGACTCCATCCTCAGGCGATGATGAAGATGGGGAAGACATGACCGAAGACACGGGTGAGTGAGCAGAGCCCAGGCTGGGGCGGGGCTGCCTGCCGCGGCTGGGAGGCCTGGGCATGGGGCAGCCAGGCTGGCCTGAGGGACTGTGGTGTGGACATGAGTGGGTGGGGGGGCCAGGGACTGAGAAGCCAGGGAGTAGCCCCTGGTACTAGGAGGAGAGGGTGGCGGCTCCAGGTGGGGCACTTAGAGGCTGGGATGGCCCCCGGATGAGCAGCAGGCATGGTGGAATGGTCAGGGGAGGACACCAGGCCCTATGGTCTGGCCCAGGGCCTTGGCACCATGGGCTTGGCTGACTGGAGGGGCCAGCTGCAAAGTGGGGTTCTGACTTTGAGGCAGCTGAGTTTGAGGTGTTGAGAGAGGCGCACGTGGCGGATAGTGAGGGTCAGGTGCGTAGTGAGGGTCAGGTGCGGTGCTCACGGCGGGGTCTGTGGTGCAGTGGGAGGTGCTAGGTGGACAGGTAAGGAGTTGAGCAGAGCCGCCGGGGTGACTTGGGGAGAGCCTGGGACGGGGCCCGGAGAGGCCTAGGTGGGGCTGTGGAGCCAAGCTCTGTCCTGAGCTGCGGCTTCTGCTTTCCCTTCCATGGCTGTCAGTATGTGCAGAGCAAAATTCTCAGTTCAGTTGCCCCCAGCCCCAGCCCCACAGACCCAGGAGCTCCTGGGACCTCCACCCCAAAGGCCTTTGTGGGCAGTGCTTGGTGTTTGTGGCCTTTGTGCCCTGAACCAGTCACTGCAGGGTGCCTGTCAGGAACTGGCTGCTAGGGGGCAGCATGGAGTCACTGAAGCCTTGCCAGTGTGTGTGTGTGTGTTGGGCAGGGGGCTGTGTTGTTCACACCCACCTGGGGGTCTCTATGCCAACCCCAGGAGGTCCAGGGTGACTCAGAGGGGTAGAAACTGGGCCCTGGGCCCAAATACGGCTGCATGCTTCAGAGAGCTGCGGCGCCAGGCCGCCACTCCTGTGGGCAGCCTGGCCAGCATGGCCAGTCCCTCCTGGGAGGGGCTTGCTGGGACACACCCGGGCGGGGTAGAGCACCCTGATGAGGCCCAGCTCTTGAGAGGGTCTGGGAGAGGAGGAAGCAGAGGGGGGCAGGCCCCCCCTCCCCCCTGCCGGTTCCTTCATGCGGACCTCCACCCAGGGGCCCCTTACTGGACCCGGCCCGAGCGGATGGAGAAGAAGCTGCTGGCCGTGCCTGCTGCCAACACAGTTCGTTTCCGCTGCCCGGCCGCTGGCAACCCCACACCGACCATCTCCTGGCTGAAGAACGGCAAGGAGTTCCGCGGGGAGCACCGCATAGGCGGCATCAAGGTGGGCCTGGCGGGCGGGCGGGCGGGAGGGCGGGCGGGCGGGCGGGCGGGCCTGGAAGGGAGCCGCACTCACCCCCCCCCCCCCCACAGCTGCGGCACCAGCAGTGGAGTCTGGTCATGGAGAGCGTGGTGCCCTCCGACCGCGGTAACTACACCTGCGTGGTGGAGAACAAGTTCGGCAGCATCCGGCAGACGTACACCCTGGACGTGCTGGGTGAGGGCAGGGCTGGCCGGGCGGGGGGGGGGGGGGCCTGGGGAGGGCTGTGCCTGACCCTGACCTTGCCCCCCCTCCACAGAGCGCTCCCCACACCGGCCCATCCTGCAGGCGGGGCTGCCCGCGAACCAGACCGCGGTGCTGGGCAGCGACGTGGAGTTCCACTGCAAGGTGTACAGCGACGCCCAGCCGCACATCCAGTGGCTGAAGCACGTGGAGGTGAACGGCAGCAAGGTGGGCCCGGATGGCACGCCCTACGTCACCGTGCTCAAGGTGGGCGCCATGAGGGGGGGCGGGGAGCTACAAGGGAGAGAAGGGTTGGAGGCAGCTATGGGGGGAAGGGCAGGGGAGCTGCGCTCCAGCACTCCACCCCTGCTCTGCGCTGCACGCAGCTCCGAGCCGTGCCTCTCGAGGTAGGATGCATTTCCCTCTTTGCCCTGAAGGCGGCGCCACAGCCCCGGGGGTGGCTAAGCACTGGGTGGTGCTGGCTCTCTGCCAGTGGCTTTGTCCACGGCCACGGGAGGTCCTGAGTTGGGACAGCTGGAACAGGGAAAGCAGAGACAAGTGGTCAGGTGGTGGGGAACGGCACAGAGGGAGTCACGGGAGGCCACGTGGAGGCCCTGCCCGTGCCTCCCGCCACCCCCGGGCTGCGCTGGCCGGACCCCGGCGGTGGGTGGGGCCTGTCGAGGCCCGCCTCAGGGCTTGGGGCTTGGTTGTGAGGGTGGACAGGAGGAAGCTCACCCCTTGAAGCCACGCCTGCCACCACCCTGCCGTGTCCCTGTGCCTGGCGCCCAGCCGGCCCTCCGGCGGGTCCCCAGGCCTGCCTTCCCCGCCGGGCCGGCTCGAGGGCCTGCCTGAGCCGGGTCTCTTGTCCCCGCAGTCCTGGATCAGTGAGCATGTGGAGGCCGATGCGCGCCTCCGCCTGGCCAATGTGTCGGAGCGGGACGGGGGCGAGTACCTCTGTCGGGCCACCAATTTCATAGGCGTGTCTGAGAAGGCCTTTTGGCTGCGCGTTCACGGGCCCCGCGCAGGTAACCACTCTGTCCCATGCCTGCTTGGCAGCCGAGCTCCGCGCCAGCGCCGGCTGTGTGTCTGCCTGCACGCTGCACGCCCCGCACGTCCCTCCCGCCAGCTCCCGCCTGCCTCCCGCTCCTCCGCGGCCGCCTGGCAGCACTGAGAGCCCTGCCCACCACTGTGACCGCCTGCTTCCGGCTCGGGCCGGCGCCCGCCCCCCCTGCACCCCGTGGGCATTCCCGCAAGGCCCCAGGGCCACTAGGGGCTGAGCCCACGCCACCTGCTGTCTGAGCATCCGCCTCCCGCCCCTCCCCTGCCGTGGACTCTGCTCCCTGCTCACCTCCCACCCGCCCCTCCGTCCCCACCCTCCCTCACCCTTCTCCACTAACCTGCATGCCGCCTGGGCTGGCACGTGCTGCCCGCGCACCTCGCGCTCACCCGGGACAGAGGACTCGCCGGTGGAGGGGCCGGCTTCAGGCTGGGGGCCCATGCACGCGGCAGGGCCCTGGCCCACTGGACCAGCGGCCGCGCGCGCCAGGGCCCGTGGTGGCGGCCGAGGTGGTGGTGGCGGCGGCGTTTTCCTTACAGCCTGGCTGGATCCTCAGCATGCGGACTGTGCCGCGGCGCCCGGGAGCTGCGGCGCTCGCCTAGCGCGCTCTGTCCTCTCTTGTAGACCGCGGGCGCTAACACCACCGACAAGGAGCTAGAGGTTCTGTCCTTGCACAATGTCACCTTTGAGGATGCGGGGGAGTACACCTGCCTGGCGGGCAATTCTATCGGGTTTTCCCATCACTCTGCGTGGCTGGTGGTGCTGCCAGGTACTGGCTCCTGCTGCTGCTTGTTCTGCACCTGTCCTCTCGGGGTGCTGGCTCAGGATCTGCCGAAGCTGCCAGGAGGGCCAGGGAACCCCACCGCTCCTGTCTGCTGTGGGCACACGACCGCCCCTAGCCTGGTCCTGCGGGGTCTTCCTTCCCGCTCCCGGCAGCCCCACGGCTCCCCTGCGGCTCTGGCATCTCCTGGCATTGGGTGTTGGTGTGGGTGCTGTTGGCTCTGCTGGCTCCTTCTTTCCTGGGTCTGGCTCCTCCTGACTGACGTGTCTGAAGCACCAGGGTGACCAGGGGTGCTGAGGCAAAGGCACCCACTCTGAGCCCCCCGGCCTCCTTCCCCTGCCGGTGCCTGCGGCTCTGGCCCCGGGCTCCACCGGAGAGGCTGACGGGCCTCAACGCCCTGTCTTTGCAGCAGAGGAGCTGGTGGAGGCGGACGAGGCTGGCAGCGTGTACGCGGGTATCCTCAGCTACGGGGTGGGTTTCTTCCTCTTCATCTTGCTGGTGGCCACCGTGACGCTCTGCCGCCTGCGCACCCCCCCGAAGAAAGGCCTGGGCTCCCCGGCCCTGCACAAGGTTGCCCGCTTCCCGCTCAAGCGACAGGTAACAGAAAGTAGATACCAGGTTTCGAGTGCCCTGTCTGCCTGCCCGGGCCTCCCCCGCCCCTTCTCCCCCCCCCCCCCCCGCCCCCCCCCCCCCACCACCCCGTCCCCACTCCATCCTTGCCTTGGGTCCTTCAAGGTGAGGGGGAACCGTGGCGTCCAGGGCCGAGGCTCTGCCAGATGCCTTCTCTGCTGTCTAGTGTCCCCCCCCCCCCCCCGCCCCCCATTGTGTTTTCCACATGCAGCCTAAGTAACTGGGCAACGTGGCGTGTTGGAGCAGGCCTGGTGCCCGCCCGGCCGTGGGGCTGCTGTCTTTGGGGGTCTCCCCGCCCTGCACCCATTGCATGGCACCAACCTTTCCCTGCCGACCCAAGCAGGTGTCCTTGGAGTCCAGCTCGTCCATGAACTCGAACACGCCACTGGTCCGCATCGCCCGGCTGTCCTCAGGAGAGGGCCCCGTGCTGGCCAACGTCTCTGAGCTCGAGCTGCCTGCTGACCCCAAGTGGGAGCTGTCCCGGGCCCAGTGAGTGAGCCCTGCGGAGGGACAGGAGGGGGCCCAGGCGGCGGCGGCAGGAGCAACGGTCCCATGGGCTCTAGATGGAAACTGGGTGGGGTTGAGGGCCTTGGGAGACACAGCCCTCCTCCGGGGGCCTGTCCCGAGGGCACGGCACCCGGGCACCAGACCTGGGGCCGCCCTCAACCTGTGAGCAAGCGCACGGGGCCGGCCTGGGGGGCTTCCTGCTTGGCGAGGCTGACCTTCAGCCACTGCCCCCGTCCAGGCTGACCCTCGGCAAGCCTCTCGGGGAGGGCTGCTTTGGCCAGGTGGTCATGGCGGAGGCCATCGGCATTGACAAGGACCGCGCTGCCAAGCCCGTCACGGTGGCCGTGAAGATGCTGAAGGGTGAGTGGGAAGCCTGCGTGGGGCACTGGATGGGCTCAGGGTCCCAGCTGACACCCACTCTCTGCACAGATGACGCCACGGACAAGGACCTATCGGACCTGGTGTCTGAGATGGAGATGATGAAGATGATCGGCAAGCACAAGAACATCATCAACCTGCTGGGGGCCTGCACGCAGGGAGGTAGGCGCGGGCCCGCTGGACAGCCGGGCAGCCCCTGGGCACCGGTGCCCCTCTAAGCCACCTGTGTCCCTAGGGCCCCTGTACGTGCTGGTGGAGTATGCGGCCAAGGGCAACCTGCGGGAGTTCCTGCGGGCGCGGCGGCCCCCGGGCATGGACTACTCGTTTGACGCCTGCCGGCTGCCTGAGGAGCAGCTCACCTTCAAAGATCTGGTGTCCTGCGCCTACCAGGTGGCCCGGGGCATGGAGTATCTGGCCTCCCAGAAGGTGAGTGACGGGACCGGGGGGGGGGGCGGGCGCCGGGGTCTGGTGGGGCGGGCTCAGCTGTGGCCTCTGCTCTCCCAGTGTATCCACAGGGACCTGGCCGCCCGGAATGTGCTGGTGACCGAGGACACCGTGATGAAGATCGCGGACTTTGGCCTGGCCCGCGATGTGCACAATCTTGATTACTACAAGAAGACTACCAACGTGAGCCCCGGCCCGGGCGGGCGGGCGGGCGGGCCCCAGCTGGGGGACGTGGCCACCAACGTGCCCCACTCTCACCCCCAGGGCCGGCTGCCTGTCAAGTGGATGGCACCAGAGGCCCTATTTGACCGTGTCTACACCCACCAGAGTGATGTGTACGTGTCCCATGCGGGGTGGGCACTCGAGGCACCGTGGGGGGCAGGGCGGTGCTGCCCTGGCACCGAGGGCCGCAGCCTCCCTGGCCCCACCGCACCCACAGTGGACAGCGTGTCCTGCGGGGGAGGGGGGCCGGAGGGAGCCGCCGGTGCCAGCCGCATGACCTTGCTTGTGCACTGCAGCTGGTCCTTCGGGGTCCTGCTGTGGGAGATCTTCACGCTGGGCGGCTCTCCGTACCCGGGGATCCCCGTGGAGGAGCTGTTCAAGCTCCTGAAGGAGGGCCACCGCATGGACAAGCCAGCCAACTGCACGCACGACCTGTGAGCAGGCCTGCCGCCCTGGGGCCCCTGCCCCTGCCCCTGCCCCTGCCCCTGCCCCTGCCCCGTGGTAGACCCACCAAAGCGGGTGTGGGGGGGCAGCAGCCTCGGGCCAGCCACACCTGAGCACCCCCGCCGCCAGGTACATGATCATGCGGGAGTGCTGGCACGCTGCGCCCTCGCAGAGGCCTACCTTCAAGCAGCTGGTGGAGGACCTGGACCGTATCCTCACCGTTACCTCCACCGACGTGAGTGCTGCCAGCCTGTCGCGCCCCCCCACGGCCATCCCCAGGTCCCTGGGGCCCCCGGGGTCCCTGGGGCAGGCCCTCGGGCACCGCCGGGCCCTCACCAGCCCACTGCCCACAGGAATACCTGGACCTGTCGGTGCCCTTCGAGCAGTACTCACCAGGTGGCCAAGATACCCCCAGCTCCAGCTCCTCGGGAGACGACTCTGTCTTCACCCATGACCTGCTGTCCCCAGCGCCACCCAGCAGCGGGGGCCCTCAGACGTGAAGGGCCGGTCCTGCAGGCCGAGCCCCCCCACTGTGAGATTGCTGCTGGTGTGAACGGGCCGCTGGCCCGAGCCTGGCACCGACAGGCAGGCCAGGCTGTGCCCCGTGCCTGCACACACGTGTTCCGGCGTTGGGTGCACATGCCCCCGGAGCCTCTGCTGCTGTCCAGTAGCCTCCTGACTGGCCAGAGCCAGGAGCCCCGGGGGCCCTAATTCTAGGGGCACCAAACGTAGAATGTGCCATCCTTGGGGGCCCTGGCCCTCACGGCCCACCCTGGGGAGGGCCGGGCTCTGTGTCCAAGGTGGACCTCGGCCCTCCAGTGCCCAAAGCTGAGCCTGCAGGGGGACCCATGCGCTGTGAGCCTCCCGCCTGCACGCAGCACCTGCGCCAGGAAGCGAGTCTCAGGATGCACCTCCCGGCCTCCCCGCTGCCCACCCCGCCCCTCAGAGACTGAAATTACGGGTACCTGGAGGAAGGCTTTACCTTCTGAAAGGTTTATTCCAGAAGCAAGTGTACATTTATATAAATAGATGTGTATATGATGGATATATATATACATGCCCATATATATATATATAATATGTATTATATATATATATAAAGAGTGTCTATGTGGAAGAGGCTGAGGCCTGAGAGCAGGCCCCGCGGGGCCTCACTGGAGAGACAGAAGAGGGGCAAGGGGCATTTCTGGTGCCACAGTTTTGTTTTAAAAATTGTACCTGGACCTGTATATGTGTAAAGCTATTTATCAGCCCGAGCCCCGCCCTCCACGCACATTCGTAGTGTTCGGCCAGCCGCGTGGCAGAGATTCCAATGTTAACTTATTAACACCTGCCTTTGGAGGGGTCGCCTAGAATGTACGTCCAGCCCCCACCAGGGCTGAGGCCCCTCGGAACTAAGTGGCCTTCATCATTAGAGGCGGTCAGTGAGCACTTCATTTCCTTCTGGCCGTCTTTGGCAGGGGAGTTAGACTTCCATAGGATTTTTCTTTAGGAGATGTATTTTTTCAAACTCAAAGCCAGCTGGTATTTTCCTACAGATTCTTCTAATTATTGTGTGTTCCCAGCAGGTGCCGGCCCGCACAGCCGCAGATGTTATTAGATGTTACAAGTTTATATATATCTATATATCTATATATATAATTTATTGAGTTTTTACAAGGTGTATTTGCTGTAGACTTAACACTTCTTACGCAATGCTTCTAGACTTTAATAGCCTGGATTGCTACTTTCAAAGCTTGGAAGAGAAAGCCGTGAATTCAGTTTTGTTACTTTTTGTACTGTTAATGGGCCGCAGGCTCCGGTCTCCTGCTCGCCAGCCAGGGCAGTGGCCAGGGTGGCTCTTCCCGGGGCCTGGATGCATAGTTTGTCCACCCACACGGGAGACGTGATATTTGTTAACCTAGCCTGTGTACTTCCCCAAAATAAAGAGACGACCGGTGCCACCTCCTGCCCGCCTTTGCCTTCTTCCTGGGTCCCCGAGGCTCTGCTAGTGTTGACGGGCTCTGGGGTCTGTCCCGAGAGGACAGCTGTGAGGCCAGGGGCAGCTGCCACGTCCCCAATGGAGGCGCTGGTGTCCAGCTCCAGGGAGCTGAGCGCCTTGCCCCAAGGGCCTGTCCAGACCCTGCCCAGGTCTGCAGCTGCTGCAAGGGCCCTGCGTCAGCCAGGGAGCAGCCTGGGGCTCTGTGGACAGCTGAGTGCCCAGCTCCTTGGGACCTGTGGGACTTGGGGGTCATGCCCAGGCCCCCGTCCTGTGACGCATCCAGCCTCGGGGGAGGAGGGGGCTGTAACTGAGGCCCCTACAGAGCAGCCCTGGCCAGCTCCCCGCCCCCACCCAAGCCCAGGTCCACAGGGCCCCAGTGGTGCCTGTGCCTCACGCAGACGTGCTGGACCCGGCACATGCAGGACAGGTGGGGCAGCCGTGCCCGGACGGTGGGCTGGGGCGGGGAGTGGGTCTGCAGAAGCAGACCAGAGGCCCAGGGCGGTGCTAGGCAGCGCCACGCTTGCTTCTCGCGCCTCACCCGTCTTGGGACAGGGCCCACTGGGAGCCCCACTCTCCAGGCCAGGAGACTTTCTGGATGGACAGGGTGGCCAGGGCTTTGGCGGTGGGCATCTGGCACTCCAACCTAGACCCCGCCAGGATGCAGTTTGAAGGGGCCCGCAGGCTGGCTGGTTCCCCTCGGCGATGCCTCAAGCCCCCGGCCCTGCCCAGAGGCTGGCACAGCCATGCAGTTACCTGGTGAGTGGGCGGCAGGCACTGCAGAGGCCAGCAGCTGGGGTGCAGTGCACGGACACCAGTCGGGGTGGGGCGGGAGGCAATGGTTGGCAGGCTTAGGTGGAGGACACGCTCCCAATCGGGCTGGCCTCTGCCTGGGCGGGCAGTGTGGGCTGGGCGCGCCCTCTAGTGTGCTGAGCCAGTCCTGTCCCGGCTGAGCCCTTGAGTGCCTGCTCAACGACAGCCACGTGAGCAAGGCGAGCGCCCAGGATCTAAGAACGCGGGCTCTGGCCTGCTCCCGGTCCAGCGGGAGCGAGGAGCGGCAGCAATGGCCGGGATGCTGCTAGTCAGGAGCTTCGGGGTGCTGTTTCGAGTCTGCTCCAGTCTGTAACGGTCCTGGTTCTCCCAGGAAGGCTCTGCCTTTCGGCCATGTGCGGTGGCACTTAGTCTATTGGCTCCGGACAGCCAGCACAGGGCTGAGACCAGCCAATGGCTGTGGTTCCCAGGGCCGTGTGAATCCCAGGATTCCCAGGGCTGTCAGCTTCCCCCCAAGGCAGGTAAGCTGCCTTTTCTGTGTCCAACAACCCTTCTCACAGGGAGAAACAGACATAACTGGTCCAGCCCTGAGGCTTTCTTTTAATCTATCAGGAATCACTATGGGGCTGAGTGGAGTGTGGTGGCTCACGCCTGTCAACACAGCACACAGGGGGCCAAGGAGGGGACCCGGGGGGAGGGGCAAGCGCAAGGCCACCCTGGCTAGTCTCACCTTCGCTGCACAACCAGCTCTCACGGCTGGCAGATGCCCCATCCTTGCTGCGGGAGGGGATGCTCAGGCTGGCTCTCCCACCAGCCGGCCCTGGCATTTTGTGAGCTGAGCACTTGAGGCTTTGAAAGAAACTAACAAAGAGGAATAGGCCCACGTCCAGGCCCACCCTTGGCCAGTGCTTCAGGCCTGCTCAGCCCAGCTGGCCACCCCGGTGACCCAGGCCACAGCCCCCAGAGACTAGGGGCCCAAGTGGGCTCAGATCTGACCTCAGGAACCACTGTCAGCATGAATGCTGATGCAGGGTGAGGCTGCTGGATATGCCCTAGCACCCTGGCTCGGGGAGGGCAGTCTGTCCACTGAGGTGGCTAGGTGAGGAGATGGACACCATGTCTGTCCTGCTGCCTAGACCCTCTCCGCCAAGCCACCCCCAGCTGGAACCTGAGGGAAGGGTCCGAAGGCTAACCTCACAAAGCCCTCTGCACAATCTCAGGATCACTGGGTTCTGCTATGGACTACTACTGTACCTCCAAGGAAACCTCCTGGCCAGGACACACCCATCATCCTCCAGAGGTCAGGACAGACCCATCACCCCCTGCCCCCCGTGGTCAGGACAGACCCATCACCCCCCATCAGGGGTCAGGACAGACCCATCACCCCCCAGAGGTCAGGGCAGACCCATCACCCCCCAGAGGTCAGGGCAGACCCATCACCCCCCCCCCCACCATGGTCAGGACAGACCCATCACCCCCCAGAGGTCAGGACAGACCCATCACCCCCCCCCACACACACACCGTGGTCAGGACAGACCCATCACCCCCCCCCCGAGGTCAGGACAGACCCCCCCACCCCCCCGAGGTCAGGACAGACCCATCGCCCCCCTCCACACACACACCGTGGTCAGGACAGGCCCATCACCCCCCAGAGGTCAGGACAGACCCCCTACCCCCCCGAGGTCAGGACAGACCCATCGCCCCCCATCAGGGGTCAGGTCAGACCCATCACCCCCCAGAGGTCAGGACAGGCCCATCACCCCCCCCCCAGAGGTCAGGACAGACTCATCGCCCCCCATCAGGGGTCAGGACAGGCCCATCACCCCCCATCAGGGGTCAGGACAGGCCCATCGCCCCCCCCCCCCGTCAGGGGTCCCAGGCGTGTTTCAGAAGCATGGCCTGGGCACTAAGTTGTCTGGCTCCAGGGCTCCTTGAGCCTTAGGAGGCAAGCACCTGGCAGGCGCCCAGGCCACCAACCTAGACCAACATCACAAGCAGCAAGTCACCAAGTGGCACTTTATTAAATCACCGCCTTACAGTGAGTTGTCTAGAAAACATCATCACCAGGCAGTCTGACACAGTGGACTCCCGCTGCAGCAAGCCGGCCTGGTGTCCCAGGCTGCGCAACACCAGGGTCCCCTCAGGCCACCGCAGGGGACCCCCAAGGAACCTGAGCACTCAGCATGGAGCCCACAGCCCAGAACAAAATCAAGTGATTTCGTCTCTAACTGCCATTCTCCACAGGAGCGCGTAGGCTTAATGTTCTAGTTTTTTAAAAGCAAACAAACCCGTCTCTAAAGGGCAGCTGACACACGGCCCAGGCCGGAGCAGGCGGCACACGATTTGCCCTGTTGCGGCACGCCACCAGCGCGGCGTGGGTGGCCTGAGACCAGGTGGGGGCCGCTGGGGAAGGCACTGCGTGTGGGGAGTCCCAACACCCGGCCCGCCTTCCCGAACCCCTGCGGGAGAAGCAGGTGTTCCCGGGGATGGAGGCAGTGCCTGGCTTCCTGTTCAAAGGGCACGGACACCCCCGCCCCTTGCCAGGCCCAGGGCAGCCGCAGATGGACGGCTGAAGCACCTGCCAGACTAAACCTAACCAGGACCCGTGTCCTCTGCGTCCCCCGACACGGATGCAGCTTCCGGAAGGAGGCTGAGCACATGAAGCAAATGCGGGACAAGGGGCAGAAAGCCTCCGAGACCCAAAAGGCACCCCTAGACCTGCTGCCTTAGGAGGGTGAGAGCAGGCCAGCCCCAGCCTCCAGGGAGGGAACAGCGACAGAGCAGGAGGCCCCCGAGGACGGGAGCACCCACGGCGACGGGCGCGCCCGGGGCCACAGGAAGCCATCTCCTCTGTGGGAGAATTGGCAACCACAAAGCCGGACACTAGGAAACGCCACGGGAGCAGGGGACAAGGCCGTGGACGGACAGCGCGGACCTGGGCCCTCCTTCCTCAGGGACAGCGCCTGTCAGGCCCCGCTGCTGCTGCACCCCGCTCACAGGTGAAGATCATGCTCCAATTGTGTCAGTAGCCAAGAACGAAGTGAACTGAGAATGCATCACTTTTGGGTGCTCCTCTGTTTCCCACCTAATTCAGAGGCCCCATGCACCCGTTCCTATGTCTTCCAGATTCCTATGGCTTAAGTCCCCTGAAAGGACATACTTTTATTTTACTTTTTAGTTTCCTTAGTGCTGGTCCTGGGGCGCTGTCCCTGAGCCTTTTCACTCAAGGGTGCTCGACCACTTGAGCTACAGCTCTACTCTGGCCTTTTGGTCTTACAGACTTTCCTGTAGGCTGGTTTGAGCCGAGATCCCCAGTCGCTAGGATCCCCGGCTTGAGCCACAGCACCTGGCTTCCTCAACGTTTTTTGGTGTTTTTTTTTTTTTTTCCCCCCGAGACAGATGGTAATACACAGCCCAGGCTGACCTGGAGCTTGTGATCCTCCTCCCTTGGCCTCCTCGCTGGAACCTGGCCCAGACTTCAAAAGGGTGTGACAGAGCCAAGGGTGAAGGGGGCGTGGCCACGGGGCCCCCAGGACGGCCCCCACCTTCCGTCTCACCAAGTGAGAAAGTCCTCTCTCAGCAGGGAGCCCCGGACCCAGAGCCAGTGGAGAATCACACCTGGGCCCAGGGCTGCTGTGCCCAGCCGTCTCGGGACGCCCTGTCCAGCGGCCAGTCCCTCAGGAGCTCTGCCCCCAGCTTGTTCTGAAGGGGCCGCAACACACCAAGGACACACAGAACAGGAGGCAAGGCTGTGTGGAAGCAACACCCGGCTCTTTATCCCCCAGTGTGAGTGTGCTTCGAGCTGCAGGTGAAGAGCTGCCGCGCTCCAGGCGTGCTTTGGGCTGGTCCTGGCTGCCGGAGGGCCGGGGCGGGGGCGGGGAGGGAGGGAGGGCGGGCGGGTGGGCGGGCGCCTAGTGCCCGCTGGAAGTCAGAGCCGGCTTGGGGTTCCCGCAGCCTGGGGTGCTCACACTGGCCTCCTGGCACGGTGCAAACGCCAGCACAGATGCTGCTTTGCCAGGGTTTCACGGTGTCTCAGCACTGCACCAGATGCACAGACCATCAGGTAAAAACGCCATCCTCGTCACTCCACTCAAGAGTCAGGTGCAGATGGAAGGCAAACCAAGAAAGCGACAGTGAGCCGGGGATCCGCGCGAGACGCTGGCGCCAGCCAGGGAGAGGTTGAGTCCGGAGGCCACGCCTCCCGCCGTGGAGATGACGGGCTGGAGCAGACAGCTCTACACACGGCCCACAGGCTGGCGTGTCCTCGTCGGCACTGGGTGCTCAGTCCGTCTGTTCCTGTCCCCGCACGGCCTCTGGGACACGCAGGCACAGCCACGTGGTGCACACGGGGGCTGAGAGTCCACCAGGTCCTCACTGTCCTTTCGGGGGGGGGGGGGGCGCAGGGCACACACCCCGCAGGTGTCGTTCTGCCCAGCCCGGCCCGAGCCCCCTCGGGGGCCGGGGTCCACGGGTGGCTGCGCCGCCTCTGCAGGGTGAGTCCAGACCTCCCCGGAGGCTTCCGGAGGCTCAGACTGACATCTTCGTGGAATGATGAAAATTAAAAATTACTTGATTATAGAAGTTTCTGATTTATTCCAGACAAAATATTAGGTCTGCCACTAAGAGCCACCTCCAAGCAATCACTCTCCGGCCACTCCACGGGGCTGGCGCGGCGGGTCGGAGGCAGGCGCGCGCGGGAGGCCCCATGGGGAGCCCGGCGGTCCTAACTCTTCACCTCTGCAGCCTCCTTCTCAGCCTTCTCCTTGGCCTTCTCCTTCTCCCCCACCTTCTCCTCTTTCTCCAGGGTTGCCACAATCTCAGCCACCTGACTGGTGGAGATGTGAACGTCTTCTTTGTCCACCAGGTCAATCACCTGCACACAGGGGAGACGGGGTCCATGCACAGCCCAGACTCTGCCCCCCGGCCCTGGCCCCTAGGCATGCCGGGCTCCTCCAGCCGACCTAGGGCTACCATGGCCCTGCCACCCTGTTGGGGGCTTGGGGCCAGTCCTAGATGTGTTCCCAGAGCAGAAAGGTAGCACATGGGGCCCACGCCCCAGCCATGCTGACTGGGGGTGGGAAGGGGTCTAACACTGCCGTCCTGTCCTCTTCAACGGGGCCCACGCCCCAGCCATGCTGACTGGGGGTGGGAAGGGGTCTGACACTGCCGTCCTGTCCTCTTCAACGGGACTGAAACCACAGACGCCCGAGACTCCTAACTTCCCAGATTCTTCTCAGAAATGCAAATGATAGGAAGCCATACTTCCCACACAGGTGGGGTCCTGTTCATCTCCTGGGAGCCCTGGCAGGGACGTCCCCACCTCCAGGTCTGTGAGTATGCAGAGAGGGGTCCAGGTGGGGCAAGGGGCGGTGGCGCTGCCGTTCACGGCTACCTGTGGCCACAGACCCCCAGACAGTGAGCCTCCTCTGAGGAGCCCAGGGCCCCAGCAGACAGGCCGAGGGCCGGCAGCCAGTAGGGACACTGTCCCACGAGGGCCGAGACTCAGGGTGAGTGTGGGTCTCGTGGCAGGAGACAGAGCCTGCGGCAAAGCCAGTGCTGTTGGCTCACCAGCATGTCTGAAGCTTCAACAAGCGGTTCTGTCTGTTTGTCCTGGCAGAGCTGGGGTGGACACCTCCACTTAGGCAGGCACGGTACCGCCGCCTCCCCAGCCCTCCCCGCATGCGCCCTGCCTGGGCTCCGCGGCAGCAGCCCCTCTCCAACCACATGGGGCGGCTTTGCAGCCCGCACGGCGCAGGCCTCACGGAGACCCACCTTCATGAGGTCGTTGATGTTGATCTTGCCGTCCTTATTTTCATCCAGGGCTGAGGCCAGGCTCACCAGCTTGTTTTCTGGAATGTCCTTGATTTGCTTCATGGTGTTGATAAGCTCAGTGACACTAATGACATCCTCCCTGGGGAGCACAGCCTACATGTGGCACCAGCCAGTCCCCTGCCCCTGGCCTGCCCTCATGGCTCCTGCCAGCGCCCTGACTGGCGGCCAGCACACGAGAACTGGGGTCATGTGCATGGATGCACAGAGCGACACTCCTACACCCTCTCCTCTGCCAGGCACAGCCACCCAGGACGCTGCCACAAACAGCACCAGACACCAGGTTCCCGTGTGTCTGTCCCCTGGCCAGGACTGCCATGGACTCTCTGCAGTGGTCCTCAGCCCACGTCTGCCACAAAGCCAACAGTTAATCCAAGAGGTGACATCTGAAGAAGTGGGCCTCGGGTGAGGGGCTGGGCCCCACGGCCAGCCACTTGCCCACAGCATGGAGTCTGTGGTCTGGATGTGTGGGAAGCCCACACAGAACTAGATCCCAGGGGTATAGGGCAGCCACTGCTGTCAAATGGGACATACCGGGAACAGAGGACACGTACTGCTGACTGCACGTCCGGGGCCGGGGGAGGGTTGCGGGGAGGCAGGGCTGAGACTAGAACCTAAAGGGAGACTATAGGGGAAGGGGAGGAAGGAGATGGATGTGCCTTGCATAGGTAAAGTCCACACTGGGGAAGGAAGACAGGGTAAAGAAGTGAAAAATAGGGGCAAAGGCCCCTGGGCCTCTGGCTGGACCTGGGCCTGTACAGGGGCAGTTAGCCACGGAGGATAAGCCCTATGGCCCAAGCTCAGACCTGAGCAGAGCGCCTGCCCTGCAGGAGTGGCCGCCTGGGCCACTTACTCACCCTGCAGGTGAGCCCTCGGCGGGGCCCAGCCTGCCAGCCTGATGCCCGGCCTCCAGCTGTGTAATCAGGCCGTCTATCTGCCCGATCATCTGCTGGACCCGCTTCGTTAGTCTCTTGCTGGCTTTGGACTCTTCCACATATTTTTCATCACCAGTCTTTGAAAGCTCTTTCTTGATCTCTTGCAAGTCCTAATGAAAATTATTTGCAGTTGTAAAGTTTTCACATATATACATATACATATATTTATATATACATATATGAATATATATACGTGGCTTATGGGCCCTACATTAACTTTAACTTGAAAAAGTAATGAGATGGGCTGGGAAGGTGGCTCAGTGTAGACTGCTTGCCTCGCATGCATGAGGCCCTGGGTTTGATTCCTTAGCACCACAAAAACAGAAAAAGCCAGAAGTAGTGCTGTAGCTCAAATGGTAGAACACTAGCCTTGAGCTGAAGAGCTGAGGGACAGCGCCCATGGCCAGAGTTCAGGCCCCACGGCCAACAACAAAAAAAAAAAAAAAAAGAAAGAAAGAAAGAAAAAGTAGTGAGCTGATTGAGGTGAATTGGGACTGTAGGTTCGTGGTATAGTGTCTGACTAGCACAAAGGCCCTGGGTTTAATCCCAGTACTATAAACACATATGTGCACCGCGCGCGCACGCGTGCACACACACACACACACACACACAAAGATAAAACATGAATTTCAGCCATAGAAAGACAAATCTTCCATACCTCATACTAATTTAGACATATTAATAACAAAGTTTTTTATTTTGGGGTCGTGGGGCTTGGACTTGGTTTGTTTTGTTTTGCCAGTCCTGGGGCTTGAACTCAGGGCCCAGGCCTGTCCCTGAGCTGCTTTTGCTCAAGGCTAGCACTACCACTAAGCCACATTCCCAGCCCTTGAACTCTGGGCTTGGGCACTGTCCTTGAGCTCTTCAGCTCAAGCTCTACCACTTGAGCCACAGCACCACTTCTGTTTTTCTGGTGGTTAATTGGAGATAAGAGTCTCATGGACTTTCCTACCAAAGCTGGCTTGAACCACGATCCTCAGATCTCAGCCTCCCGAGTAGCTAGAATTACAGGCATGGGCCACCAGCACCAAAAAAAATACAATTTAAACGTCATCCATAAGTGCTGGGGTGTGGCTCAGTGGTAGAGCTCTTGCCTAGTACGCACAGGAAGAGAGAGGAAGAGAATAGAGGGACAGAGGGAGCCAAGGAAACCACGATGAAAGCAGGAAGTCTGTCAGAAGGAATGGTGAGACTGGGGACATGGCTCAGTGGTAGAGTGCTTGCCTAGCATGCAACACAGAAAACAGAATTCACCACAAAAACAGAAAAGGCCAGAAGTGGTGCTGTGGCTCTAGTGGTAGAGCGCTAGCCCTAAGCAAACAGAAGCTCAGAGACAGTGCCCAGGCCCTGAGTTCAAGCCCCAGGACTGGCAAAAATAAACAAAGAATGAAGAAAAAGATTTCATTCATCAATGAGTAAACATACAGGCACTACCACGGCATTCAGACCTCTCTACTGTGGGCTTGGCAGATGTCATTTATCAAGAAAGAGGCCCAGCTAGAACCACTGCGGAAATTTGAAGTAAAATCTGTTTTCTTTTTCTTTCTTCCTTTTTTCTACTTTTTTTCTTTTTTTCCTCATGCTGAAAATCTAACCCAGAGTCTCACACATGCTAGACAAGTGATCTACACTGAACTATATATCCCAGCCAAAATTCAGCTTGATTTTCAAGTTGACTTGTAACTTGATTTTCCTTTTTCTTTTTTTGGTCGGTCATGGGGCATGAACTCTGGACCTGGGGACTGTCCCTGCCCTCTTCAGCTCAAGGCTAGCACTCTATCGCTTGAGCCACAGCACCACTTCAGTTTTCTAGTGGCTTATTGGAGATAAGAGTCTCACAAACTTTCCTGCCTGGGCTGGCTTTGAACCGGGATCCTCAGATCTCAGCCTTTTGAGTATGTAACTTGATTTTCTGTTCACAGTTCCACTGGCTAGCTTTTCCCACACTTACGTATCACTCGAGTATTTTGGTGGCTGAGAGGCTTTCATTCTGCACGTCACAGAACCCGGCTGACCAGCCGCCCGCTCCGAGCTGCCGAAGTGGAAACCTTTGACCCCACAGCTTCTCCCTCACCTCATTGTAGTCCTGGACGTCCACCTTCAGCAGCTCCAACTCTTCCTTCTCCTTTATCAGGGACTTCTTCTGCTCCTGCAGTTTGGAGCAGGCATCACTGAGAATGTCAATTTCCTCCTTGGTTATTTCCTCTTCCTGGAAAGAAGTAACAAGCAGACAGTGAAGGCATAACAAGTTTGTTGTTCTTGTTGTCGGTCGTGGGCCTGAACTCTGGGCCTGGGCGCTGTCCCTCAGCTCTTCAGCTCAAGGCTAGCGCTCTAACACTTGAGCTATGGCGCCACTTCCAGCTTTTTTCTTTTTGCTTATGTGGTGCTGAGGGATCGAACACAGGGCCTCATCCATGCAAGGCACATGCTCTACCGCTGCTTTTTTAAGGGTCTCACTTCTTGCTTGGCATCCCCTTTAGCCCTCGGCAGGGCGAGGATCACAGACAGGTACAACACCCAGCTTCTCTCAATGGAAATGGCTGGCCTCCAATCTCAATCCTCGAAATGTCAGTCTCCCACATGGCCGTGGGTGCCGGCAGCACACCACCTCCCCACTCTAGGTTTAGAAGGGGAACCTCTCAAACATTTATGTCCAAGCTGATCTCTGTGATTCTCCTGACTTCCTTCTTAGCAGGTACAATTACAGTTGTGAGTCACGGGCGCCCAGCCTTTTACTACTTTTCTAAGGACCATCTTGGCTATTTTAGATCCTCTGAATCTCACTCCTACATAAATTTTAACATGAGCTTGTCAATTTCAAGAATAAACCCCCTGCTGGAATTCACACTTAGCCTGCCGAGTCTGGGAAGGAGCGGCTCAGTCCCTGTTCGCTGAGGCCTTCATTTATCTCATCACTCCTATTTGGACACAGCTCTTAGATGCATCTTTACCCCGAGGCAATCCTCTCTGGGAATAATATTGGAAATGATACAACTGACCAACGGCCTCACACTACTTGTGAATGGACTTTCACTCCCTCCTCTCCAGCCACACTGAGGGAGCGAGGTCATGGCGTGGTGTGGGTGTGGCTGCAGTGTGGATGTGTGGTGGGTGTGGCTGCAGTGTGGATGTGTGGTGGGCGTGGCTGCAGTGTGGGCTGGGCTGTGGTATGGGTGTGGCCTTGGTGTGGACGGGCTGAGGTGTGGGTGGTGTGGCCTTGGTGTGGGCAGGCTGAGGTGTGGGTGTGGCCTTGGTGTGGGCAGGCTGAGGTGTGGGTGTGAAGGCTGTGTGGGTGGAGCTATGGTGTGGGTGTGGCCTTGGTGTGGGCAGGCTGAGGCATGGGTGGGGCCGTCATGTGGGTGTGGCCTTGGTGTGGGCAGGCTGAGGTGTGGGTGGAGCTATGGTGTGGGTGTGGCCTTGGTGTGGGCAGGCTGAGGTGTGGGTGGGGCCGTCATGTGGGTGTGGCCTTGGTGTGGGCAGGCTGAGGTGTGGGTGGGGCCGTGGTGTGGGTGTGAAGGCTGTGTGGGTGGAGCTGTGGTGTGAGTGTGGCCTTGGTGTGGGCAGGCTGAGGTGTGGGTGGGGCCGTCGTATGGGTGTGGCCTTGGTGTGGGCAGGCTGAGGTGTGGGTGGGGCCGTCATATGGGTGTGGCCTTGGTGTGGGCAGGCTGAGGTGTGGGTGTGGCCTTGGTGTGGGCAGGCTGAGGTGTGGGTGTGGCCTTGGTGTGGGCAGGCTGAGGTGTGGGTGTGGCCTTGGTGTGGGTGTGGCTTTGGTGTGGGCAGGCTGAGGTGTGGGTGTGGCCTTGGTGTGGGCAGGCTGAGGTGTGGGTGGGGCCGTCGTATGGGTGTGGCCTTGGTGTGGGCAGGCTGAGGTGTGGGTGTGGCCTTGGTGTGGGCAGGCTGAGGTGTGGGTGTGGCCTTGGTGTGGGTGTGGCCTTGGTGTGGGCAGGCTGAGGTGTGGGTGTGGCCTTGGTGTGGGCAGGCTGAGGTGTGGGTGTGGCCTTGGTGTGGGTGTGGCCTTGGTGTGGGCAGGCTGAGGTGTGGGTGGGGCCGTGGTATGGGTGTGGCCTTGGTGTGGGCAGGCTGAGGTGTGGGTGTGAAGGCTGTGTGGGCAGAGCCGTGGTGTGGGCAGGCGACAATGTGGGTGGGTGTGAAGGCCAGGCCAGGGCATGGACAACCAGCCCCTATGCTTCCGGGAGCACAAAAAGGTCCCTGCATGTGCTACTGTGGAGACTTCACAATGGGAGTTGGCTTGTTTTCCCCATAGTGCCTGTACAGCCATTCTTATGGGACAGCTGCATCCCGGTCACTGGTTCATGAAGAACGTTCTCATCTATGCTGGTCACACTTGGGCATGTGCTGGAGCCAGAGCTCCTCAGCACTGAGCCCGCCTGCCCCTCCAATCTGTGCTTACCAGCCCTGGGAACCGGGGCCCCAAGTCTGTGGGCCATCTACCTTGCAAGAGGCAGGCTGCCTGGAGTCGGCTCCAGCCCTGACCTGGCAGCCATCTGCTTCCTCAGGACTTTGGCCCTGCTGTTACACATCTGCTGGGCTTATCCCAGGCAGAGCCAGTCTCTACAAAGAAGCCACTTGGTCCTGCCCCATGCTCTCCCTACCCTCCTCACACTGCGCAGAAGAGCTTCCGCTTATCCCTGCAGCCCAGGAGAGCAGGCTGGACCTGGCCTGGCCAAGGCACCCAGACCACCAGAGGCAGCGCTCAGGGCTCAATGCCCCAGGCCCTCTTCTGAGCTGCCACCCAGCCAGCCTGTGCTCTTCCAGAGGCTCATGTCCTCAAGGCATCCTTTGGGACCACCAGGCTGAGACCTTCCTGGACATAATCTCCCACTCAGGACTCTTGGCTGCTTGGCTCCCAAACCGTTTCCATCTGCCCATGGATCGATCCCCAGCTAGATCCACTCCTGTGTGAGCTACAGGGTCCCCAGGGCAGAAGCATCCAAGAGTGCCCAGGGATGGAGAAGCCACTCACACTCAGAGCTCCCAGGATGTACTATGCCCCCAGCCCTGGGCCCTCAGAGGTCCCATGTCCCGTCATCCAGCAGATGATACCGGAACAGGCTTCTGTAGAGGAAGCTCTCCTGAAGGACAGCCTCCATTCTGCTGCTGACAAGGGCCTAGAGGTCCCCTAGAAGAAGGGCAGCCTCACCCGCAGCTGCATAGGCCCTAAGCACCTTATACCACACCCCGCTCCCCACACCTCTGCCCCCTGGCCAACCGTCCCTCCTCAGAAGCTGTGCCCCCAGCCCAGACCTGCCCTGCAGGACATGTCACTCACCTTCAAGCCCTCTAGCACAGGGGCAGTGTCCTTCAGGATCTCTGAGGGCAGAATGATGTCGGGCACAGCCTGTGCCTCCACCACTGGCTTCACTGGAGCAGTAGCTTCAGCTACTTCTGGCTCCAGATCCTTCTGAAACCCAACAAGAACTACCGTCACCTTGCGCGACTCCTAAGCCGGCCAGGTGACACGGGGCTTTGCAGAGGGGGATCAGAGCACCCCATCCCATCTTGATCTTCCTCAACACCACGCCACATGCAATGCGGTGCGGCTGGTGGTCTGTGGACAGTCCCAGAGGGCAGGGGGCCCTCGTGGCAGCACAGCCGCGTGGGCCCAGGGAGCCAGCACTGGGCGTCAGAGGCCCCACCCTCAGAGCAGGGCCACCAAGTGGGGTTCCATCGGTCTTCCCTGGGTGCTAGGCTGGCCCTCCCTCCATTCATTCTATGAGGGTGCCCTTCCTCCCTGGGACGTGCTGACCACTGCAGAAGCCAAGCTAGGACAGACTGCGCTTCCATGGCCTGCAGGGAGGCTCCATGGGGCTGCGCTGCGCGTGGAGGGCAGCTCAGGACAGACTGCGCTTCCATGGCCTGCAGGGAGGCTCCATGGGGTTGTGCTGCGCGTGGAGGGCAGCTCAGGCACTCACTGCGGTCTCCACAGCCCTTTCCAGCTCCTTCTCTCGGTGCTCCTGCTGAATGGCAGCCTCCTCCTGCAGCGTGGCCTCCAGCTTTGCCTTGTTGTCCACCTGCTCGCCTTCTACCTCAGCCACTTTCACCTGTGCTTCCTTGGCCTTCAGAAGAGGGGCCTGTGGTGAGTGCAGGGCCCAGGCACACGCGCCCTACCTCTCCCCCACCTAGGGAGCACCACCACTGGCCTACCTCCCCTTCTCTCCCCTCCCCTCCCCTCCCCAGCACCACCACCCGGCCTACCTCTCCCCCACCTACACAGCACCTCCACTAAGCCTACCACCCTCCCCTTCCCAGCACCACCACTGGGGCCCTATGTAGAGACAGGATGCACTGTTGAGGTGCTGCCCCATGGGCTGGGACATAAACAGAGGCTCCCATGGGACCTCCATGCCCAGTTGATAAAGGGTAGTACAGTCTGCACTGGCAAAACTCAAACCCACGCGGCAGGTCTGCTTCCTCCCATCAACATGAGGCAGGGTCCGGAGGGGTCAGTATGCCAGAGCCTGTGCTGCTGGAGGAACCAGGCCGGCAGAGCGAGGGGCCACTGAGCCAAGTCAGTGCTGACAGGCAGGAGGGCAGACAGAGGTCTCCTCGAGAAGTGAGCACCAGGGGGTCCCCAGCAATGCATACCACAATCTCCGGGAGGGTCTGCAGAGTGGACGTGAGCTGGTCGGCAGGGGAGAGGGTGTCGGGGAGGTACATGGCCCGGGACAGGATGAGCAGTGATGTGGGGATTTCATGGTGCAGGTGCAGGTCCAGCCACTGGAAGCAGAATGAACATGATGGGCCATGGGCCTGGCCTGCTGAGGCAGGCTGCTGTGGGGAGCCCACCATGTGCAGTGCACCTGCAGAGAGGGCCACGGGCAGTGGGGAGAGGGGTGACCAGCAGACTGCTCTTGGTACTCAAATCTTCCCAGGCCACAGGTAAGACACATCATCAAAATGTGACCATACCCAAGGACGTCAACGCAGGTCCTAACGTGCCCACAGGTGAGCAGGGGGAGAGCAAGCTGGACAACCAAAGGTGAGAGCTCACAGGGCGCCGGCGGCTCCCGCCCCTCAGCCTGCTCCGGCCCGTCAGCCTGCTCCCCCCCCCCCCCCCCCCCCCCCGCCGTCAGCCTGGCTACTGAGGAGGCTGAGATCTGAGGATCACGGTTCAAAGCCATCCCGGGCAGGATTGTCCATGAGACTTTTGTTTTGTTTTGTTTTTTTTGTCAGTCTTAGGGCTTGAACTCTGGGCCTTGTCAGCTCAAGGCCAGTGTTCTACCATTTGAGCCACAGTGCCACTTCCAGTTTTATTTTTTATTTTTATTTTTTTCCTGGTAGTTAACTGGAGATGAGTCTAACGGGCTTTCCTGCCTGGGCTGGCTTTGAACAGCGATCCTCAGCCTCCTGAGTAGCTGGGATTATAGGCGTGAGCCACCAGCGCCCAGCTCCATGAGACTCTTATCTCCCATTAACCACAAGTAAACCAGAAGTGGCGCTGTGGCTCAAGTGCGAGAGCGCTCGCCTTGAGCTGAAGAGCTCAGGGTCAGAACCCAGGCTCAGAGTTCAAGCCCCACGACCAACCAAAAAAAAACCAAAAAACAAGCCAGGTCGGTGGCTCACGCCTGTAATCCTAGCTACTCAGGAGGCTGAGATTTGAGGATCACAGTTCAAAGCCAGCCCAGGCAGGAAAGTCCACGAGAATCTTATCTCCAATAAACCACTAGAAAACTGGAAGTGGCGCTGCAGCTCAAGCGGTAGAGCGCTCACCTTGAGCTGAAGAGCACAGGGACAGCGCCCAGGCCCAGAGTTCAAGCCCCATGACCGACCAAAACAAAAAAAAACAAAAACAAAAAAACAAAACTTAAATGTTCTTTATCAAGAAGAAAAAAAAAGCCAATGCAGGTGCTCACAATTATAATCCTAGCTTCTCAGGAGGCTGAGACTTGGAGGATTGCAGTTCTAAGCCAGACTAGGCAGAAAAGTCTCAGATTTGTCTCCAAAATTAAAAAAAAAAAAAAAGGAAAAAGTAGAACTGGCACCAGGCACGTGTGACTCACACTCATAAGCCTAGCTATTCAGATGTTGAGATCTGAAGATCACAGTTCAAAGCCAGCCTAGGCAGGAAAGTCCATGAAACTCTTCTCCCCAATGAACCACCAGAAACCTAGGAGGGCAGCTATGTCTCAAGTGGAAGGGTGCTAGCCTTGAGCACAAAAAAAAGCTCAGGGATACTTCAGGCCCTGAGTTCAAACCCCAGGACTACCACAAAAAAAAGTAAGGCTGGAGAGGTGGCTCAAATGGCAGTGTGCCAAATGAACATAAGGTCCCAAGTTCAAACCACAGTATTACACAGAAACTACAAAACCAAAAAAAACAGGAACGGTGTAACAAGACCGTAGGCATCCTGCCTGTGGCCGTGCTGCAGCGTTGTTCTAGCAGGTGCTCACCGCCAGCCCTCAGAGCACGCACCTGCTTCAGCTGGCCCCGCAAGCGGTCTTCTGTCACGCCGAGGGCCCGCATGCCCCGTGCCCGGCAGGCCGCCTGTAGCTCCTTGACGTTCAAGCTGTCCACCCCTTCCTCAGAGATCAGCTGGGAGAAAAAGTCAATCAATTATGACTTTTTTTTTTTTTTCCGGTCATGGAGCATGAACTCTGGGCCTGGGCGCTGTCCCTCAGCTCTTCAGTTCAAGGCTAGTGCTCTACCACTTGAGCCACATGGCCATTCCCGGCTTTTTTCTGCTTTATGTGGTGCTGAGGAATCAAACCCAGGGCCTCATGCATGCGAGGCAAGCACTCTACCACTGAGCCACCTTCCCAGCCCCAATTACTACTTTTTAAAGTCACTAGAAGCTATGGCACCAAGGTTATCTTGGGAGAGAGGGTCTGGAATCTGAACTGAGGCCTTGTGCTTACCTGGAAGCACTACCACCTGAGCCAGTCCTCCAGCCCTTTTTGTTTCAATCACTTTTTAAATAGGGTCACTTGTTTCTTGCCTGGGCTGGCTTTGGACTACAATCCTCTGTGTTTCCATCTCTTGGGTCTGTGGATCGTAGCTCCTGCCACCATTCCCAATTTGTTTATTGGGTTAAAAAGAAAAAAATTCTGGGGCTGGGAAGGTGGCTCAGTGGTAGAGCGCTTGCCTTGCATGCCTGAGGCCCTGGGTTCGATTCCTCAGCACCACATAAGCAAAAAGAAAAAAAAAGCTGGAAGTGGCGCTGTGGCTCAAGTGGTAGAGCGCTAGCCTTGAGCTGAAGAGCTGAGGGACAGCGCCCAGGCCCAGAGTTCAGGACCCACGACTGGACCAAAAAAAAAAAAAAAGAAAAAATTCTAAATGTGTAGGTGGTACATGCCTATAATCCCAGTACTCGGGAAACAGAGGCAGGAAGATTATTAGCTCAAGGTCAGCTTGGGTTACATCTGCCTCCAAAGATAACCACACACACACACACACACACACACACACACACACACACACACACACGTAAAAACAACTGCTGATGGGGCTGGGAAGGTGGCTCAGTGGTAGAGCACTTGCCTTGCACGCTCAAAGCCCTGGGTTCCATTCCTCAGCACCACATAAGCAAAAAAACAACTGCTGAAATGTGTGACCTAAGTGTATGAAGAAGATTCAAACATGAAGGCAGGCACCGGTGGCTTACACTGGTAATCCTAGCTATTGAGGAGGCTGAGATCTGAGGATCTCGGTCTAAGCCAGCAGCTGGCTTACCTCCAATAAACCACCAAAAACCCAGAAGTGGAGCTGTGGCTCATGTGGTAGAGCATCGACCTTGAGCAAAAATGCTAAGTGACAGTGCCCAGGCTCTGAGTAAGACCCAGTACTGAAAAAAATAAAATAGGCTGAAGCCCGGGCTCCAGTGGTTCATGCCTATAATCCTAGCTATTCAGGAGGCTGAGATCTGAGAATCACGGTCCAAAACCAGCCGGGGCAGGGCTGGGAAGGTGGCTCAGTGGTAGAGCGCTTGCCTTGCATGCATGAGGCCCTGGGCTCGATTCCTCAGCACCACATAAGCAAAAAGAAAAAAGCCGGAAGTGGCGCTGTGGCTCAAGTGGTAGAGCACTAGCCTTGAGCTGAAGAGCTGAGGGACAGCGCTCAGGCCCAGAGTTCAGGCCCCACTACCGGATCCAAAAAAAAAAAATAAAACCAGCCGGGCAGAAAAGTCCGTGAGACTCTTATCTCCAATTAACCATCAGAAAACGAGAAGTGGCACTGTGGCTCAAATGGTAGAGTGCAGCCGGGCGCTGGTGGCTCAAGCCTGTAATCCTAGCTACTGAGGAGGCTGAGATCTGAGGATCGCGGTTCAAAGCCAACCCGGGCAGGAGAGACCGTGAGACTCCTATCTCCAATAAACCACCAGAAAACCGGAAGTGGCGCTGTAGCTCAAGTGGTAGAGCGCTCGCCTTGAGCTGAAGAGCTGAGGGACAGTGCCCAGGCCCAGAGTTCAAGCCCCACGACCAACAACAACAACAACAAAAAAAAATGGTAGAGTGCTCGCCTTGAGCTGAAGAGCTGAGGGACAGCGCCCAAGCCCAAAGTTCAAGCCCCACAACCGACAAAAAAGAAAAAAAAAGGCTTTGATGATGGTTTAAAGCCAGTCAGGCCTTGAGATTCTATCTCCAAAGTAATGGGTGAAAAGCTAGACTGGAAGCTTGGTTCAAGCTTGCTTATTAGCTTGTGAGCTAAGCAAGCTGAGCAAGCTCAAATCCCTGAGTTCAAAACTTGATAGTAGGGAGTGGAAAAAAAAAAAAGAGGTAGTGCAAGCCAGCCATACTTGCCCAGGATTCTACTTGCAGCCTCCCTCCTCTAACTCTTGAGAGTCCGTCTCCTACCACTCCGCTTCTGGGCCAAAAGCTTGTTCTGGCTGCCCATGAAGGAGCGTACTGGTGACAGTTCTCACGTGCACTCACGTGAGAATGTCCCGGGGCTCCTCACTCCAGGGGCACGCAGGCTGGGATGGAGATCTAGGCTGACACTTCTTTCCTTTCTGCACGTGAAAAAAGTCCTTTGGCTTCTTTGGGCTCCTGGTATTCTTTGAAGAAGCCAAGGCTATCAGGCCATTTTCTCTAAAGGGGGACACCGTCCCTCCTCTCATTGCTCTTTAAGTGGTTTCTCTTAGCTGGGTACAAGTGCTCACACGTGTAATCTTAGCTCCTCGGGCAGCTGAGATTGGAGGTTAAGCCTCAGGTTAGAAGCCATCTAGTCAAAAAACTATCTCTAATTAACCAGGAGAATTCACCACAAAAAAGTTCTCGAACTCCATCTCAACAGAAGAAGCTGAGCATGTAGCATGTGCCTATCTCCTGTTACCCCAACTACGAAGGAAAGCTTCAAACATGACTGTGGTCCGGGTGCATGCGCAAAAAAAAGCAAGACTCTATCTCAAAACAGCCAGTGTGAAAAAGTGCTGGAGGTGTGGCTCAGCATTAGGAAACTGGCCTACCAAGGTCAAGGCTCTGAGCCCAAACCCCAGGACTGACCGAAAAAGAAAACACAAGGGGGAAAAACCAAAGAACAGTGTCGGCCTGGCTTCACCCCGTGGCAGGCTCACCTTGTCATCAGCCTTGATGGACCGCAGCCTCATGGTGAGCTGGAAGCGCAGGAAGCTGTTGGTGCCGATGGACTGGAGCTCCAGCAGCTTGCACAGCGCCACCAGCTGAGGCCGAGTCAGGTTGTCCATGGTCAGCTCATCCTCAAACAACTTGGAAAAACGCATGATTTCCTCATTGCTGGGCCGCTCCCCCGTCTCCCTGATCTGTGGGAGAACCGACAGTCAGCTGCTGGGTCAGAGCTGAGGCCCCGCTCCAATCCCAGCCTCAGGACCCACTCGGAAGTGAAAAAAGGGGCCGCCACCCCCACAGGCTCCTGCAGAGATCAACACCACAACACTCAGCACACGCTGGGCCCGCAGGGGATGCTGCACACACAGCACAGGGGCCTGGGCAGCACTCAGGCTGGTGCCCTCTGGAGGAGGTCTCAGTGTCTGCTCTACACCAGGACTTGGGGGCTCACTGGTGACCTCAGACCACACGCATGTGTGTGCATATGGTTCCTTTGACGGGATCTGAGCACAGGACAGACAGTGGCCAGCATGGGCCTGGCCTGGGAGCGCCAGAGTGTTAAGTACAGCCAAAAATAGCAAAGAGAAGAGCAGCCACAAGGCCCAGTGGTACTGCACAGCCCTGTGCGGGCTGCGCCCAGGGACACACAGCACCTTCTGAAAGAAGGCCGAGAAGTCTTTGGTGGCGCTGCCCTTGGCCGCCTTGTTCTTCAGAGCCATCTCCTCGATGGTGTCCTGAAGGAACTTGGCCAGCTCCAGCTTCACTCGCAGCTCCTTCTTCAGCCTCTCCTCCTGCAGGGCACAACAAGAAGGCTGCATCCACCCTGGCCCCCGCCCTCCTACCACGCTCAACCCAAGTGAAGAGACTGCCCCTCCACGGGAGATGCATCTCCTCCTTAGTGAACACTACCCAGAGGAACATTTCACAGAGCAAAATAGAAATGTGAAATGCTCGCTTCATGACTTCAAAAATCTTTGTGTGACTCCCTAGAGCAGGGGCTGCTAAACCTGTTCCCCACAGGTCAGACAGTGCTATTTCTGAACTTCGCAGGTTATGGCTTGGCTGGGGCCTCACAAAAGTATCAATCTACCAGTGTGTGTGTGTGCATGTACGTGTGTGCATAGGTGTGTACACACACATAGAACTACATTTTAAAATTGATTTTGCGTATTCATTCGAGAACAGGGTCTTACTACACAGTTCAAGCGAGTGTAGAAACTGCTAGATGGCCTGGGCTAGCCTTAAGCTCATGACCTTCTCGCTTCTACTTCCTGAACACCTGGGATCACAGGTGTGCAACACCATGCCTACCTTGATGGACTGAGTCTCAAATGTGGATGGCAGCATGTTCGGGAAGAGCTTCACGGCCACGGGCAGCAGGAACTCCATGAAGGGGACCACCACAAAGACCAGGAAGGGAACCAGGCGGAAGAGGTCAGCACAGATCCGGAGAAACTGCAAGGAGGGGCTTCATCAGGGCACAGAGCAGGCGTGACAGGAGCCCTTCTCTTACCTTGAAAGCATCTCAGGCCCGACCACAGCAGGGACTCTCAACCCGTTCTTTGTAGGGTCTAAATCACAAGTCCAGAGCCTTCAGAAAGGTGGCGTGGGATGCTACACTGTGGATCACAGGGGTATGAGGCAGGTGTCAGGGAGACACCAGAGAGGCCAGAAGTGGGCATTGAGATGGTTTCACCTTGTCCATCTATGAAAAGCGCACCATCTGCTGGGCACCTCATCCTAGATGACTCTGTGTAAGCAAAGCACCCTGGAGCGCCTCTCAGTCTTCAAATGAGTGCTCACGGTTCACACCTGTTAATCTTAGCTACTCAGGAGACTGAAATCTGTGGATTGAGGTTCAAAGCCAGCCAAGAAAGAAAGTCTGCGAGACTCTTGTTGGCGGTGGTGGTGGTGGTCGCGGGCTTGAACTCTGGGCCTGGGCTCAACTGTCCCTCAGCTCTTCAGCTCAAGGCAAGCGCTCTACCACTTAAAACACAGCGCCACTTCCGTATTTTTTTGTTTGTTTTTTTTTTTGAGTGGTTTACTGGATAGAAGAGTCTCAAGGACTTTTCCTACCCAGGCTGGCTTTGAACCACAAACCTCAGATCTCAGCAGGCAAGTCTGCAAGACTCCTATCTCCAGTAAACCACCTAAATGCCAGAAGTGGAGCTAGGGCTCAAGTGGTAAAGTGGAGGGAGAGAGGAGAGAGAGGAGAGAGAGGGGAGAGAGAGAGAGGGGAGAGAGAGAGAAAGAGAGAGAGAGAGGAGAGAGAGAGAGAGAGCACTCATGGAAACTGCCCAGGCCCTGAGTTTAAACCCTAGGACTGGCAGAAAGAGAGAAAGAAAGAAAAAAGAAGAAAAGAAAGAAAAGGGAGGTAGGAAAAAGGAGAAAGGAAGGAAGGGAGGGAGGGAGGGAGGGAAGATGGGAGGGAGGGAGGTTGGGAGAGGAGGGAGGGAGGTAGGGAAGGAGGGAGGGAGGGAGGGAAGGAGGGAAGGAGTAAGGGGGACTGACAGGGAGAAAGAAGGGGAGCAAGAAAGAGGAGAAAGGGAAGAGCAAAGAAGGAAGGGAAAGGGGGAAAGGAAATACATAAACGTATACACAGGCACTTATGCATATTTATATATATGTATATGTATATCTATCTATCTACATGTTTACCTAGCAAAAGCCCCTACCTTTGCTGGACATAGACTGGAGGCGAGGCAGTGTGACTTACAGGTTCTCTTGGGTCTTCCGAAAGGAAAAGATGAGCGGGCACTGGTGGCTCACACCTGTCATCCTAGCTACTCAGGAGGCTGAGATCTGAGGATGGAGGTTCAAAGCCAGCCCAGGCAGGAAAGTCCATGATACTCTTATCTCCAATAAACCACTTAGAAAACCAGAAGTGGTGCTGTGGCTCAAGTGGTAGAACGCTCACCTTGAGCTGAAGAGCTGAGGGACAGTGCCCAGGCCACAGGACCATGGGATAGGCATGTTAGGCAAGCACTCATGAGTTCTACTTCTGGCCTGACAAACTAACTGGTGAGTCATGGGGCTTCAACTCAGGGCTGGGCGCTGTCCCTTAGCCTCTGTGTGCTGAAGTCGAGCGCTCTTCTAGGCTGGCTGTGAACCACAATTCTAGATCTCAGCCTCCTGAGTACTACGATTACAGGGGTGACCCACCAGTGCCAGACAACAAACTAGCTTTCTACTGGTATGTGGACAGGAGAACAAAGGCTGTTCACAGACATCCCAAGGTGTTAAGATGCAGAGATGCCAACGGACAAAGGACCCACAGTTGCAGCACTGAGAAGCCAAAGCCCCGCCTCCCCCTTTTTTAATGTACGGACTCAGGTCCTACTGCTCTCAACTTTTTCTGCTCAATCCTTGTGCTGTCACTTGAGCCACATTTCTAGTTCCAGCTTTTTGCTGGTTAACTGGAGCAAAGTCTTCTGGATTTGTCTACATGGGCTGATTTTGAATCTTAATCTTCAGACTTCAGCCACCTGAGTGGCTAGGATTATAGGCATGAGCTACAAGTGCCCAACTCCATAGATCGGTTGTGGGACTTGAACTCTGGGCCTGGGCGCTGTCCCTGGGCTCTTCAGCTCAAGGCAAGTGCTCTACCACATGAGCCACAGTGCCACTTTGATTTTCTGGAGATTAATTGGAGATAAGAGTCTCACAGACTTTCCTGCCTGGGCTGGGCTGGCTTTGAACCATGATCCTCAGATCTCAGCCTCCTGAGTAGCTAGCATTACGCTGGCACCCGGCTTATACTCTATTATTTTTTATTTATTTACTTTTGCCAGTCCTAAGGCTTGAATCCTGGGCCTGGGTGCTATCCCTTAGCTCTTCAGATCAAGGGGAGCACTCTACTGCTTGAGCCACAGAGCCACTTCCGGTTTTCTAGTGGTTAAATTGGAGATAAGAGTCTCATGGACTTTCCTGCCCGGGCTGGCTTTGAACTGCAGATCCTCAGATCTCAGCCTCCTGAGTAGCCAGGATGACAGGTGTGAGCCATGGGTGCCTAACTCCTTCTTATACTTCATACCACACTAGAGGGCTGAACAAGGGAGTACTGGAGGACTAAGCGGGGGCACTGGCATCTAAGCTCTCACAGGAGGAAAGGCAGAAGCCCCAGTGAGGAAGGGGCAGTGTCAGCAAACTTGTGAGGACATGGCACCACCTGCCAGACACAGAGCCAGCCCCAGATCTCCTCCATGGGCACTCAACTGGCTTGACATAGACATCTTTTCATTATGGTGCTAATACCAGGCTTAAACTCGGGTTTCATTCTGGTGCCATTTTCTTGCTCAGTCTACAACTTTTTTTTTTTTTTTTTTTTTGGTCGGCCGTGGGGCTTGAACTCTGGGCCTGGGCGCTGTCCCTCAGCTCTTCAGCTCAAGGTGAGCGCTCTACCACTTGAGCCACAGCGCCACTTCCGGTTTTCTGGTGGTTTATTGGAGATAGGAGTCTCACGGTCTCTCCTGCCCGGGCTGGCTTTGAACCGCGATCCTCAGATCTCAGCCTCCTGAGTAGCTAGGATTACAGGCGTGAGCCACCAGCGCCCGGCTCACTCTACAACTTGAACCACACCTCCACCCTAGATTTTTTTTTGGTGGGGGGTCAGTCGTGGGGCCTGATCTCTGGGCCTGGGCGCTGTCCCTCAGCTCTTCAGCTCAAGGCGAGCGCTCTACCACTTGAGCCACAGCGCCACTTCCGGCTTTTTTCTTTTTGCTTATGTGGTGCTGAGGAATGGAACCCAGTGCCTCATGCATGCAAGGCAAGCGCTCTACCACTGAGCCACCTTCCCAGCCCGTTTTTTTTTTTTTTTTTAAATAAATCACTGCAGCTGGGCGCTGGTGGTGCTACTCAGGAGGCTGAGATCTGAAGATCATGTTTCAAAGCCAGCCCGGGAAGAAATATCCGTGAGACTCTTATCTCCAATTAACCACCAGAAAACCAAAAGTGGTGCTATGGAGCAGTAGAGAGCATGCTTTCAGCTGAAGAGCGCCTCTCCCCCCCCCACCCCTCCTTCTTTCTCCCTCTCTCCCCTTCTCTCCTCTCCTCTTGACAATCCTAGGGCTTAAACTCAGGGGCCTGGGCACTGTCGCTGGGCCTCTTCATACTCAAGGTTAGTGCTATACCAACTGAGCCACAGTGCCATCTGTGGCATTTTCTAAGTAGTTTATTAGAGATAAAAGTCTCATGGGGGGGCTGGGAAGGTGGCTCAGTGGTAGAGCGCTTGCCTTGCATGCATGAGGCCCTGAGTTCAATTCCTCAGCACCACATAAGCAAAAAAAAGGCGGAAGTGGCGCTGTGACTCAAGTGGTAGAGCACTCGCCTTGAGCTGAAGAGCTGAGGGCCAGTGCCCAGGCCCAGAGTTCAGGCCCCACGACAAAGAAAAGAAAGAAAGGAAGGAAGGAAGGAAGGAAGGAAGGAAGGAAGGAAGGAAGGAAGGAAGGAAGGAAGGAAGGAAGGAAGGAAGGAAGGAAGGAGGGAAAGATACCTTGGGGGCCAGAGTACCAGGCACGGCTCACACCCTCAGGGCCGTGGGAGGGCAGCCAGGGCGTGGGGTTGATGGGTTAGCGGCCGTACCACAAGAGGCCACATAGTTAGAGGTTTTGCTAACCTTTTCCTTACCAAGTGCAGTAGGGAAGGCACCCCAACACAGATGGAAAGGCCCCTCAGGTGACAGGCTACAGCCCTACCTGCCTGCGTTCCCGGCGTGTCAGCGTGTGGCCATTGAGGATGCGCCAGAGCGTGCGCGCGGCGATCTTCGCATCAATCCAGAGCAGGCGGAAGCCATGGTAGTAGTGCTTCAGCTCATCCAGAACCTTCTGCCCGAGGGACTGCTTCACTACCACCTTGGTGGGTGGGCTGTACACAGGGCCACCCTCCTCCAGCTTCTTGTTCTTGTCTTTTAAGGACTTGAGGGACTTCTCCACCACAGAGTCATCGCCAAGCCAGGGTGAGGAGTGCCAGCCCCGCACAGGAAGGTCCTGAGGTCCCGAGACAGCCAAGCTCACTGGGGCGGGCCTCCACGGCACCCCTGCTCCCATGCACAGGCGTGCCGGCCTTGAAGTCCAACAGCTGAAGGGCTCACCTCTGAAGCAAAGGTGCGCGGGGTGTGCTGGTGTGCAGCGGCCAGAGGGAACATCCCTAGAAAGAGAGAAGGAAAAAGCAGGGGTGGGAAGCAGGGCACCAGGGGCGCACACCTGTAATCCTAGCTACTCAGTAAGTTAAGATGTGAGGATTGTGGTTCAAAGCCAGCCCAGGCAGTAAAGTCCATGAGACTCGTATCTCCAATTAACCATGAGAACTGGAAGTGGTGCTGTGGTGCAAAGTGGCAGGACGCTAGCCTTGAACAGAAAACATCAGGGACAGTGCACAGGCCCTGAGTTCAAGCCACCAGACAGACAAAAAAAAAAAAGCAGTGATGAGAAGCCAGTAGCTATCTTTGATTGCTCAGCACCAAATACCACCAGGACCGTCAAACCACACGCCCTGGACCTTCCTTGGTTAATAGGTGCCACACAGCGGCAGCCATGGTAGTAAGGGATGCTGATACCGTGGGGGTGAGGGCTCTCTGGGGCTGCCGTGTGGGGAAGGAGTCTGCGGGACTGGGGGTGAGGGCAGCCGTGTGGGGAAGGGGTCTGCGGGACTGGGGGTGAGGGCAGCCGTGTGGGGAAGGGGTCTGCGGGACTGGGGGTGAGGGCAGCCGTGTGGGGAAGGGGTCTGCGGGACTGGGGATGAGGGCAGCCGTGTGGGGAAGGGGTCTGCGGGACTGGGGGGGAGAGGGGCTCTCTGGGGCTGCCGTGTGGGGAAGGGGTCTGCCGTGTGGGGAAGGGGTCTGCCGTGTGGGGAAGGGGTCTGCGGGACTGGGGGTGAGGGCTGCCGTGTGGGGAAGGGGTCTGCCGTTTGGGGAAGGGGTGAGGGCTGCCGTGTGGGGAAGGGGTCTGCCGTGTGGGGAAGGGGTCTGCCGTGTGGGGAAGGGGTCTGCAGGACTGGGGGTGAGGGCTGCCGTGTGGGGAAGGGGTCTGCCGTGTGGGGAAGGGGTGAGGGCTGCCGTGTGGGGAAGGGGTCTGCCGTGTGGGGAAGGGGTCTGCGGGACTGGGGGTGAGGGCTGCCGTGTGGGGAAGGGGTCTGCGGGACTGGGGGTGAGAGGGGCTCTCTCATGTGGGGAAGGGGTCTGTGGGACTGGCAGCAGGCACTGCCTCAGCTCACAGCATGTGGCTGGCAGCCTGGGGACTGTGCCCCAGAAGAGGTTCACAGCACAGCACTCCCTGGGCTGAGGCATGCTGCTGGCACAGCTCTGATGCCAGGCACTGGCTGCGGGGCCCCCGAGGCACCCTCCAGATCGTCCCTTACTCACACCCTTCACAGCCGGTGATGGCTGACACACTGCTGAAGGCCGGTGAGGGCACGCCGCGAAGGTGGGGTGGCAGGCAGGTGTGTACGTGTGCCCCATCGCAGTGTCTGTGCGCGTGCACGCACACGTGCCTCTCCTTCTCGGTCTATCTCCCCCACACCTATGGGAGCTTTCAATCTCTCTCCAAACCCTTGCCCAGCCTGCATCCAGGCACGGTCACAGGGTACAGGGTGGTGTCCACCCAGGCTCAGGGGACACTCAGCCAACTGCCAGTGGAAAGATGCCTTCCCCATTTCCTACCTTCCATGCCCTGACCTTGCCTTCACATGCACACAACAGTGCCTGCACCTGAAGCAAGTACCACCCGATTTCCTTGGCCTGCCAGTCCTGGGGCTTAAACTCTGGGTCTGGGCACTGTCCCTAAGCTCCTTGTGCTCAAGGCTAGCATTTTACCACTTGAGCCTCAGCATCACTTCCTGCTTTTTCTGTGGTTAGTTGGAAATAAGAACCTCATAGACTTTCCTGTCCAGGCTGGCTTCGAACTGGGACCTCAGATCTCAGCCTCCTGAGTAGCTAGGATGACAGGCGTGAGCCACTTACCCAACTTACCCAATCTTTACTAGGCTCAATTACCCACTTTCTCAACCTTCAGTTGGCAAGGAAGAGCATGGCTTACACAAGGCAGGATGCCAACAGAGGCAACTGACAGGCAAAAAACAAAGACCCAGAAATAGACCAACACATGGTTTACAGGAAGCACATGAAGTATCAGGTTAGGGCCTACGGCCTAAGACTTAACTAACTTCAAGCTCGTCAGAGATTATTGCTACTAACAGCCTAGGTGGAAAGGCTTAGCGATTTTTTTTTTTTTTTGGGTCCGTCGTGGGGCTTGAACTCTGGCACTGTCCCTCAGCTCTTCAGCTCAAGGCGAGCGCTCTACCACTTGAGCTACAGCGCCACTTCCAGTTTTCTGGTGGTTTATTGGAGATAGGAGTCTCACGGTCTCTCCTGCCTGGGCTGGCTTTGAACAGCGATCCTCAGATCTCAGCCTCCTCAGTAGCTAGGATTACAGGTGTGAGCCACCAGCGCCCGGCATGGTTTAGCGATTTTCAAACAGCACAAAATTATGTAGGTATTTTTGTTTTGTTTGCAGTATTATGGATGTAACTCAGGATCTTATACATATTAGACAAATGCTCTACTACTGAGCTGCATCCTCAGCCCAAATTATGTGATATTTAATCATTGTTTCTGAGCCAGGCAGGGTCGGGCATACCTATAACTCATGCACTCGGGAGGTTGAAGCAGGCAGATTGAAAGTTAAGCACTAGCCTGGGCTACACATTGAATTTTTTTTTTTTTTGGTCGGTCATGGGGCTTGAACTCTGGGCCTGGGTGCTGTCCCTCAGCTCTTCAGCTCAAGGCGAGCGCTCTACCACTTGAGCTACAGCTCCACTTCTGGTTTTCTGGTGGTTTATTGGAGATAGAAGTCTCACGGTCTCTCCTGCCCGGGCTGGCTTTGAACCGCGATCCTCAGATCTCAGCCTCCTGAGTAGCTAGGATTACAGGCGTGAGCCACCAGCACCCGGATACACATTGAATTTTAAGTCAACATAGACTAATGAAACAAAAATTGCTGGGGGCTGGGAAGGTGGCTCAGTGGTAGAGGGCTTGCCTCGTGTGCATGAGGCCCTGGGTTCAATTCCTCAGCACCACATAAGCAGAAAAAGCCAGAAGTGGCGCTGTGGCTCAAGTGGTAGAATGCTAGCCTTGAGCTGAGGATTTGAGGGACAGCGCCCAGGCCCAGAGTTCAGGCCCCATGACCGACAAAAAAATAAAAATTAAAAAAAAAAAAATTGCCAATCACAAAATCATTTGGATACTGCTGGCTCCCAAGTGTAGAAGAAGGCTAAACCACCTGTGGCTTGACTTCCTCCATTTCTCCTTCCCTTTTTCCAATGAATCATCCATGAAGTGAGGGAACCCGCTGAGCAAAAGCAGCATCTCAACAAGAAACGGACTGCTGCAGCGGGCAGACTGCCTGCGCTCCCGATGCGATGCTCTCTACGGCCACGGCCATGAAGTCTCCCTCGTGCCAGGATGGTGACACCACGAGCTGGCAGCCCTGCTGCCCTGCCGGAGCAGGGGGGCAGCAACGCCTCCCAGGCCAGCCAGGCAAGCAGGCAGGGGCCAGGGGAACCCAGATCCACTGCCTGCCCCAGTCCAAAGGCCCTGAGTTCAAGCCCCAGGACCCACAAAAAAAACAAAAACAAAAATGCTCCACCCTTAGCACAGGGGCCTGGGCTATTCTACCTGCAGATGACCTAAAACTGTAAAGTAACTTGAAAAATGGCTGCTGTTAATAACCAACTATCTGCATGACTCAACATTTCTTATTGTGTGCAGCCAAAATAAAAAATAAAAATTTTGGCTGGGTGCTTGTGGCTCATGGCTATAAAACAAAATACGCAGGTACCTGTAATCTTAGCTACTCAGGAGGCTGAGATCTGAGGATCACAATTCAAAGCCAGCCCAGACAGACAAATCTGTGAGACTTTTATCTCCAATTAAACCTAAAGGTCTAGAAGTGGAGCTGTGGCTCAAGTGGTAAAGCACTAGCCTCGAGCAGAAAAGTCCAGGGACAGCACCTAAGGCCTGAGTTCAAACGCTAGACACACACACACACACACACACACACACACACACACACACAAATAACTTTTTTAAACAGATGGTGCGCTTTAATAGCTACTAAGTCTTTATGGATGACTGGCAGGTTTTATTTTAGGGAATTAAATCTGTTTCAGAAAGCACCATTGGGGAATATTTCTCTGCTAAGTTAACAGCCTTAAATGAACACAAAACCTACAAACCCCAAAGGGGCTAGGGCACAGACATGCAGAGGAAGTGCTGCTGAGTCTTGCCGTCCCACAGGAAGCAGAGAGGCTACGTAAGGAGGGGGCTGAGCTCTGCTGACGTGCTCTGAGCTGAGGAGCTAGGACGGATGACTTCAGACAAGGCAGGTGTAGAGGTGGAGTAGAGGAGGCACAGCACAGCACAGGGGGAAGTTTAAGTCTGCATAAACAGGGGGGTGTGGATGCCACTTCCTTCAGAAGCTCTCTTAACTGGCCATGGCTGCCCACCCTCACCTGCCCTGTCACCACCTGTATCAGAGAATAGCACTGAGTATCAGAGAGGAGAGCGTAGTCCATCATGTATGAACGTGGCCGCAGATGGGACATAGGCCTGAGGTAGCATGTGCCTCAAAAATCAAAGCAGGGGCTGGGAAGGTGGCTCAGTGGCAGAGCGCTTGCCTTGCATGCCCGAGGCCCTGGGTTCAATTCCTCAGCACCACATAAGCAAAAAGAAGAAAGCCGGAAGTGGCACTGTGGCTCAAGTAGTAGAGAGCTAGCCTTGAGCTGAAGAGCTGAGGGACAGCGCCCAGGCCCAGAGTTCAAGCCCCACGACCGGACCCCCCCCCCCCCCCAAAAAGAGTCAAAGCACCAAAGAAAGGTCTGCCTTATACCTGTAGACAGGTCCCAATACCCCAACAGTGCCCTACATGGCCAAATAGCCTTGGGTACGACTACATGGAAGCCACTAGAAACAGCAGGTGTGTAAGCATGGCTTACACTAAGTATACAAAATTGTAGTGAGCTATGATTATAACTGTACTAAAAAATAAGATACAATGAAGTCCTGGTGGCTCATGACTAAATCCTAGCCACTGAGGAAGTTGAGATCTGACGATCTAGGTTTCAAGCCAGCTTAGGCAGGTAAATCTGAGATACTTACCTCCAATTAACCAGCAGAAAACAGGAAGTGGAGGTTGGCTCAAGTAGAGCACCAACTCTGAGTGGAAAAAGCCAAGCAAAAGCACAGACACGTTGAGTTCAGCACACACACAAAGATGAACTAACACAGC
This sequence comes from Dipodomys spectabilis, assembly GCF_019054845.1. Classification (NCBI taxonomy): domain Eukaryota; kingdom Metazoa; phylum Chordata; class Mammalia; order Rodentia; family Heteromyidae; genus Dipodomys; species Dipodomys spectabilis. The sequence goes on along the minus strand of NW_024871271.1, from coordinate 1,190,303 downwards.
CTCGGCATGGATAACACTTGCCTAAAGTGTGTAAGGTCAAATCCCCAGTGCCCAAAATGAACTAATATGTGTAAGCATAATTTTCAAAACAAAAAAAAAATTTCCTTGTGAGAGAAGATAGGCATGGATAAGTCAAAGAAAGATGGCTCAAAAAACAGGAAAGCCCACTCTGGCCTTGTATTTCTAACTCCAAAATGGAGAAAACACACTTGCTGTTTAAACCTTCCAAAATCAAAGAAGAAAAAAAAGACAAGGATTTTAAAAGAAATGAAACAGAGAAGCATGATCTGTTGTTTCCCAATAAGTAACAGTCCCATCCATGCCTAGTGCCCCCAAAAGACAAGCCCACTGGCACTGTTACGTACTCTTGGCTTCTCAACGCCACGGTCCTGGCACAACTGAGACAAGCACGGTCCCCCAGACTACCTACGACAAAAACAAAACACATTAAACAAATACTTCTCAAACAGGTGTTTTGGAAAGTCTTGGAGAATTGGGGCCTCTTTCATAGAAACCCTCCATATAAGTTTCTGGAATCCTCACTGACTGTTTCAGTGCCAAGCCCAGCGAGGAGATGAGGTCTGGAGGTGCTGGGTGGCCTGGTCAAGGCCTGTAGGATCTCCCAGCATCCCTCCTCCCCACACCATCAGTTGGCTTGGTGAAGCAGAGGCGAACAGCTACATGGCTCCTAAAGAGTGGACAGCCCTTCACAGCAAGCAGCAATTCAAGGGGCATGGACTGAAAATAAACGCCAAGGGCACCTCCTATTTCCAACAGAAGCATCAACTTAGCTCACTTGCATCACCCACAAGCTGTTGTGTGCTGCTGGCAGGGGCACGTGGGTGTGGGCGTGGGCGGGCGTGGGGCAGCAGACCAGACAGAGCCATCACCCCTGGCAGGGCAGGGGTCGGGCTGGCCAGTGCAGAAGCCAGCAGGGTGGCAGGGATGCCATTTCACCCCAACCCCTCAGGCAATGGGGGCAACACCAAGGATGTGGCAGACATCGCTGGCCACTGCATTGTTAGCAGGAGGCAGCTCTCAGGCAGCCACAAGGGAGGACCTTGCAGCGCTGGGGCAGGCTAGTCAAACTACCATTCAAATTTATAAGGGAAGTATGTTAGCTACATTCTTACCTATATCAAGTGTTACACTTTAAATTAAATGTAAAAAGAAACGGAGCAGGGAGCTCACCAAGCTTTCTACTCTTCTAGCTCCATGCAGGGTCAGTATTCCTCCCTGCCCCAGCCCTGCCCTTCTGGGACCTGGATCACCCAAAGCAGGCAGCCAGGGAGGACCTCATCTACCCATCTGTTCCACCAGCTTCCTCGGTACGTTTCCCCCAAACCTACAGAACCGTCCAGCTCTCCAGAGGAACCCTGGGTCAGAGCCACGCAGGGTGAGGGGCTCCAGAGCTGCAGTCTGGTCTGCACTCTAGGCTACCTTCACTTCTATGGGGTTCCAATTTTGGAGTTCCCATAAGCCTTTTCCCTTTTTTTTTTGCCGGTCCAGTGGCTCAAATGCTCTCCCTGAGCTCCTCTCTTTTGCTCAAGATGAGCGTTCCACCACTTGGTAGAACCACTTGGGCTACTGCACGACTTTCAGCTTTCTATGTGATTAATGGGAGATAAAAATCTCAGAAGCCTGTGATCCCAGCTACTCAGGAGGCTGAGATCTGAAGATTGGGGTACAAAGCCAGCCCGGGCAGGAAAGTCTGTGAGACTCTGATCTTGAATTAAATACCAGAAAACCGGCAGGGGCCCTGTGGCTCAAAGTGGTAGAGCACTAGCCTTCAGCAAAAGAGCTCAGGAACAGCGCCCAGGCCCCAAGTTCAAGCCCAACGTCCAACCTAAAAAAAGTCTCGCAGACTTTCCTGTCCGGGCTGGCTTCAGCCCATGATCTCCAGATCTCAGCCTCCTGAGTAGCCAGGTAGACAGGCCTGAGCCGCTTGTAGGTGGCATCCTTTTGATCATTTGCCAAAACCACTCACAGAAATCAGGAAAGCGCTCAGCCCATCGCCCGGGGGCGGCGAACCGAGCCCCCGGCCCCACCCCGCGGCAGCGGCCTGGGGAGCGGGTCGGTTCTCGCTCGGGGCCTCACTCGCGAGCGGCAGCCGGCGGGCGACTCGGAAGGCCGCGACCTCCTCTCTCCATGGAACCGCGGTGCTCAGGAAAAGCCACAGGCGGCGCCCAGGCCGCGAGTTCAAGCCCCGGGGCCGGCGAAAAGCCGTCATTTCCGGGCCGCAAAGCAGGAGCGGCGGCAGCGCGGCCGCCCCGGAGCCCCGCGGGCCGCCCCGGCCCGTGTCTGACTCCCGCGCGGGGGCCCCGGGGCGGCGCGAGGGCCAAAGGGCGCGCCGGTGCCCGGGCCCCGCCCGCCCGAGCCTCGGTCGAGGCGGTGACCCGCGGTGACTGGGGCGCCTAAGGTCACCGCGCGGGACGGGCGCGCCGGGGCGGGGGCGACACGCGGGGAGCCGCGAGCGGACGGGCCGAGGGGGACCGCCACGGGGCCGGCCGTGCGGAGGGACGATCGCGGGGCGACGCAGCGCGGCAGATGGCCAGTGTCCCCCTCGAGCGCGCCTCCGCGCCCCCGGCCCCGGCCCGGCCCCGCCGGCCCCGGCCGGCCCCGCCGGTGCTTACCCCACGGAGCGGCAGCGCCGGGCAGCGGCAGGCGGACGGGCCCCCGGCCGCGGCAGCTCCGGAACAAGATGGACGCCATGCGCCAGCCGCGGCGCCCGCCCGCTCCTCAGCGGCGGTCGGGGCTCTCGCCGTCCCGGCGGCGCCTGCACCCGGACTGCGCGGACCCCTGGCCGCAGCGGTTGGCTCACGTCAGCGGGCGCTCAACTCAAGGACCCGGCGCTGGCGGCGGCCATATCCCGGCACAGACGTCCGGAGGCGCGGGGCGGGGCGGGGCGGGGCGGCGCGGGGCGGACCGGCCGCCGCTCCCATTGGCCCCGCGGACGCCCGCGGCCGACAGGTGAGGGGCGGGCCTGCGCCACCGACTACCGGTCCCGGCGTGCACTCGGCCGCCTAGCCTCACGCTGCGCAGACTACAGTTCCCAGGGTGCACCGGGCGCTCCGTCCTTAGCGCGCAGACTACAGTTCCCGGCGTGCATCGGGAGTCCCGTCCTCAGGGCGCGCAGACCACCGATCCCGGCGTGCACCGGGTGGCGAGCACCGGAAAGGACTGCGGGCCGTCTGGAGGACTACGGGTCCCAGCGTGCACCGGGGCGAGCACTGCGGGCCTCGGCGCGCACCCGGTGGCCTACGTGAGTCTCGTCCTGTGCTGCGCGTGCGCGGTGCCCCCTCCTGCGTCCGGGCTGCAGCGCCGGCGGCTGCGGGCGGCCTGAGCTCTCGTCCGGGGCCGGCCCTGCCCCACACGTGGCGAGGATCCGACACGGAGGGCCCGCCGGGCGCCGGACACCCTCCGCCCGCGGCGCGGGGCACGGCCGCGGAGGCCCGTCCGGGCGGGACGCTGCGTTGGTGGCGTCTCACCCCGCACGCTGCTCCGCCCGCCCCAGTGGACGGTCACCGGGGCCCCCGGGACAGTGGGGCTGGGCCGGGCGTCGGCGTCCTCAACCCGCCCTCTCCCCGCGCGCCCGGCCGAAGCCTGCCCTCGGCCCCCCGACTCCAGCCCTGCCATCCGGAAGGGAAAAACAGGGCAGCCTGTGCTCTCTGACCCCGCCATCTGGATGTGTAAGGACTGCGGGACCTGCCCCGCACCCTGCGTTCGGGGCCTACAACCTAGCCCCACGCGCCGAGCGCTTCCCTGGGACTTCATTGCTCCCAGCCCTGGCTGCGTCTACCCTTCCTGCCCTCTTGAGATGTTCGGTGATGAAAACTCGGGGCAGGGCCTTGAACGTGCCTCAGCGGTACAGTGCTTGCCTGGCATGCGTGAAGCCCTGGGTTCAATTCCTCAGTACCGCATACACAGAAAAAGCCAGAAACGGCGCCGTAGCTCAAGTGGTAGAGTGCTATCGCCTTAGTAAAAGGCCCCGAGTTCAACCCCAAGAAAGACACACAACCCTCAGGGCATCCTGTGTGAGTCTTTTGTGCACACTCAGAATCTATGCTCTTTGGGTGCACACAAAAGAACTACTCCTAGCTTTCAGAAGGTGTTTAACAGCATGTCCCAAGAAGGCTTCTTCCTCTCCCCAGCACAGCCTATTGGGAAGAAGGAACCACCTGGGCTATTCCTTTTTTCTGGATCAAAGTAGAGAAGCTGAGCCCCGAGGCCTGACAGTGGGAGAGGGTCTTTGAAGATGGTTGGAAGCCCGCCTGTCCACTGAAGAGTGCTCTACATAGACCTCAGGAATCAAGCTAAGAATGCCCAAACCTAGGCCTTTGCTACCCACACATTGTAAAGGAGACCCCCCTTTCCACTTATTCTCCCCAGAGGCAAAAGCTGGAGGAGGAAGGGGAGAATATGAAGAACTAAAACAGTCCGTATCCCTAAATCCAGGATCCTGCCTAAGCCAGAATAGGCAGGTACTAAGAGTTAGAACTGGATTTTTTATTATTATTGTTATTAGAGATGAGTTTCCTACCCAGGCAGACTTTGAACCACCATCCTCAGATCTCAGCCTCCTGAGTAGCTAGGATTACAGGCGTGAGCCACCAGTGCCAGGCAAAACTGGACTTTTTATTTGTAGGACAGGGACATTGACCTTGAGCTTCAGAGGGCCTGCTCAGACTCTGTGAGTTGTATCATCTCCTTTGTGGATATTGTTGATTTTGAGCTTTGCTAGATGGATCTCAAGGACCCTTGCCTCTAATCATTCACACCCAAAATGGGCGCAGTTACTGTGAGGAACCCAAAGATTTTGTGGAAATGGCAGGTTATGGTTTCCAAGGCTTGATCACTAACTACTGCAGCTTCTACCTTGCCTCCAAGTAAGCTAACTGACCTCCTCCCCCTGCTGCAGAGCCCATCCTTAGCCCCAGCCAGATTTTAGGATAACTGTAGCGAGGGTGAGATCTTGTGTGACTAGACCTGCCTAGTTCCAAATTCTTTTTTTTTTTTTTAATTGTGAAAATACCGTATAGAGCAGTTACAATTACATGGGCATACTTCCAAATTCTTGACTAAAGAAACTACATGTGATAATATTTATCGTAGTGTTGAACCCCGTAAGTCTTGGGGGCAATCTGACGTGCAGCAGTGAGCGACAGATACAGGACGTGAGAATGTTTTGCCCCAGAATGCTATCCCATTTCCCCCCAAAAAATGGGTGCTGGTGTTTGAGCCTCCTCCACCCTGGCCAGTCCAGAAGGGTCAGGCAAGTTGCTCTCTGTAAAGTCGATGTGATCTCACCCCTAGGCACGTGTGGTCATTTCTCAGCCAAGGACAGTGGGATGGCTGAGGCTGCCCTTCACAAACTCGCATCCCCTGCACCTTTCCCGCTACCTCACAGTCCTTCAGCTTAGCAACGATCTTTGTTGTTGTTGATCATGGAGCTTGAACTCAGGGCCTGGGTGCTGTCGCTGCACTTTTTTTTTTTTTTTGGGTCCGGTTGTGGGGCTTGAACTCGGCCTGGGTGCTGTCCTTCAGCTCTTCAGCTCAAGGCTAGCGCTCTACCACTTGAACCACAGCGCCACTTCTGGCTTTTTTCTTTTTGCTTATGTGGTGCTGAAGAATCGAACCCAGGGCCTCATGCATGCAAGGCAAGCGCTCTACCACTGAGCCACCTTCCCAGCCCCCCTGCATTTTTTTTGCTTGAGACTAGTACTCTACCACTTTGAGCCACATTGCTACTTCTGTTTTCTGTTTTTGTTTTTTCTGTTGGTTAATTGGAGATAACGGACTTTCCTACTCTGGCTGGGAACTGCAATCCTCAGATCTCAGCCTCCTGAGTCACTGTGATTGCATGCATGAGCCACTGGTGCCTGGCTGGCTTGATTTTTCTTTTTGTTTGTTTGGTTTTTGGTACCAGGGACTAGTGCTGGGATTTTCTTTCAACTCAGGGCCTCATGCATATCATCAGGCAAGCACCCTATGGCTGAGCTACATCCCCAACCCTGCCCTTCAGCTCAGTAAGGGCACAGTCTCCTTGTGCTGTGCTTACAAACAGAATGGGGGGGTGGCAGGGAGTCAAGACTTAATTCAGGGATAACACCACTCTGGACTTCTTACCAGAAAAAAAGGTAGCTCATTTGTTTTGTCTAAGTTACATTGTTACAGCAGGTCAGGGAGAGAGTGCAGCAACAGCCAGTGGCAGATGCCTCCATATTTGCCATTTAGAGTCTTCAGTGTACAAAAGTATGTGGAAAGTAGATGAACTCTGAATCACCAAATAGTAAAGAACCAGACTTGTTATCTTAGTGCCCATCCCCAACCCCGACCTGGGCTGGTAAGCAAACGCAGGGGCTTGCACATGCTAGGCAAGCAGACTTTCAATTTAGCAACCTCTGAACTTTTTTTCTTTTCTTTTTTTGCAGGTCCTAAAGCTTGAACTCAGGACCTGAGCACTGTCCCTGAGCATCTTTTGCACAGGATTAGTGCCTCTACCATTTCAGCTACAGCTCCATTTCCAGCTTTTTGGTGGTTTATTGGAGATGAGTCTTTTTTTTTTTGGGTCCGGTTGTGGGGCCTGAACTCTGGGCCTGGGCACTGACCCTGAGCTTCTTTTTGCTCAAGGCTAGTGCTCTACCACTTGAGCCACACCACCACCTTTTTTCTGTTTATATGGTACTGAGGAATTGAACCCAGGGCTTCATACATGCTAGGCAAGCACTCTACCACTAAGCCACCTTCCCAGCCTCAGCCTCTGAAGTAGCTAGGATTGGGGGGTGGGGGCGGCACTGGCACCCAACTTAGTTTTAATAAAGCCATCTAAGTTTAAACAAGGCCACCTTGGTGTTTCTCGCTTTTATAATTGGAGCTATTCAGAAGGCTGAGGTCTGAGGATCATGGTTTGGAGCTAGTCCTATAGACAAATCCTTGAGACCTATCTCCAATTTACCAGCAGAGAGCTCAAAAACTGGAGGCATAGCTCAAATGGTAGAGTACCAGTCCTAAACAGAAAATGCCCAATGATAGAAGAGGCCCTGAGTTCAAGCCCCAGTAACTGCACAAAACAAAAAGCCAGGGCACAGGGCTGGGAAGGTGGCTCAGTGGTAGAGCGCTTGCCTTGCATGCTCGAGGCCCTGGGTTCGATTCCTCAGCACCACATAAGCAGAAAAAGCCAGAAGTGGTGCTGTGGCTCCAGTGGTAGAGCGCTAGCCTTGAGCTGAAGAGCTGAGGGATAGTGCCCAGGCCCAGAGTTCAGGCCCATGACTAACAAAAAATAAAATAAAAATAAAGTAAAAATGGAAAAAGAGCCATGTGCTGGTGGCTCACGCCTGTAATCCTAGCTCAGGAGACTGAGATCTGAGGAGTGCTGTTGGAAGCTGGAAGCTAGCCTCAGCAGGAAAGTCCATGGGGCTCTTACGTCCAATAAACCACTCAGAAAAAGCCACAAGTGGTGCTGTGGCTCAAGTGGTAGAGCAATAGTTTTGAGCAAAAATGCCAATTGAGATCCTGAGGCTCTGGGTTCAGGCCCTTGTAACCAGCATGTGTGTACATGCACACCTCACTGCAGGATAGGGGGGCCTGGGAGGTTGACCCAGGCTGGAAGCTCTTCTTCTCTGGTCAGCCTCTCACTCAGGCGCCAAACTGGTCACCAGTTAAGAAAATCAGTGGGCCCCAAATCTGGGATTAGGAAGCACTTTTCTCCATTCTGCTGGTGTGGAATTTAATTTCTTGCCACTTTATAATTTAAAAAAAGTGCTACTTCAGCACATGTTTCTTTAGCCAAAGCCCTAGTGCGTGGTGGGCCTGGAGCCCTGCCCTGGGTGGTCCCTAAAGCTGAGGCTGTCCAGGCCCACAGCAGAGGCTAGGAGGTTGGGGCAGCAAAGTAGCTCAGCCTCCTCCTTTTCCCTTTGAGGCTGGGGCTCCCAGAGCTGTAAAAATCAAGCAGCTGTTGGGCTTGGAGTGCTGGGACCAGTAAACATTTGTATGCATATTGATGTTTACTGTAGAGCTGGCCAGAACAGACCCACTTCTCCCAGGAGGGCTGGAACTCGGACTGGCCCTCATTCCCCAAACTAGGCAGGACCAATGCCCACCTCAGTGCTCCAGGATCTGAGGGGGGGGGGGGGGGCAGGATCTGAGAGGTAGGGCCAGAGCAGGGTGAGCTGAACTGACCTCTGCAGGCTCTCTAGTCCCCCCAGCAGATATCCTCAGGTTTTGCTGTGGGCTTCTTTTATTTTTTGCCAGGTTTTTTTTGTTGTTGTTGTTGTTGGTTGTGGGGCCTGAACTCTGGGCTTGGGCGCTGTCCCTCAGCTCTTTAGCTCAAGGCTAGCGCTCTGCCACTTGAGCCACAGCTCCACTTCCACCTTTTTCTGCTTATGTGGTGCTGAGGAATCAAACCCAGGGCCTCATGCATGCAAGGCAAGTGCTTTACCACTGAGCCACCTTCCCAGCCCCTTTTGCCAGTTTTGAGCTTGAACTCAGGACCTGGGCTCTGTCCCTGAGCTTCTCTGTGCTCAAGGCTATTCTCTGTGCTCAAGGCTAGTGCTCTGCCACTTGAGCCACAGCTTCACTTCTGGCTTTTTCTGTGTATGTGGTACTGAGGAATCGAACCCCAGGGCTTCATGCATGTGAGGCAAGCACTCTGCCACTAAGTCACATGCCCAGCCCCATGGGCTTCTCTTTATTGAGCTCTCCTGGCCCTGCCCAGCCCAACCCCTGCTGGCCCAGCTCGGGCTCCCACTGCTGATGCCTTCTCAGGGGTGTTCTGGAGGCTGTGTTGGGGACACAGGCTTCTTCCCCCTAGCGGGGGGGGGGGGGGGGCAGGCAGGGGAGAGTCTGTCTGGGCAGGTGTGCTCCTTCCTTCCTGATTGTTCTGGGAAATGGGCATGGCACTATTATTGGACCTTTTTTTTTTTGTCGGTTGTGGAGCTTGAACTCTGGGCTTGGGCCCTGTCCTTGTGCTCTTCAGCTCAAGGCGAGCTCTCTACCGCTTGAGCCACAGCACCACTTCTGGTTTTCTAGTGGTTTATTGGAGATAAAGTCTCCCAGGGGCTGGAGAGGTGGCTCAATGGTAGAGTGCTTGCTTTGCATGCCTGAGGCCCTGGGTTCAATTCCTCAGTACCACATAAGCAAAAAGAAAAAAAGCCGTAAGTGGTGCTGTGGCTCAAGTGGTAGAGCGCTAGCCTTGAGCTGAAGGGCTGAGGGACAGCGCCTAGGCCCCGGGTTCAGGCCCCATGACCCCCCCCCCAAAAAAAAAAAAAAAAAAGCTCAGGGACAGTACCAGGTCTTGAATTCAAGCCTCACAACTGACCAAAAACAAAAACAGAACAAAACAACAAAAAAAAGGAGTCTCCCAGACTTTCCTGCTAGGGCTGGCTTTGAACCTTGATCCTCAGAGCTCAGCCTCCTGAGTAGCTAGGATGACAGGCATGAGCCAGTGGCACCCAGCTTATTGTACCCATTTTACAGAGTACTAACAACTCGCTTCACCAGGAGATTGAATTGTGTCTCCTAACATACTTTCCAGTCCTAGCCCTGTGGATGCGACCTTGTTTGGAAATAGGATCTTTCCACATGTCACCAGGGTGAGATGAGGTCACTGAGGGGCCCTGGCCAGTGCTCATAGGGAGTGCAGACCTGGAGAGACACACGGCACACATCCACTTGATGGTGGAGGTGGAGAGAAGAGAGATGCCAGCCAAAGATTGCTGGCAGCCATGGGACGCTTGGAAGAGGAAAAGGATGGGGTTCTTCCCAGAGCTGCTGCATCCTCGCAGTGTTAGCTTCAAGGACACCCTGTTTGGGTGGCTAAGCAACCCGTAAGAGGGGGAATGAGGTCTTGAAGACTGATGGTCCAACTCCAGAGGTAGTATTGCTACTTGGGGCTGAGATCCGGCCTACCCTGGGAAGTGCTCGCACAGCTAAGACCTGGGGGAAGGGAAGAGAAGGTCAGTTTGGTTCCACAGGTGACTCCAGTCAAGGGCTCCCTAAACTTGAGGCTGTGCTGGCTTGGGGGCCTCCCTGGCAAGCAACCTTGGGGAGGATGGGTCTGAACACTGCCCCTGTGATCTGGCTTGTTCTAGGATGGGCACTTCATGCTGCTTAGCCAAGACTTGGAGGTGAGGGGGTTCTTTAACCAGACTTAAGTCCTGCCTCCATCTCCTCTGCCGAGTAGGCACTCTTCTCAGGGAGGCTGGCTTCTAGGTCCTGGCAAAGCTTTTGGGATAGCTGCTCCAAGGGCTCTGTCTGGCCAGGACATAGTTCAAAACCCAGCCTAGGGGACAGCCTTGCTTTCGGTGGGGAGAGCAGAGTGGTCAGGGCAGGAGGAGGGCTTTCTTGTCCTCTGCCTGGTATCTCCTCTCCCTTCCTTAGAGATGGGACCACCTGGGGCCCAGGAAAAGGGGCAGCCTGGGCCCTCAGTTTCCACTTGGAAGCCCTCTTTATCTGGCCTGGGATGGAGAAAGACTGGGGTCAGAGTGCACACATCCCCATGGAAACAGCAATAAGCCTGGCCCCTGGGGATCCCCAGCCCTGGTGGGGGATGGGGAGACCAACCAGGGTCTCAGGAGCTCTTTGGCTAAGGGGTCTGGGCCTTACTTTTGTCAACAGCTCTTATAAGATAGCCAAGAAATTCTGAGGAGTGGGGAAGTGAGGGGCCTTCAGTGAGGGTGGACAGCCGACTGTACCTCCCCTAAAGTTGTAGACATAGTAGGTAGGTACAGAGTGCAAGCATCCAGTGCAGAGGCCCAGAGAAGAGAAACCCCCCACCTTGTTTTTTTTTTTTGGGGTCTGGTCGTGGGGCCTGAACTCAGCCTGGGCGCTGTCCCTCAGCTCTTCAGTTCAAGGCTAGCACTCTTACCACTTGAGCCACAGTGCCACTTCCGGATTTTTTCTTTTTGCTTATGTGGTGCTGAGGAATCAAACCCAGGGCCTCAGACATGCACTGAGCCACCTTCCCAGCTCCCCCCCCCAACCTTTTTTTAAGTGCTAGGCAAAACCTCTAACTTCATGAGCCTTGCTCCAACCTTTTTTTTTTTGTCGGTTGTGGGGCTTGAACCTGGGCTTGGGCACTGTCCCTGCATTCTTCAGCTCAAGGTGAGCACTCTACCGCTTGAGCTACAGCGCCACTTCCGGTTTTCAAGTGGTTTATTGGAGATAAGAGACTCACAAGACTTTCCGGCCTGGGCTGGCTTTGAACTGTGATCCTCAGATCTCAGACTCCTGAGTAGCTAGGATGACAGGCGTGAGCCACTGGTGCCCCGCTGGTTTTGTATTTTTTGAGATAGGGTCTGGCTAACCTTGCTTTGAACACTGGATCCTTGATCTTCCACCTCCCAAGTATTTGAGATGACAGGCCTGCCCCACTATGAAAGCCTTGAGAAAAATCAAAACAAGCCTTTGCCAGGCTGCTACTGTCCCAAGTGCCCTGCCCAACTCGGGGCCCAACCAGGGCAGTCTGGAGCTTCTCCACGCAGAGGCTCTCTGGCCTGCAGGAGGCTTTCTCTTGTTAGCCTGCAATGCCTGTGGTACTGTCCAGGCCCTCAGAACTTAAGACTGCCTACCTGTGTGCCCAAAGAGGAACCATGTGGGACGGAGGCATTTCTTTTTTTTTTTTGGGTCCGGTCGTGGGGCCTGAACTCTGGGCCTGGGCGCTGTCCCTCAGCTCTTCAGCTCAAGGCTAGCACTCTACCACTTGAGCCACAGCACCACTTCCGGCTTTTTTCTTTTTGCTTATGTGGTGCCGAGGAATCGAACCCAGGGCCTCATGCATGCAAGGCAAGCGCTCTACCACTGAGCCACTTTCCCAGCCCCCAGAGGCATTTCTTGAGGCTGCGTAGCACCTGGTATGGGCACTTTCCTTTCTGCCCTGCTTGGGCCAGGGCATGCTGGGCTCAGCAGCCCAGAGGAACTGGAGGGGACCGGAGGAAGGCTAAAGCTAGGCATGAAAAGACCAGCTAGCCTCAAATGTCTTCCTTCAAGAAAAGCCAAACATACACTTGCATGTTTTGAATAAATTTGCATGTTGATGGCACTACTCTAAATGCAGATTTTTTAGGGAAATATGTCTCTACTTTCCACTCTGTGAAATCAAATATGGTGGTATTCCACATGAGCTGTGGGGACTTAGAAAGTGTTGAGGAAGCAGACAGCTTTCAGGCAGTACCCCAAAGGGAAGGGACAGAAAGATCCAGGGCCAAGGCAGGTCACTTTTTTTTTTTTGTCAGTCGTGGGGCCTGAACTCTGGGCCTGGGCACTGTCCCTCAGCTCAAAGCTAGCACTCTACCACCTGAGCCACAGGGCCACGTCCGGCTTTTTCTGACTATGTGGTGCTCAGGAATGGAATCCAGGGCCTCATGCAGGCAAAGCAAGCACTTTACCACTGAGCCACCTTCCCAGCCCAGGTCACCTATTCTTCAACCTCAGCTGGAGAGGCTTGGTCAGCGCCCGGCTGTACCGCTTCCAGGAGCCCTTTGTGGCCCAAGTCCTGGTGGTGAACACTGTGTTGAAGGGCATCTCTTCCGGTCACCGCGGGCCCCTGCACCCACACTGCATTCGGATGAGACCACTGGAAGGTCTGGTGGGACCCTCGCCCGAGGGAGGCCAGTTCCTGCTGCAGTGGGAAACAAATGGAGCTCGTGGGAGAGCAGTGGGGAGGGAGTCTGACCCTGCTGGACTGGCCCCCCCTGCCCTGGGGTCCTGGCCCCAAACCCTTGGCTCTCTGCCCCTCCTCGCCGGTTCCGCTTGCTTTCCCGGTGCCCTGCCCCTCACGTCTCCCAGAGCCCGGGAGGGTGGGCGCGGCCGAGGGTCCGGGGAGGCGAGGCTGGCCCACCAGGCCGGGCTAGTGCGGCCGGGAGCGGGAGGGTCCCGGCCCCCGGCTGCACGGCGGCTGTGGGTGGCCGGTGACTTCCCGCGGCGCGGGATCCTGCGATGCCCGCACTTCCGGGTGCCGGGAGCGCAGAGCCCCGACCAACGGCCGCCCGCAGGGCACGGCTCCCGGAACTCGGTCGGCTCGAGCCCCCGGCAGCCCCGAGCCCCCGGCAGCCCCGAGCCGGGTACGGACACCTGTGGAGCTCGCCAGGCGGGCCACGGCGGGGAGGGCGCCGCCGAGGGAGGCCGGGCTGCGACCCTGACCGGGCGCGGGCCCTCCCCCCGCCGCGCTCCCGCTCCCCGGCCCCACTCCCCGGGAGGCGCGCGGGGCGGGGCGGGGCCGCGGGACTCCGCCGGGGCCACGGCGTGTGGCGGACGACGGCCGGCCCGCGGTTCTCCCCGCGCCCGGCGCCTTCCTCTGACAAGTGCGAGGCCGGGCCGGGGCTTGACAGGCGGGCGTCCCGGGCGCCGCGGGGTCCGCGCGCCCCGCAGACGCCTCGGGCGCCCGGCCGGGCCGGCGGCGCCAGCGGTGCGGGCTGCGGCTCGCGGCTCCCGCCGCCGGCGGCCGGCGCTCCGGGCCCGGCGGTTGGGCGTGGCCGCCACCTCCCGCGCTCCGCGTCCGCTCGAGGCCCGGCGCCCGCGTCCGCGCCCACGCCGGGCTCCGGGGCCGCGCGCGGCGATTGGGCGGCGAGCGTGACGTCACCGCGCCGGGGCTCGCCGCAGTCGCGGAGCCGGCCGTCGCCCGCGCGCCGGGCGAGGAGCGGGAGCCGGAGAGGAGCGGGCTGGCGCGCGCCCGGCGCCCCCACCCGCGCTCGGGCCCGCCGTCCGCCCCGCGCGCCCCGCCGCCCGCCGCTTGCCGCCCGCCGCCCGCCGCGCGCGGCCTCGGCGCGGATTTGAAAAGCCCGGTCCGCGGGCGCCGTGAGGCGGCAGCCAATCAGCGGCGCGCACTTTTCCCGCGGCTTCTGGGGGCGGCGGCGGCCCCGGCGGCGGCGGCGGCGGGCGGGAGGCGCGGGGGCGGGGTCGGCGCCGCGCGCGGAGAGCCTCGGCCTGGCCGCGCTGCGCCCGCCGCCGCCGCCGCCGCCGCCGCCCCCTCCCGCGGCCCTGCCCTCCGCGGCCTCGCGCCCGCCGCCGCCGGACAGCCGCCACCGGACAGCCGGGCCGAGGATGCGACGCAGCGCAGGTCACTGGGGCCGCCCGCCGGCCGCCGCGGGTGCCCGCCGCCGGGCGGGGACGGGAGGCCGGGAGGTCGGGGACGCGAGGCCTGCGGGCCCGAGGGGGCGGCGGGAGGAGCGGGGCGCCCCGCCCGGGCGGGGGGGGGGGCAGCGCCGGGAGCGGGGAGACCCGGGGAGGACGCGCGGTCCGCGGCGTCGGCGGAGGGCCGGAGGCCGGGAGGACGCGGCCCGCGGCGCCGGCGGACGCGGAGGGCCGGCGGCGGCTAACGGGGCGGCGGGCGCGCGGCCATGTTGGGCCAGCGGGCCGGGGCTGCACCTGTGCGGGGCCGGCGGCCTCCGCCTTTGTTCCCGCGGCGCGGGGCCGGCCGGGCGGGCCTTTGTGCGGCGCGGGGCGCCGGGCCCGGGGCGCGGTGGGAGGGGCGGGCGGCCGGGCCGGCGGCCGCCGAGCGGCGCTTTTTGTGTGCGGCGGCGCCGGGCGCTGACACTCGCGGCTCGGCCGTTGGTCAGCGCGGCGCGCCCCCGCCGGGCGCGCGGGGCCGGCCGGGCAGGTGGAGGCGCGGCGGGCCGGGCCCGCGGTCCGCCCGGCCGGCGTGGCGCCGCGCCCCGGGCCGCCGCCGCCGCCGCCCGGCCGAGCTCGCCCCGCGCGCCGGAGCCCGGCCTGGAGCCCCGGCGCCTCCCGAGGCTGGCCTTGAGTTAGGGCGAAAAGCAAACGGACGAGGCCCGGCCCCGCGCCCGGCTCGAGAGCCCGTCCGCGCCGGTCCTGCGCGAGAGCCGCGCTCGGGGGGACGTCGGGGCGCCGGCCTCGCCCCGCCTCGCCCGGCCTGCGGCCTTCGCCGAGCGCCCGGTGGCCGCCGCTCCCCTCAGGCACGGCCGGCGAGGCGGTGAGTGTGGAAAGCCAGCGGGGGCCGCGCGGCCCTGAAGCCCGTCACGCGTTCGCGTGTGGCCGAAGGGAGCGAGCGCGGGGCCGTGCGGACCCCGTGCGGACCCCGCGCGGGCCGAGTTGAAGCCTTAGCCGCCTGCTAGCCGTGAAGAGCGCTCGTGCCTTCGACTCGGCTGCTTTTGAGTCATTTCCTTTCCTTTCCTTCCATTTTCTCAGCCGCCCTCCGTTTGGGGCTGAGGGTGGGAGGACTTAGCTGCTGCTGGCCAGTCTGCGTAAGCGTCTGTGCCCTGCATCTGTTCCCAGCAGAGCCCCGTCCTTTCTGCTCTCTGATTACAGTGGTCAGCATTCCCTTCTAAGAGTATCAGATAATGAACTTTGAGACTTCCAAAGGATAACGGACAGTTCTTAGCACAAATGTGATATATTCATGTGTAACATAAACTGGCATGAGGTGTGTGAAGGTCCAGAGAAAATAAGGCAAACTGGCTACAAAGGTTGACTCCTAGGTGTGTTTTTTATTATATTTTATTGGTCGTGGGGCTTGAACTCGGCTTGGGCACAGGTCCCTGAGCTTTTTCACTTAAGGCTAGCACGCCATCACTTTGAGCAACAGCTCCACGTAGGGTTTTTGAAAGGTGGCTAGTTGGAGCTAAGAGTCTCACGAGATTTCCTGCCTGGACCGGCTTTGAATGGCCATCCTCAGATCTCAGCCTTCTGAGTAGCTAGCATTACAAGCACGAGCCACTGAGGGCCCCTGCCCTCCTCATAGGTTTGTTATGAAGCTAGTTCTACAAGGATATCCCAACATGACTTGCTGAATGTGAATAACCAGATAGAAATAAGTCCAAGTTGCAGGAATCGGGAATTAAGAGACTTTGTGGGCTTATTAAAAAAGGTTGTGATGTGCTGTCCTAGAAGTAGTAGTGAGATTTTACAAGGTTTATTCACATGGCAGAATGTGAACTAATTAGTTACTTCCTTTTTTTTACAGTTTTGACAATAAAATGTAAAATGTGAAAGTAGGTAGACTTAGGCATACCAGGAAGTGCTTGTGAGAGGCTAGAAAACACTAATAAGAAGCATACTGTATGAACTGTTACAAATTTCTTCACCAAGTTAGGGACATGTAACTGAGGCTGGGTACTAGAGGCTCACATCTATAATCCCAGGTACTGGAGGCTGAGATCTGAGGAGTGCAGCTCAAAGCTAGTTGAGACTGTTAGCTCCAGTTGACCACTCAAAAATTGGAAGTAGTGCTATGGTTCAAGTGGTAGAGCACAAAGGTTCAGGGACAGTGCACAGGCCCTGAGTTTAAGCCCCACAAATGACCAAAAAATCCCCCCATAAAAACCAGAACTGGCTGTTGCTCAAGTGGTAAAATGCTACCCATGAGCAAAAAAAAAGGTAGTTCTTAGGCCCTGAGTTCAAGCCCTAGTCCCATCTTAAAAAAAAAAAAGTGAATGGAGGATGGATGTGCTTTCAAAATGATGCTGATTATTTTTAGAATAGGTTCTTGATTCCCACCTGAGTCAGGATCAGCCTATTTTTAGGCTTCTCATGGTTGCTGGAATCACAGGTTGTGCTACTGTGTCCCTCTTCCCTCCATGGAGATGAAGTCTCTAAGACTTTTCTGCCCTGGCTGGACTGGCACTGTGATCCTTCCAGTCCTCTTCTCCATGAAGTCTCAAGTGATTGGCGCCCACCACTGCACTTAGCTCTTGGTTGTGAAGTCTTGAGAACTTTGCTGGGTCTGTCTCAAACCTTGATCTTCCCATTTTTGGTCTCCCAAGGAGTTAGGGTTACAAGTGTGAGCCACCAGTCAGTCACCAGTTGAAATAACCCATCTCAGTGCTAGTCTCTGAGTTATTTGTCTTTTTTTTTTTTTTGGTCATGTTAGAGCAGAAAGAGTTCTAGGAACTGAGTATGAAAGGGAAGGAGTCGGGCTAGCACCAGTTCACTTTAACTGAGGAGACAAGTCTAGGTTTCCCTAAGTTAGTTGCTTTTGCTCATCATGCCTTATTGAAATGTTAACTGGAAATTAACCCAGAAACATTTCAACTATATAAGTACAACAGATAATAAGACTATGTGGAACAAGAGTTTTTGTGTATTACATTGTTGATTGATTTATTGTTTTTAGCACTGGACAAGGTAAAAAGGAAAAAAGTATGTAAAGTAGGAAAGCAAGAGATGACACCAAAGCTAGAGAGGATTAGGTTTAAATTTAAGAATTGTCTTTTTGGTGCCCATCCTAGGGCTTGAACTCAGGGTCTCTGCACTTTCCCTAAGCTTTTTTTGCTCAAGGTTACCACTTGAGCCACAGTTCCATTTCGTCTTTTTGTGGTTAATTGGATATAAAAGTCTCATGGAGCTGGGTACCTGTAATCCTAGCTTCTCAGGAGGCTGAGATCTGAGGATCATGGTTCAAAGCCAGCCTGGGCAGGAAAGTCCATGAGACTTATCTCCAATTAACCACCAGAAAACTGGAAGTGGCTCTGTGGTTCAGGTAGTAGAGCGCTGGCCTTGAGCTGAAGAGCTGAGGGACAGGCCCAGGCCCAGAGTTCAAGTCACCACAAGACTGACAACAACAAAAGTCAGTCTCATGGACTTTCCTACTAGGGGCTGGTTTCAAACCTCTGTCCTCAGATCTTAACCTCCTAGGATTATAGATAGGGCCATTGGCATCCTGCTACCAGCTCCCTCTCTCCCCTCCCCCCCAATCTCTCTCCTTTTTTGCCAGACCTGGGCTTGAACTCAGAGCCTGGGCATTGTCTTTTTTTTTTTTTTTTTAATGATGATGAGGTTTATCCTTGAACTTTTTTTTTTTTTTTAAATGATGATGAGGCTTATCCTTGAACTTTTTTTTTTTTTTTTTGTCGGTCGTGGGGCTTGAACTCTGGGCCTGGGCACTGTCCCTCAGCTCTTCAGCTCAAGGCGAGCGCTCTACCACTTGAGCTACAGCGCCACTTCCTATCCTTGAACTTTTATGCTTAAGAGTAACCATCTACCACTTTGAGCCACAGTTCTACCCCCAAGGATTTTTTGTGGCTAATTGGAGATGTGTTAGTTGGTTAATTGGGAGTTTCTTGCCCAGGCTGGCTTCGAACCTTGGTCTTAGATCTCAGTCTCTTGAGTACCTAGGATTGTGGTCATGAGCCACTGATGCCAGGCACAAGCCCTATTGATATGGCTTTATTTCTCTTTTGAGGAATGGTTATTGACAGTGAAGATTGTGGAGAGAAAGATATTAAATGTTGATTTTATTTTATTTTTTTCTTTCAGTCATGAGGCTTGAACTCTGGGCTTGGGCGCTATCCCTCAGCTCTTCAGCTCAAGGTGAGCACTCTACCACTTGAGCCACAGTGCCACTTCTGGTTTCTGGTGGTTAAGTGGAGATAAGAGTCTCACAGACTTGCCTACCCGGGCTGGCTTTGAACTGTGATCCTCAGATCTCAGCCTCCTGAATAGCTAGGATTATAGGTGTGAGCCATCAGTGCCCAGCTTTAAATGTTGATTTTTAAACATTTTTATTTGAATATTTGTTCCAGTATAGCTTTTGAAAGAGTTGATTGATTGGATAAAATTTGGTCTGCTAATCAGAAGTCAAGACAAACCATGCTGGACGTGGTAGTACATATCTGTCATCCCAGAAGATTGAGGTTTGAGGCCATCCACACAAAAAGTTTAGATTTCCTATTTCAACAAATAAGTTGTCTGTGATGATTCATATTGGTAATCCCAACTGCTGAAGAAGAGTATATAGAAGGATCATCTCAGGCAGAAACAAGACCCTAACTGAAAAATAGCTAAAGCAAAAAGGGGTAGTGGCATGGCTCAAGTGGTAGAGTGCCTATCTACCAAGTGGATGCCTGAGTTCAAACCTTTTCATACTGAAAAAAAGAAAATTAAAAAGACCTCAAATTAATTTGGTTTTTGAGTCTGCCTTTCTAAAACCAAAGGACCTCTGTGAGTTGTTTTTTGTTTTTTTTATTTTTATTTTATTTTTTTTATTATTATTTATTTTTTATTGTTTTTTAGGGTGAGGGTTAGGGTGAGGGTTAGGTTTAGGGTGAGCGTTAGGGTTACGGTTAGGGTTTGGGTGAGGGTTAAGGTTAGGGTAGGGTTAGTTTGAGGGCTAGGGTGAGGGTTAGGTTTAGGTTTAGGGATTGGGTGAGGATTATGATTAGGGTTAGGGTTATGGGGAGGGTTAGTCTGAGGTGTATCATTTTTTTTGTTTTTTTGTCTGGTCGTGGAGCCTGAACTCTGGGCCTGGGCGCTGTCCCTCAGCTCTTCAGCTCAAGGCTAGCGCTTTAGCTCTTGAGCCACAGTGCCACTTCGGGCTTTTTTCTCTTTGCTTATGTGGTGCTGAGGAATGGAACCCAGGGCCTCAGGTTTGCAAGGCAAGAGCTCTACCACTGAGCTACCTTCCTAGCCCCACCTCTGTGAGTTTTAAATGTCCATATTTTGAGAGAATATGTAAGGGTAGAAGGGAAGGGCTGAGTGTGTTGGCACACATAATTCCAGCTACTGAGGAGACAGAAAGACTGGAGGAAGATCAGAGTCTTCGGCCAGACCAGGCAAAGCTACCATGAGACATTAAAAGACTGAGAATGTGGCTCTAGTGGCTGGTAGACCACTTGCCTAGAACTAGGTTCCAGTTGTGAGTTCATTCTCCAGTATCTCAAAACTGAAGTGTCAGAGTGGGCTGAGTCATGACCTACAGCTCAGAAACCCGACAATAAGACTCCTTGGTGAGAACATAGAAAACCTTTTTCTTTTTTAAGTTCACTGTGCTGGCATTTAGAGATTCGATAGGAATGGAGTTTAATGCAGTTCCTTTTTGGTTGGCTATTGAGCTTGAACTAAGGGCCTGAGCTTTTTTTTGTGTGTGTGTGTGTGCCAATCCTGGGCTGGAACTTAGGGCCTACACACTGTCCCTGAGCTGCTTTTTGCTCAAGCCTAGCAATCGGTATATCATTTGAGCCACAGCGCCACTTCTGGCTTTTTCTGGTATGTGGTACTGAGGAATTGAACCCAGGGTTCCATGAACTCTACCAATAAGTCAGATTTCCGGTCCGACCCTGAGCTTAGTGCTCTACCACTATGAGCCACAGCGCCACTTCTGCTTTTCAGGTGGTTCATTGGAGATAAGAATCTCATGGAGGGGCCGGGAAGGTGGCTCAGTGGTAGAGTGCTTGCCTTGCATGCATGAGGCCCTGAGTTCAATTCCTCAGCACCACATAAGCAGAAAAAGCTGGAAGTGGTGCTGTGGCTCAAGTGGTAGAGCACTAGCCTTGAGCTGAAGAGCTGAGGGACAGTGCCCAGGCCCAGAGTTCAGGCACCATGACTGGCAAAAAAAAAAAAAAAGAATCTCATGGATTTTCCTGCCTGAGCTGGCTTCCAATTGTTAACCTCAGATCTCAGCCTCCTGAGTAGCTAGGATTACAGGCATGAGCCACCAGTGCCTGATTAATATGCCGTTAATATGCTTTTTTATATTTTTAATGTTTTCATGTTGAAATGTTTTTTCTCTTTGCTTTTGCTGCTATTTTATACAGGTCAACAGACCAGGAAGCATGTTTCTTACTCTATTTGTTGGTCATGGGTCTTAAACTTCAGGCTAGGCCCTAGAGCTTGAACTCAGGGCTTAGGCACTGTCCCTGAGCTTCTTTTGCTTAAGGCTTGCTACTCTACCGCTTAAGCCACAGTACTACTTCAGGCTTTTTCTGTGTATGTGGTGCTGGGGAATCGAACCCAGGGCTTCATGCGTGCTAGGTAAGCACTCTACCACTAAGCCATATTCCCAGCCCTCCCTGAGCTTTTTTGCTCAAGATTAGTGCTCTACCATTCTGAGCCACAGCTTCATTTCCAGTTTTCTGGTAGTTAATTGGAAGTAAAGAGTCTGAAGGACTTTCCTGCCCTCCTCAGATCTCAGCCTCTTGGGTAGACAGGTGTAAGCCTCTGACCCCCCTCCCCTCTTTTTTGTTGGTTGTGGGGCCTGAACTCTGGGCCTGGGCACTGTCCCTCAGCTCTTCAGCTCAAGGCTATCACTCTACCACTTGAGCCACAGCGTCACTTCTGGCTTTTTCTGCTTATGTGGTGCTGAGGAATCGAACCCAGGGCCTCATGCATGCGAGTCAAGCACTTTACCACTGAGCCACCTTCCCTGCCTTGTGAGACTTTTATCTCCAATAACACTCCTCCCAAACAAAACAAAACAAAAACAAAAAAAACAAGTGGAGTTGTGGCTCAAAGTGGTAGTCTGTTAGCCTTGAGCAAAGAACTCAGGGACAGCACCCAGGCTCCAAGTTCAAGCCCCATGATTGACTTAAAAAAAAATGAATAAAAAGGAATGAGGATGGTGTGAATAGACTTGGCATCGTGTGGTGTGAGGCTGGGACCCATGTGCTTGTGGCAGAGGTCTGTGGACCAATACCAAGGTAGAGTCACCGCCTACCAAGGCTCAGGATGTAGGGGAGGGAAGAATGGACTGATGCAAAAGTAGGAGATGTGTCTGACAGTCTGAGTCACACAGTTGGGTGAAGGAGAGAAGGGGTAGCGTCCTGGACTGACAGTGTGACTCAGTGAAAGGGAAGGTAGGCCTACGCTCTGATCCAGCTCTGTTCTTTTCAAAGGGAAGCTTTGATCTCACCTGCTGCTTAAGATTCATCTTGGTGTTCTACAGTTCCTGGAAAAGGAGGCCCTAGATTTGTAGCACTCCATGAGGCTCCTGTCTTTTTCTGGCATCTTTTCTTTGTGGTTATCTTAGGATCTTGCTACCAGTTGCCCTCTGAGGAGCGGTGCTGTTACTTTTTCTTGAGTGGTCAAGTTTCCTATTGCTGTGGTTTTCCTTAGGCCCAGCCCTTGTCTTTGGGAAGCCTTTTCCCACTTCACCAGTTTTGCAGACCTGAACCTAAGGCACTGGATGCATTTATCTTGTGCCTAAGTTTGTCTGGGAGGTGCCAGATCTTCGTTGAGCACACTCACTGCCTAGGCTTCCATTTCACCCTCTTCTCCAGGGAGGGTGTGATTCAAGGGGAGAATGTTCCAACTTTACTCAGTGCCTGGAATGGAAGGCACTCAGTTACCAAGTGGAAGAAGCTTTTTAAATTCTATTTTCCTAAAGATACTTACTTCATATGAATGTGAATTTCTATATTAGTTAAATTATATGTTAGGAATGGGAGGCTTTTGTGTAACTTCCATTAAAAAATTAGGAACAGGGCCATCTGTGTAGAGTGAATCTACTTCATGTTAATTTCATATTAATGAATACTCACAACAGGAAACTGAATACCAGAGACCTTAAGGATCTGACCAGAAGTCACCAGGCTCTGTGTGTTGGAGATAGGACTCCAGCAGAGCATGGTGTTTGGTATGGTGCCCTGGAAACCTCTCAGGGAAAATTGCAGCATAGCTATCTATCTGGATGGGAGGCTGGGCCATTATATTTTTAGGCCCCCCCCCCTTTTTTTTGGTCAATTGTGGGGCTTGAACTCTGGGCCTGGGCTCAGCTCTTTAGCTCAAGGCGGGCCTTCTATCTCTTGACCAACAGTGCCACTTCTGGTTTTCTGGTGGTTTATTGGAGCTCAGAATCTCACGGACTTTTCTTTTTTTTTGTCGGTCGTGGGGCTTGAACTCTGGGCCTGGGCGCTGTCCCTCAGCTCTTCAGCTCAAGGCGAGCGCTCTACCACTTGAGCTACAGCGCCACTTCCGGTTTTCTGGTGGTTTATTGGAGATAGGAGTCTCACGGTCTTTCCTGCCCGGGCTGGCTTTGAACCGCGATCCTCAGATCTCAGCCTCCTGAGTAGCTAGGATTACAGGCGTGAGCCACCAGCGCCCGGCTTCTCACAGACTTTTCTGTCTGGGTTGGCTTTGAGCCATGAGTCTCAGATCTCAGCCTCCTGAGTAGCTAGGATTGTAGGTATGAGCCACCGGCATTTTTTTTGCTCAAGGCTAGTGCTCTACCGCTTTGAACCATAGCTTCACTTCTGGTTTTCAGGTGGTTAGAGCTAAGAGTCTTACAGACTTCCTGCTGACACTGGCTTTTGAACCATGATCCTTCTATGTCAGCCTCTTGGGTAGCTAGGATTACAGGTATGAGTCACTAGGCCCAACCTGAACACGTGTCTAAGTATTAATTTGTGGTACTGAGGGATCAGAATCTGTTGTCTTTTGTCCCATGGGTTTTAGGGAGCGATGAGGGTGCAAAACAGAAGAAAGAATATACAAAAGGATCCTTTCCTTGGAAACCTGTGACAGGGTATTGGAAAAAAAAAGTATACCCTGACGCTGATCAGACTTCCGTGAGTAACAACCAACTTACAGGAGATAGAGAGGAGACACGCTAAACTTTGTTCAGTTGCTGTTGACAGAACTCAGAACCTGGGAAATCACAAGACTAGCAACCTCTTCTACAAGGAAGAACAGGACGGGGTGTTGGTATTAGCTGGTACGATATGTTGGGCTTATTTGCATTCAGGTCTGGTCAGTTGGAGATATGACTGAAGCCCACTTACGTTTGAGTCAGCTAGAAGTTGTGACACTCTGGGGTGCAGCACAGCGGTAGAACTAGCATTCACAAGGCTCAAGTTTGATGTCAACCCTCACCAAAAACACCCTTGGGGCACTGACTAAATTTGTTGCTGATTTTTATTTAATTTTAAATTGGGCTAGTTCTGGGGCTTGAACTTAATCCCCTGAGTTTTGTTTTTTTTTTGCCAATCCTGGGGCTTGAACTTACACCCTAGCAACTGTCCCTGAGCCTCTCTGTGCGCAAGGCTAGCACTCTACCACTTGAACCACAGCACCACTCTGGCTTTTTCTGTGTATGTGGTACTGAAAAATAGAACCCAGGGCTTTCATGTATGCTAGGCAAGCGCTGTACTACTAAGCCACATTCCCAGCACCCTCCCTGAGCTTTTTTGCTCAAAATTACTGCTCTACCACTTGAGTCTCATCTCTACTTCCAGGTTTTTGGTGGTTAATTGTGGATAAGTCTCATGAATTTTCCTGCCCAGGGTGGCTTTGAATCTTGATCCTCACATCTCATCCTCCTCAGTAGATGGATTACAGGTGTGAGCCACTGGACCCTGTTTTGTTTTTACTTGTATTGTAAAAGTGATGTACAGAGGATACTAGTGCTGGTACTGGGTTTGAACTCTAGGTCTGAATTCTCAGCCTTTTCACTCATCACTGAGTGAATCATCACTCCACCACTTGAGCCACACCTCCACTTCTGGCTTTTTGCTGGTTAGTTGGAGATAGGAGTCTCAGGTTTGTCTGCAGTCTGGATTTGAATTGCAATTCTTAGACCTCAGTCTCCTAAGTAGCTAGGATTATAACTATGAGCTACTGGTGCCTGGCTTATTAGTAACAGGTTTTTTTTTGGGGGGGGGTGTGGAATAGTGGTTTTATTATGTGTGAGAATTCTAAGGTTGGGTGTGGTGACTCACACCACTCTAGACTGGCATCCTGGTTCAAGTAGTGGAGTGCCAGCTGTGAACAAGCAAGCCAAGGGAGAGTGTGAAGTCCTGAATTCAAGCTCCAGCAGGTTGTCACTTCTGAAATTCTCATGATACTTTATCATTTTCCCATTTTCTGTTTCTAACTATGGAGACAAATGGATGTGTGACATCAGGAAGATAGAAGTTCTTTTTTTGGAGGAGGGGGAGGTCCAGTCGTGGGGCCTGAACTCTGGGCCTGGGTGCTGTCCCTCAGCTTTTCAGCTCAATGCTAGCGTTCTACCACTTGAGCCACAGCGCCGCTTCTGGCTTTTTCTTTTTTGCTTTTGTGGTGCTGAGGAATCGAACCCAGGGCCTCATGCATGCAAAGCAAGCACTCTACCACTGAGCCACCTTCCCAGCCCCCAAGATAGAAGTTCTTGAGATGTGTAAAAAATAACATGGTTTTGGGCTTGTCACTAGATCCTAACCTAGTCCTGTATTCTCAAGCAGTCAGGAGCTTTTTAGAAATGCAGACTCTCCGGTCTCCTGCCCCAATGTAATCACTTAATTTAAGTTCTGGAGTGGGGCCCAGCTCTCTGTGTTCTAGCAACAAAGTTTGTGGTTATGATACCCAGGAGCAAGCCCAGGGTGGTTGGCTAGCAATGGGACTAGGTTAGATAGTAAAATGGAATTTGGAGAAAAGTTGATAAGGCCTTTGTTTTGGGATAAGATGTAGGGGAGACATAAGTGGCATTTCCTAGGTTTTTGTCTGAAAGAAAGAGGTAGGTAGAGGTACCTGCCATTCATTTACTTCAGGTGTGAGTGCGTGCACTGTTTCTTTTTTTTTTTTTTTTTTTGTCGGTCGTGGGGCTTGAACTCTGGGCCTGGGCGCTGTCCCTCAGCTCTTCAGCTCAAAGCGAGCGCTCTACTACTTGAGCTACAGCGCCACTTCTGGTTTTCTGGTGGTTTATTGGAGATAGGAGTCTCACGGTCTCTCCTGCCCGGGCTGGCTTTGGACTGCGATCCTCAGATCTCAGCCTCCTGAGTAGCTAGGATTACAGGCGTGAGCTACCAGCGCCCGGCCGCGTGCACTGTTTCTTAAGCTCGCTTGACTCTAGGACCTAGACACTGACCATTAGCTTTTTTCACTCAAGGTTGGCGCTCTAACACTTGAGCCACAGCTCCACTTCAAACTTTTCACTGGTTAATCGGAGATAACAGTCTCACAGCCTTTCCTGTCCTCTCAGCCTCCTGAGGAGCTAGGATTATAGGTGTGAACCACCAGTGCCTGGCTACTTCAGTGTTATAGGTGTGAGTCACCAGTGCCTGGCTACTTCAGTGTTATAGGTGTGAACCACCAGTACCTGGCTACTTCAGTGTTGTTTTTTTTTTGGTCAGTCGTGGGGCCTGAACTCTGGGCCTGGGTGCTGTCCCTCAGCTCTTCAGCTCAAGGCTGGCGCTCTACCACTGGAGCCACTGTACTACTAGTTTTCTGGTGGTTAATTGGAGATAAGAGTCTCATCACCAGGTGCTGGTGGCTCATGCTTATAATCCTAGCTACTCAGGAGGCTGAGATCTGAGGATCGTGGTTCAAAGCCTGCCTGGGCAGGAAAATCCATGAGACTCTTATCTGCAGTAAACTGCCCGAAAACTGGAAGTGGCGCTGTGCTTCAAGTGGTAGAGCGCTCACCTTGAGCTGAAGAGCTGAGGGACAGCGCTTAGGCCCCAGAGTTCAAGGCCCATGACCAACCCCCCCCCCCCAAAAAAAAAAAAAAAAAAAGTCCCATGGACTTCCCTGCTTGGGCTGGCTTTGAACCGTGACTCTCAGATCTCAGCCTCCTGAGTAGCTAGGATTACAGGCGTGAGCCACTGGTGCCCAGCTGGCTACTTCAGTTTTAATGCTCACAAAAGAAGAAAGCCCATTAAAGGATTCATAGTGGGGTATAATGGCTTATACCTGTAATTTTAGTTACTTAGGAGATAAGATCAAGAGCATAGTGGTTTGAGCTAGTCTAGGCAATAAGTTTACAGATCCATATATCAATAAGTTGGATTTCATGGTATGTACTTGTCATCATAGCTGCATGGGAAGTATAAATAGGGGAAATCACTGTATAGCTGGTCCAGGCATAATGTGAGATGTTACCTTAAAAATAAAGCCAGCTGGGTGCCAGTGGCTCACGCCTGTAATCCTAGCTACTGAAGAGGCTGAGATCTGAGGATCACAGTTCAAAGCCAGCCTGGGCAAGAAAGTCCATGAAATTCTTATCTCCAATAAACCACCAGAAAACCAGAAGTGGCACTGTGGCTCAAGTGGTAGAGCACTGGCCTTGACCTGAAGAGCGCAGGGATAGTGCCCAGGCTGAGAGTTCAAGCCCCACAACTGACAGAAAAAAACTCACAAAACCAAAGTCAACGTGGCATCAATAGTTCACACACCTGTAATTCCTAACTACTCAGGAGGCTGAAATCTGAGGATCATGGTTTAAAGCCAGTCTCAATAGGAAAGTCTGTGGTTCTTTCATTTAGGTAGCAGAAAGCCCTAACTAGACATGTGGCTAGAGTACTACATGTAGTAGAGGACCCTGTAAATATAAAAACCAAGCAAGAGCTTAAAGCTCCTGAGTTTATCCCTGGTAGAGGCAAAAAAAAAAAAGGAAAGAAAAAAGAAATAACTAAAGCCTGTAATTCTCTAGGTACTTGTGTGATAGAGATCCAGGGTTTGTGAAAAGCCAGCCCTAGCATAAACAAGTGTGAGACTCACGTTTCAACTAACTTCAGCAGAAGGGCAGGGGCAGGGCAGAACAGCTCGTCTGTGCTCCCCAGGAGGCAGACAGCACACACAGGAGGATCTGAGCGCAGACTGGCTCAGGCATAAAGTGAGACTCCTCTTACCTTGAGAAGGTGCTCAGGACGTGGGTCAAGTGGTAGAGATCCTGTCTAGCAAGTGTGAAGCCTGGTGCTGCAAAATAGTAAGCTCAAAATCTAAGTACCCCAAAGTAATAATGGTCGTAGTAACAGCTACCTACCACCAAAGCAAAGAGGGCTTGGAAACCTAAATCAAGTTGTAGAGTACCTGCCTAGCAACAAGGCCCTGAATTTGAACAGTCAAATCCAACAGCCAGGCGCCTGTGGCTCACGCCTGTAATCCTAGCTACTCAGGAGGCTGAGATCTGAGGATCATGGTTCAAAGCTAGCCCAGACAGGAAAGGCCGTGAGACTCTTAACCTCCAATAAACTACCAGAAAACCAGAAGTGGCGCTGTAGCTCAAGAGGTAGAGCACTAGCCTTGAGCTGAAAACCTGAGGGACAGTGCCCAGGCCCAGAGTTCAAGCCCCACGACTGACCAAAAACAAAAAAAAAACCAGTTTGGTTATTTCCTTTGCTGAAATAGCAGTTTCTCAGTGATACCACACTGAGTCCTTATTTAAAATTGTGCCCCTGGGGCTGGGAAGGTGGCTCAGTGGTAGAGCGCTTGCCTTGCATGCCAGAGGCCCTGGGTTCGATTCCTCAGCACCACATAAGCAGAAAGAAAAAAGCCAGAAGTGGCGCTGTGGCTCAAGTGGTAGAGGGCTAGCCTTGAGCTGAAGAGCTGAGGGACAGCGCCCAGAGTTCAGGCCCCACTACCGGACCCCCCCCCCCCAAAAAAAAAAAAAAAGAATAAATAAATAAAATTGTGCCCCTGACCACACTTGGCTGATTTTTTTTTTTTTGTGGGAGACCAGGACTTGAACTGTGTATCTGATACTTTATGCTCATTGGTAGGTGCCTTACTACCTGAGTAGTCTCGCCTCTCACTCCTGATGTTTTTTTCTTTCACAGTTATTTGTTATGCTTCTTTCAGGTTAAGACTCAGGAAGGCAGGAAACTTGTTTCTCTTCTTTTATTTTTGCCCATCCTGGACCTTGAACTCAGGGCCTAGGCTCTGTCCCCGAGCCTCTTTGTGCACTTGAACAACAACACCACTTCCAGCTTTTTCTGAGAACTTTATTAGAGATTAAGGGGCTGGGAATGTTGCTCAGTGGTAGAGTGCTTGCCTAGCATGCATGAAGCCTGGTTCAATTCCTCAGTACCACATAAACAAAACGCCAGAATTGGTGCTGTGACTCAGCAGAAGTATTTCTGAAAATGGAAGCTCACAGAATGGGGCTGCTGAAAAAGATGCCTGCTAGTAAGGTGCCTGAAATAAATTGTGTACTTTGTTGAATATATGTTGGGAAAACAAAGTATTTAAGGTTCAGCTGTACCTGGTGCTAGTGGCTCAGGCCTGTAATCCTGGCTACTCAGGAGGCTAAGATATGAGGATCATGGTTCCAATGCAGCCTGGGCAAGTCCCAGTTGAGACTCTTACCTCCACTTAACTATTCAAAACCCAGAAATGGTGCTGTGGCTTAAGTGGTAGATCACTAGCCTTCAGCACAAAGAGGCTCAGGAACAGTGCCTAGGCTCTGAGTTCAAGCCTCACAACGTACAAAAAAATGTTCAGCTCCTTACTACTCCTTTGAAACAAATACTAGTAATAAAATAGTAATTCTTGTTTGTTCACATTAACCTTGGAAGTCTAGACTAGTGTATTTCTCAAGTTGTCCTCAGTTGCCCTAGAGATTTCAATGACTTAATGAACTAAATCAGTGAAGAGAAACCAGGAGTCCGCTGGAGTTGGATCAGGAGAATATTATGGAGTGGAAAAAAAGAATTTTATTGAGGGCTGTAAGTTGATTTAGAAAAATTGATAACAGAACAAATTATGGGTCATTCCTTTCTCTACTTTCTTTGGGAGGAGATCCCGGTCATTATTGTTATTTTGATAAATTTGGGGGGGGAGATGTTGAACTCAGAGCCCAGATGCTATCTTGAGCTTCCTTTGCTGGAGGCTGGCTTGCTGGCTTGCTTGCTTTCTTTGTCTGTCTCTCTCTTTCTTTCTTTCTCTCTCTCTCTCCCTTCCTTCCTTCCTTCCTTCCTTCCTTCCTTCTTTCTTTTTCTCCCTCCCTCCCTCCTTCCTTTCTTTCTCTCTTTCTCTCTCTCTCCCTCTCTTTCTCTCTCTCTCTCTCTTTCTTTCTCTATTTCTCTCTTTCTTTCTTCCTTTGTTTCTTTCGTGGAGATAAGAGTTTCATAGACTTGGCCTGGGAATGTGGCTTAGTGGTAGAGTGCTTGCCTAGCATGCATGAAGCCCTGGGTTCTATTCCTCAGTACTACATAAACAGAAAAAGCCAGAAGTGGCGCTGTGGCTCAAGTGGTAGAGAGCTATCCATGAGCAAAAAAAAGTCTCTCCTGCCTGGGCTGGCTTTGAACCCCATCTTAAGATCTCAGCCTCCTGAGTATCTAGGATTACAGGTGTGAGCCACTAGTGCTCAGCTTGATTATTTATTTATTTATTTAGGATGGTCATGGGGCCCGAACTCTAGTCCTGGGCATTGTCCCTCAGCTCTTTAGCTTAAGGCTAGTGCTCTACCACTTGAGCCACAGTACCACTTCCAGTTTTCTAGTGGTTTATTGGAGATAAGAGTCTCATAGCCTTTCCTGCCCAGGCTGACTTTGAACCTTGATCCTCAGCCTCCTGAGTAGCTAGGATAGGCGTGAGCCACCGGCGCCCAGCTCAACCCCTCATTTTTTATGTTATGATTAAGTAGTTAAACATAGGGGTTACAATTCCATAAGTCATTTGAGTTCAGTGTTTCTTGGTCAGTGTTACCTGTGATTTTTGTTTTATTATTTTTTTTTGGGGGGGGGGGTCCAGTCGTGGGGTCTGAACTCTGGGCCTGGGCGCTGTCCCTCAGCTCTTCAGCTCAAGGCTAGCGCTCTACCACTTGAGCCACAGCGCCACTTCCGGCTTTTTTCTTTTTGCTTATGTGGTGCTGAGAAATCGAACCCAGGGCCTCTGGCTTGCAAGGCAAGCACTCTACCACTGAGCCACCTTCCCAGCTAACTCTTA